>NC_138768.1:454061275-454561275 GCF_965119305.1 Pelophylax lessonae
ACAAAGGAAAAGGGTGATGCAGGAATCAGTAAAGCACACTTGGGGGGCTGTTTATAGTGGAGAATTGATATCACCTTCCACTCTCCACTGGACACCATAGTGTTTGCATTAAAGTGCATATTCATAAAATGCAGGCTGCAGTGTGGAGACAGTGGTGTCCCATGGAATGTTCTTTACATACTTTAGAACACTATAATTTTGGTGAGTCTGCCATATGACTTTCACAGGTCATGTGACTGGGCTCTCCTCCTCATAGCTTTTTTACCCCACACACAAATGGCATGACTTTGCTTTATAAATGTATCTTTGTGTTTTTAAATGGAGCAGTATGGCAGGGATGAAACCATACCACTGCCTTTACTAGAATCTGTTACTCTTTTTTTAACACGCAGTGCAAGTTGCAAGCGGGATTGTGTATATAATGCAACAGAAAGATGGAAGCAGGATAGCCATTGAAAAATTTAGGATATCAGTATCTAGAGTAATATTTGTAAATGCAAACTTTCCTTGTCTGGAGTATACAGTTCTGGGTTTGTACTATATGGTATCTGTATATATGATGTACAAAGTGTAATTTCTGAGTAAACCAGCCTTTGCTGCTAAATGTTTCTCATTCTTGCTTCGCTTAAAATTAACAGTTCATTCTACTCATTATACTCATGTCTCTGATGACAGTCTTTTTGTGTATATAAGAAATTATGGCCAATTTTAGAACGACAAAAAATATACATGATTTTCTGTACTTTTCTTCACATTTGAAACAATTTTGGTATTGTAAGGCGAAGAAGAAGAATACTCTACCTTTTGTAAATAATATACCTTACCGATTTTGATCTACTACGTCTGTACTTGTTAAAGTGTCCAATCCGTCCAAAGGAAAGCATAACTAAACCCTACACAAGGTTTGGGGCCCCCAGTAGCTCTTGCTATAATAAGCAGTGTGCTCAGCATATTTGCACATTATGGCATACTTACCTTGCAAAGTGCGTTTCTTCAGTGGTGTTATGACTTCACTCTCCCTTGTTGCTTTGTGGCTCGCGATTTCAACCTCTGCCGGCCTTTTTATCGAATATGGGGTCTTTGGTTATCTTCATTGGGCAGGCTGGGATGACATAACTCCTGCACATATACATGGGAGTTACTTTGTCCTGGAACTAATAATGCTGAGACAGTACACTGAGCTGTGCATGCTTGGCTCACTGTACAATTAGAAAAAATGTGCAGGAAGGCAGAGAAGAATTTTTGGCAGAACAAACAATGTAGAGTCTCTTCTATCTTTAAAAAGGTAATTGCTCTTTTACTCTCTGTAATGGTACCCAGGGTTGCACCTTGTATCCTCTTATCTTTGTCTTAACTTTAGAACCACTACTGATCCAGATTAGGCCAACCCTAACATCCACAATATTAACACGAAAGGGAGTACCCACAAATTAGCAGATACGTGGATGATCTCTTATTTTTCATAACACACTCAGGTCACACTAGGTCACTCCACCTAATCTCCTAATAGAACTTCAAACCTATAGTAGTCATTCCAATCTTAAAAATAACCTTCAAAAATCTGAGGCGCTTAACATCACTGTCCCTCAACCAGTGATTCAATCCCATTTCCCATTCAACTAGGCACAAAACAGCCTAAAATATTTAGGTATTTAACTTACACTCTCAATGGGAGATATCTTCAGCTCTAACTTCCTTCCATTCTTGTCCCAGATCTGGAAAGATCTAGCCAAATTAATGTCTTTGTAGTGTTCTAAAAATAATGTCTTTCCTAGATTTCTATGTTTATTCCAAACTCTACCAATATGGATACCTAAGGCATTTTTGGGGCAGGTGGGGAGGGAATTTGGACAATTCCTATGGGTGGATCAGGTGCATAGACTCAAGCATTCCTTATTGACTTACCCCAAAGGTAGGGGAGGATAGGATTCCCAGAAATGGTCAAGTACCATAAAGCAACCCATCTGAACCGTGTCCTAGAGTGGTGTACAGCAAAGTCTTCTAAATGGTGGGTCCAGATGGAGAAGGCTGTTATGGAGATTCCCCTCGGAGGTCTCCCTTGGGTGGCCCCAGACATTCCCAGGGCTTTATATAATCATTCCATGATAGGCATTACCCTAAAATTGATCAAACAAGATATAAAACAGGTTTTCTTTGTTCAGATGCCCTAGCGTATGACCCAAGTAATCGATCACCCATGGTTCACCCTGGGCCTACAAAAAGGGATACAGTAAACCCCCCTCCATTGCGGGGGTTACGTTCCGGACCCAGCCGCAAAAAGTGAAAATCCGCGAAATAGAAAAACCCTATTAAAATGCATTGTAGGCATGTTTTTTTTTTACGGTCACTGTACGTGTAAAAGCATTTTAAGGTCTTTAAACACACTTAGAAACTCATTTAAACACATAAAAGATACTGAGAGACTTAGCAAGAGCTATGAAAAACACAAAAATATTTAATTTTTAATGATTTATATAGTAAAATAACATTACAAAAAAAAACGAAATATACCGGGACCGCAAAAACTGAACCGCGATGGAGCGGGGGTTTACTGTATTCCTTTCCCATCCAAACTAAGGCACCTGCAGACTACATCATATTGGGATACTTTTTCAGAACTGCAAAATATGTTCAACCCCTCCTTTCTGGAAAGCCATGCCACTATGCCAGTTCTCTCACAATTTGACAGTAAAACTAAACCCTTGCTTCCTCTCACCCAGTTTAAACAGATCTGTCATAACTAATTCAACATGGCTTGTCCCAATCCTATTGAATTATTTTTAGGCTGCCTGACATGGCCACCCCAAATTTCCTCTCAAAATGGGAAAGGGACCAAAATCGCACATTTTACAAATAAACAAAAAGTCAGAATCCTCCAGATGACTCATAGGGCTTCCATCTCGAGTCATCTTATACAAAAAATAGGATACAAAATCCTTTCCCAGATGGTATAGGTTTCCCACAACATTGTTCAAACTTTACCGCAGTTCCCCTCAATTTGTTGGAGGTGCCAATGGGAAGAAGGTGCTCTTCTTCAATTACTCTGGTCCTGTTCAAATATACAAAACTTTTAGAATCAGGTGAAACAGATCATTTATAGATTAACAGACATACAGATGCAAGATGACCCAGCAGCTTCCTCCTTTCTTTGGCTCTGTTATCTAAAGAGATTTAAACATTCCCTTCTCATACATTTACTGAATGTGGCAAAATCGTGTATCCCACCATATTAGAAGCAATGCACGGCACTACCAATTAGCCTCTGGTTTTCAAAGATTCACAAAGTACATATGATGGAGTAATTGATGGCAACGGCCAAAAACAGAGGAGAACAGTTTCGTAAAAGGTAGTTTTACTAGACTGAGTTCACCTTCTCCACAGACTACCAAACCCTACTGTCAGCATCCAGTTAGATCATCGGTCCTGCTGCAGCTTCTTATATCAATTATCCAATTCAAGGAACACTGCGCACCATTCCTAACCCCCTTCTCTAGTTTTTTCCCTGCCATACCCTCCAGCTAGCACCCTCTCTCTCTCCCCTTTCCTTATCCCCCCTTTTTCCACACAACACCCCCCTTTTTTTTCCTTTTTTTCTTATTTCTCCATTTAACCCTCTTTTTTTTATTGTCTTCTACCTTCCCCATATTGTTAACAGTCATACTCCTAGAAACTGTAAATGGACTGCTCAGGGTTTGCACTGCTGTTAGGCGACGCACTAGGTCAGAAAAATTATTTTCTCAATTGTTACTGTGATGGTCAGTTTGTCTCATGCTTCATGTTATTTTTCTGAGCTGTTGACCTCTTCACTGATGATTGCACCACTACGTTTTTTTTTTTGCCCTGGAATCTCTGTATGGCTGAAAAATGTAAAATAAAGAATTTAAAGAGAAAATTGCCAGCATTTGTGTTTCAAATCAATTTTAGTTTCACTTTAAAAGAAACCTGTACTGAGAAAATACCGTATGTAGGCCACATTGCTGACATTTCCTTCTGAAAATAGAAGTTTCCTGACCGTCTTGGTGATCCAGTGGTTTCAGTAATTCTGAGCTCTGTAATTCTGAGCTCTGAACTTGAACAAGTATGCAGACTTCACTTTACCATACACATAAATATTACACTAAACAGCGTGAATGAATGAATCTCCTGCTGCTGGCTCTTGTATTCTGATAGCTGGCACTCGCAACTCTCAGAATACCTAAATTATAGAGACTGCAGCTGGTTGTCACTTTTTGGCCAACTTTTTTCTACCCGACTTCTTTGATTAATAATCTGAAGTTTGTTGAGCTGGGTGGTTTCAGTAGGGCCAGCATCAGCTTGAACTTAAAGTCATGTATGGTCAGCTTTCGACTTTCTAATCTGAATGTTTGTTTAGGTCAGTGACTCAGAATCTATTTCTGCCATTGACAGTCAGGCTACTAGTATTCCTAGAGGTCAGTAAGGGCAGGTCTTGCATTTTTCTTAGTACAGATTTCCTTTATGTTCTGGAGTGTGTGTGCACAGGTTGTCTTACAAACCTCAGCCCCCATCTAAGGTCAGTTTGAAATGATTTGTTAAAAAATCATATTGTAAAAGTCTAAGTGATTATTTGCTTTTCTCAGGCATAGTCACTTGACTAGAGCCAGTGGCGGATCCGGGGGGGGGGGTCAACGGGTCAATTGCCCCCCCTGAAAATATTATCCACTCCAGACCAGGCAGTGAGTCCCCCAGTGGGTGTCCGAGTTCCAGGCCAGCAGCGGGGCCTGTGAGGGGGGGCTCTGTGTGGACCCTGTGAGGGGGATCTGTGGGGACCCTGTGAGGGGGGGCTCTGTGGGGACCCTGTGAGGGGGGATCTGTGGGGACCCTGTGAGGGGGGGGCTCTGTGGGGACCCTGATGTGAGGGGGGGCTCTGTGTGGGGACCCTGATGTCAGAGGGGCACAGACACTGCTCCTTCATTACATGCGATCTCCTGTGCGAATGTGAATTCAGCCATACACTTTGTATGGCTGAAATTCGCACTGCACCCGCACCAAAGACGCACAGGAGGCATTTTTTCAGCCGCATCAGGATTGGATCGCACAGTGGTTCACACTTGAGCGATCCGAACTTGTGCGAACTGTAAGATTGCACTGCGATATGCGATCAAGCTGGGGGTGTCGTTAACATTTAATTCACACCCCCTGCATATCGCATATGGCAGTGTGAACTGCCTCTTGTGCGGATGCGATGCGGGAACAGGCTGCGTATTCACAGCCTTCCCGCATCGCACAAGTGTGAACCGGCCCTTAAAAGAGAAGTACAGGGAAAGTTAGTTTCGCAATACAGTTCCGTAAGCAACAACTTATTTTCAGGCAGTGCCCCTCTCGAGACTAGGCTCTGGATCCGCCCCTGACTAGAGCTCCAAGACGGGTTTACAAAGCATACCTAAACCCAAGAACAAAAATGTAATTTATTGCAGTTTACCAGTCCTTAGATGTGGTGGATGGATTCCTTTTCCTTTTTTAGATGTCTTTTGTTTATTCTTTACCTGGTGATCCTGCTAAGAACACACTTTCTGTCCTAGGGGGGAAGAGGAAGGAAGATACCCCACTGTGGGACTTTTTAGGCCTACAAGTATCAAAATGCAAAAGTAGATAGCATTAAAATCTTAATACAAATGTTATTAGGTACAATGTTTAAAATCATTCAAGGCTGATATAATATTAGAGCACAAACAAATGTATATGTGAACAATGCTGTACAGTGTCAATTAGCACCAAAACATGGTCAAACAATGGCCAATCAAATAGAAGTCCCCTACAAGCAGCCGACGCGTTTCAGGATGATATCCTTTCATCAACAGGGTAGAGCAGGTGGAACAGTGAAACTTCTAGAAACAAATGTATATATGTAAACAAAATGATCACATGCATAGCCAACACATATCACAGCATCAGTAATCTTCATTCTGTTACTTACATGATGTTCAGTATACGAACAATAGCAGCCAAAAGGTTAAAAACTTGTGGTAGAATCCATCCGGTTGGTTACCAGGGGGACAACACAACCTAGTACCCATACCCTGGGGGAGCATTGCAGGGATAGCACAGGAAAGAACCGGTACCCAGCAAACGTTCCAATAAGGATGGTATCTAGTGAAGAGCAATATAACAGAACTGAAAGATTCAAAGTTATTTATTCCAGTGAAAGAAGTTGCTCAGATGGAAGTATCTCATACAGGGATACAATACTATAGGACTGGTAACAATATGATCCATTATATAAATCTGTGCCCCGATATTAACATGAAAACAAATAGCACATCACATACAGATCAGGTGGATAAAAATCCACATCAGACCAATAAGTGCCACTGGAATTCAAAATTCAAATAAGGGCGTAAAATATATAAATATATATATACTGTATATATATATATATATATATATATATATATATACACACACAATATCTCACAAAAGTGAGTACACCCCTCACATTTTTGAAAATATTTTATTATATCTTTCATGTGACAACACTGAAGAAATGAAAGTATTGAGTGTACAGCTTGTATAACAGTGTCAATTTTCTGTCCCCTCAAAATACCTCAACAAACAGTCATTAATGTCTAAACCGCTGGCAACAAAAGTGAGTACACCCCTAAGTGAAAATGTCCAAACTGGGCCCAAAGTGTCAATATTTTGTGTGGCCACCATTATTTTCCAGCACTGCCTTAACCCTCTTGAGCATAGAGTTCACCAGAGCTTCATAGCTTGCCACTGGAGACCTCTTCCACTCCTTCATGTGGACATCACAGAGCTGGTGGATGTTAGAGATCTTGCGCTCCTCTCCACCTTCCATTTGAGGATGCCCCACAGATGCTCAATAGGGTTTAGGTCTGTAGACATGCTTGGACAGTCCATCACCTTTACTTTCCGCTTCTTTAGCAAGGCAGTAGTTGTCTTGGAGGTGTGTTTGGGGTTGTTATCATGTTGGAATACTCCGAAGGGAGGGATCGTGCTCTGCTTCAGTATGTCACAGTATATGTTGGCATTCATGGTTCCCTCAATGAACTGTAGCTTTCCAGTGCCGGCAGCACTCATGCAGCCCCAGACCATGACACTCCCACCACCATGCTTGACTGTAGGCAAGACACACTTATCTTTGTACTCCTCATCTGGTTGCCGCCACACACGCTTGACACCATCTGAACCAAATACGTTTATCTTGGTATCATCAGACCATAGGACATGATTCCAGTAATCCATGTCCTTAGTCTGCTTATCTTCAGCAAACTGTTTGCGGGCTTTCTTGTGCATCATCTTTAGAAGAGGCTTCCTTTGGGGATGACAGCCATGCAGACCAATTTGATGCAGTGGGCGGCGCATGGTCTGAGCACTGACAGGCTGACCCACCCCCCCACCCCCTGAGCACTGACAGGCTGACCCCCCCCCCCACTCATTGCAGCAGATTGCATTGCTGCAATCTCTGCAGCAATGTTGGCAGCACTCATACGTCTATTCACCAAAGACTACCTCTGGATATGACGCTGAGCATGTGCACTCAACTTCTTTGGTTGACCATGGCGAGGCCTGTTCTGAGTGGAACCTGTCCTGTTAAACCGCTGTATGGTCTTAGCCACTGTGCTGCAGCTCAATTTCAGGGTCTTGGCAATCTTCTTATAGCCTAGGCCATCTTTATGTAGAGCAAAAATTCTTTTTTTTCAGATCCTTAGAGAGTTCTTTGCCATGAGGTGCCATATTGAACTTCTAGTGACCAGTATGAGAGAGTAGGAGCAATAACATCAAATTGAACACACCTGCTCCCCATTCACACCTGAGACCTTTTAACACTAACGAGTCACATAACACTGGGGAGGGAAAATGGCTAATTGGGTACAATTTGGACATTTTCACTTAGGGGTGTACTTACTTTTGTTGCCATTAGACATTAATGGTTGTGTGTTGAGTTATTTTGAGGGGACAGCAAATTTACACTGTTATACAAGCTGTACACTCACTACTTTCATTTCTTCAGTGTTGTCACATGAAAGATATAATAAAATATTTACAAAAATGTGAGATACTGTAAATATATATATATATTTTTTTTTTTTTATAGTGAATTGAACCACCTCCTTAATTATTCTGTTGCTATATATTATGATATTTCAGGAATTTATTCAGGCAAGTTTACTAAGTTACTGACAGGTCTGCTAAAAGGCTTTCTATCTAGAGAAATGCAGTGCAATAACATGCAGTGCAATAAAAGCTAGATCTTTATAGTACTTTGTGACCATCTGGAAGTTGGAGATACATCAAATAGTTTGCTATAATATAAAGAAATATTCAATATACAGCCAAGTTTAGTATCAAGATATACATGATTGTTCTCAGTTGTATGTCTTAAGGAAATTGCAATAGCTTTCCCGGCACAGTACATAATAGGTATGTAGGGTTTGTGATGGCCGAAAGCACAGTTCATCAGGCCAATAAATATGTAAGGCGCTTCCATGCCCTATGGGAGAAATTGGAGGGCGTCTGAAGCTATTTAAATGCCAAATCCACTTTGGGTAGGAAGAGGCTGATTGCTTCTACAGAGCTGAATTACAGGTTCTGCAAAATGTTCCGAATGATTTAGCATGATTTTTTATACCATTCTATTTGGAGGTCATTGCAGCGAAACAGGAAGAATGGTTGTTAGTGGTCATTAGAAGAACTTGTCAGAATTTCAAGAATAGCTCTTAAAAGGTATCTAGTGATTCAGTTTATGTCTTGGTCAGACAGTATGCATAGAAATACACATCTCAATGCCTTAAACACAAAGAGGCTACATATGGCAAAATACTTGATCATTTGATCATTTAAGGCTTGGTATTTTTAACTTACTGTTATAATATAACACCCAATTCATGAGGGCAAAAAACTGGTTGTTACAGATCTTTTCAGCTTCTGCAAGCAGTTGCAAAAATAGGAAGAGATAGCCTAGCCATCGCACACTTCACCTGGTAAGCAGGTAAAAGCAGCCTCAGCTTGATTCATCCAGACCATAATTCGAACATGTTTCACCCTGCTCTCGGGGCTTCATCAGGATTGAGCTGAGGCTGCTTATACCTGCTAACTACTCAGGTGAGGTGTGTGGCAGCCGGGCTATCTCTTCCAATTTTTTCAGTATGCTTTGGGTCTGGACTGATCTGTCCTCAGCTTGGACCCTACTAGGCAGCGGCATCCAACTCATTGGACCTTGAAAGCCCGAGCGGGGACCATTAACCTCCCTGGCGGTATGATTCTTTTGGATTTTAGGTGCTGAAAGCGGTACCATTATTTTGCATGTAATTCTTGTGAATGAGCAGCCCAAACCAACTGTATACATTTATTATATATATAATATATATATATATATATATATATATATATATATATATATATATAATGTATACAGTTGGTTTGGGCTGCTCATTCACAAGAATTACGTGTATATATATATATATATATATATATATATATATATATATATATATACACATATGTGTATATATATATATATATATATATATATATATATATATATATATATGTGTGTGTGTGTGTGTGTGTGTGTGTGTATATATATATATATATATATATATATATATATGTGTATATATACACGTATATATATATATATATATATATATATATATATATATATATATATATATATACACATATATTTACATAAAAAGTACAGTAAAACTGCAGGAAAGGGCACTGGGGGGCAATGTAATGTGATTTTATTTTATTTTGAATGGTATCAGTGTGTTTGGTGCATTTTACATTTGAATTTGCCGCCGGTTCCACCCCCCGGCGGACGTCACGTCGCCGGAGACGGAAGCCGGGGCTCGCAGACGATCGGGAGGAAGCTCCGCCGCCGCACACTGCTCGCAGTCTTCGCTGGATCCCAGAGAAAAGGTAAGTAAAACCTCTTCCAGCATCCAGCGATCTTCTTAGCGCTACCCCGAGTGTGACTCGGGGTTACCGCTTTTGGCACTAAAATCTTACCCCGAGTCACACTCGGGAATACCGCTAGGAAGGTTAAAGTTGTGGTAAACCCTGAAATTGTATTATTAGCATCAAGTAAGCTTATAATAAAGCTTACCTGTAGGTAAAATGAAAAACTCCTAAACGTGCATCATTTATGAGATATTCTTGCGAGCAGAAGCCGGTAATGTCACCGGTGCATGTTCTCTGAAGGAACGGCATACCATGGAAGATGGAAGTCTCTGTATAGGTGACAGCGCACTGCTGAAATGCTTTGTTTTAAGGTAAGTCTTTTGTTATGTGCTAGTATGCATTGCATACTAGCACATTATGATATTGCCTTGAAGGTGGGATTTTTTTTTTTTTTTTTTTTTTTTTACTACTGCTTTTAGCATTTATCATGGTTCTGCAGGCAGTTGCTACACAGTCAGGCAGGGCTGCTCTATTGGATGTAAGGATGGGGGCATGTCAGAGCACCAAAGTTGGTAAGAGTGAAGCAATGCCTAATTAGTGTGGCCAGGTTTAGTGCAATATTGGCCACAAGGAAACGTGTATTGTTTTATCAAAAACAATGAACATAAAAGCCTGGCTCAGTCTCTACTTACACAATATTGCAATATACCAATATATTTATCCACACAATCTCTACTGCCTACATAGGAGACCCTGGGGACAGCTATGTATATATAAAATCATCATTTTATTATATTAAAACATACAAACACAATACAAAACCCAAACACCAAGTTAACATCATAATTGGCCAATTATAAAAAAAATATATAGGCTCCCCCCCAATACATTGTAGATACTAATAAATTGTAAAACCCAAAACAGGGACATAGTCCATACAGACACTTCACATGGATTGAATTTATACTGTATGTGAGACTCCAAACTGTAGTAAGGCAGGAAAAAGACCACTGATAAAGCACCTGATCACTGAGATCTTGCAATATTGTGTAATTAGAGGTTGAGCCTCAGCAAGGCTTTTACTGTCTTATATATTTTTTTCTTTATTTTTCTTCTTATTATATAATGTTTGTTATCTAGGTAAGACCTTGGACCTAAAGGACACATTTTATTGTTAGTTTGCAAAGCTGTATGGTAGCAGCTAAAGGTGCTTTTATGCTCTTAGATTTTGTGACAAATTCTCTTTAAAATGAAATGAACTTTCTTCCTGGGTTGAACCTCTAGCTGGAAAGTGACTCCACAGGGTTCCCTACTTATACTGTACATCACTAAGCACAGTATTGGCTTTCATTTGTCCAGTAATTCATGCCCCCCTTTAAACCATTCCTCATCTGAGATTCTTTACACTTTGCTGGCAGAAGCAGGTGAATGAGAAATGTAGAGCCCGTGCATGTTAACCCAGCTGGGATGCAAGAGTCTGGCCCGCAACCAATGTTCAGTCAAGATGAACTAAGAAGAATAACATCTTTGGATTTTTTTTCATTGTAAAAATTAAACTGAAAAACACTTGAAGTGGTTGTAAGGGCTGAAGTTTTTTTTTACCTTAATGCATTCTCTGCTATAAAGTGGTTGTAAACCCTTCCGTATATCCAGTTAAGTGACTATCCTCAGATGATACATAGAGATTAACCACTTTACCACTGGAGGATTTTGCTGTCTTACGTCCAGGCCACTTTTTGCGATTCGGCACTGTGCGAATTTAACTGACAATTGCACGGTCATGCAACGCTGTACCCAAACAAAAGTGATGTCCTTTTTTTCCCACAAACAGAGCTTTCTTTTGGTGGTATTTGATCACCTCTGCGCTTTTTATTTTTTGCGATATTGATAAAAATATGCAAAAAATTTTGAAAAAATAAAAATTTTTCTAATTTGACAGTTAAAAAATATAAAAATATATTCAATTTTTGTCATATATTTAGGCCAAAATGTATTTAGCTACATGTCTTTGACAAAAAAATTCTCAATGAGCGTATTTTTAACCGCTTTATGACCGAAAGGTTTTACCCCATTCCTGACCAGGCCATATTTTGCGATTCGGCACTGTGTTATTTAACGGACAATTGCGCCCTCAGTCAACGCTGTACCCAAATTAAATTTATGTCCTTTTTTTCCCCACAAATAGAGCATTCTTTTGGTGGTATTTGATCACCTGTGCGATTTTTACTTTTTGCGCTATAAACAAAAAAAGAGCGACAATTTTGAAAAAATAACAATATTTGTCACATTTTCTTTTTATATGAAATTCCCCCCCCCCAAAAAAAATGTAAAAATCTAAATTTTTTATCATTTTAGGCCAATTTGTTTTCTGCTACATATTTTTGGTAGAAAAAAATCGCAATAAGCGTATTTTGATTGGTTTGCGCAAAAGTTATTGCGTTTACTAACTAAGGGAAAGATTTCTGTCATTTTTGGTGGTTTTTTTTAACGAGTAATGGCGGCGATCTGCAATTTTTTTTTTTTGCTGGACTGCGACATTGCGGCGGACAGATCGGACCCTTGACTGACATTTTTGACACTTTTGGGGGTACCAGTGACATTACTACAGTAATCAATGCTATAAATATGCACTGTTACTGTAAAAATGACACTGGCAAGGAAGGGGTTAATTTTTATTGGAGAGGGAGGGCTTAATGTATGCCTGGTGCTTACTAACGTGTGTGGGGGGAGGTGACTGAGTGACACAGGGACAGATCGCATGTTCAGCTATGCTGAACCCTGTAATCTGTCCCTGCCTGTCACTTAGGAGATCTGCCCGCTTTGTTTACATAAGCGGGCGGATTTCCACACTAGATCCCAGACGATTGGGGAAGAGCAGCCGCCGAGAGAGGGGAGTGTCTGGTGATGTAGGTCTACGTCACAAGACGATAACGAGCCACTTTGTCGCAGTACAGTTAATGTAACTGGTCGGCAAGTGGTTAAACAAATCCTCCTACATAAGTTGTATCTGTCTATCTGCGGTCTTCTCTTCCCTACATCCATTCAAAATGCTGAATTTATAAGCTTCTCTGAGCTGTCAGAAAAAAAGGGGTGGAGAGCTGAAGTTACACTTTGCAGAGCTCAGTGAGGAGAGCTCTGAGAGCTGATTGGAGGGAAGGGACACACCCCCTTACACACAGCACACGGGAACAGAGCTGAGGCTGTCAATCTGCTGGAGGTCCCTTCCCTGTCAACACGTTTCTCTTGGTGTCAGGAAAACTTGTCAGAAGTGATTCATGCTGATAGTAGAGGAACAAAGCAGCAGACAGAAATGACACTTAGGGGTTGATTTACTAAAGGCAAATAGACTAAGCCCCCCCCTTATACTTACCCAAGCCCGATCTTGATCCTGCGCTGTGCCCTAGAACAGCAGCTCTCTCCACTCTCTCTTTCCTCACTGGCCATGGAGGCAGCAGTGGGAGCCATTGGCTCTTACTGCTTGTCAGTCACAGCCTGTGAAGAGAGAGTGGGGGGTGGGCCCGAGCTGCACTATGTGTGTCTTTTGACACAAAAAGTGCAGCTCAGGATCAAGCCCTCCTGAATGCCTCCATAGCAAGCTTAACGAGGGGGAGGAGCCAAGAGCGCCGGTGAGGGATTCCAGAAGAGAAAGATCAGGGCTGCTCTGTGCAAAACCACTGCACAGAGCAGGTAAATATGACATGTCTGTTACCTAAAAAATCTCTTTACAATCACATACAGCTGTCTAGTTTAATCAGGACCATGGACAGCACATAAAGTACTCCCATTTACAATTACCTTAAAGTATATGTGAACCCTTAACATTTTAAACAACCTATTAAGTTTAAAATGGAAATGCTAGACAAACATTTGTGTATATTTAAAAAAAAAAAAATATTAAAAAATATATTCAAAATACCTTTTTTTTCCCATTTTGTTTTATAAGTGATCACGTGATCTCTGTTTTCAGCTGCATAAGGGGCCCAGAGAGCTGGAGTGAAGAAGAAGCAGCACACTGATCTTCCCAGTGAATGGCTGTACAGGTGGGCGTGTCAGCACAAGTCTTGGCCATTAGAGTACAGGCAGGCTGTTCTCCCAGCACAGCCAGAGAATTTTAAATACTAATTATCTACAAGCACTTATGCAACTAACTTCCCCTAAGCTGCTGTGTCCAACACCCTCTGGTGTCAATAAATTATATAAATATTTTATATACTACACTATAGCCAAACTGACCACGCTGAGATGGATGTGTTGTCATGCCTAGTGTGGTCAGTTTGAATTTGTAAAGCAGGGGGGCTGGTAGGAATACCAGGGATTTCACACAAAGGAAGAAATACAAAAAGAAAGGGATAATTTTTCATACAAGTACACGATACAACAGGCACCTATCAGGAATATGAAATATTAGGGTAACATATTCTTTAAAATAAGTGGTGCAAAAGATACATTTGCAAACAAGAGTATAGAAACATTAGAGGTGGACATCCTTATGTTTACCTTACCACCTAGAGGTTTACTGACCTGGAACAAACATACACTCTGAAGTCAGATCTCCTAATCTGCCCTGGGGGCATTGTCAGAAAGAAAGATCCACAATGGCAGTCTCTATAATGCTCTAAAAGCAGGTTTCCTTTAAGAGAAAATTCACTTTCAATATTTTCAATATTTTTTTTTACATGTATGTAAACCACCTATATGTGTGTATGTGTATATATGTATATATACACATACACACATATAGGTGTGAAAGTAGCAGAACCCTATGCCTGCGCTAATTAAATTATTTGCAGGCATAGGGCTCCGCTCCTATCACACCTGTATGTGTGTATGTGTATATATACATATATGTGTGTGTGTATATATACCCCTATACAGAAGTTCAGATGTTATGCCTGCCTCCAAAGACGCCAAAAAAATGCACAATAAACGCCTGCAACAAAAATGCCCAGGTGTGAAAGTAGCGGAGCCCTATGCCTGCTCTACTGCATTTCTAAGACAAACAATCTTTTTTCTATGGCGGTCACCCTGACATGGAAGAGTTTGGTAAATTGCTAAATGACACTTTTGAAGCAGGAGTAACAGAACTGCTTCCACTCTCTTCCACAGCCACTTTATTACAGTGCTAGAGATTTGGCGGGGCTATGTTATATACTGGGGGGCGTATTCACTACTGATTTGCCTCTGGACCCCCTAGTCACTCCAATCACATTCCTAGCATCCTCCTGCCCCCTCAATTGGCTTTTACTGATGGTTCTGGTCCAATTACAGGCTTTTAAAGCCCAGTTCCTGTCCCATTGCATTTTGGTCGGTTCTGGTTGCCGAATTCCGAACTTTTTCCTGCAAAAAGTTTGGAATTCGGCCGAATTTCGAACAGTCAATGTTCGGGTCGAACCGATGGTCGACCTGAACCGTTCGATCATCCCTACTCCTGGGCACTCCAGGTAGGTTGCAGTTCTGGAATATGACAGACCTGGAAGATAATGGGTTCCTGGTAGCTTCATGTTTCATTCTTCTCAAATATTTGGCAGTTAATTTGCGTTTTTTTTTCTCAACACGGTTCTTGCGACTGTCAACTATTTGTAACAAAACATTTGATGGTTCTGTGATCACGCCCCAATATCTTTCAATTTCAAGAGTGCTGCATCCCTCTGAAATACTTTTTACTTTTCAGAGTCAGTTAAATCTCTTTTTTGGCCCATTTTTCCTGAGGAAAAGAAGCTACCTAATAATTATGCATAGAAACATAGAAACATAGAATGTGTCGGCAGATAAGAACCATTTGGCCCATCTAGTCTGCCCAATATATCTGAATCCTATGAATAGTCCCTGGCCCTATCTTATATGAAGGATAGCCTTATGCCTATCCCATGCATGCTTAAACTCCTTCACTGTATTTGCAGCTACCACTTCTGCAGGAAGGTTATTCCATGCATCCACTACTCTCTCAGTAAAGTAATACTTCCTCATATTACTTTTAAACCTTTGCCCCTCTAATTTAAAACTGTGTCCTCTTGTGGTAGTTTTTCTTCTTTTAAATATGCTCTCCTCCTTTACCGAGTTGATTCCCTTTATGTATTTAAAAGTTTCTATCATATCCCCTCTGTCTCTTCTTTCTTCCAAGCTATACATGTTAAGGTCCTTTAACCTTTCCTGGTAAGTTTTTTCCTGCAATCCATGTACTAGTTTAGTAGCTCTTCTCTGAACTCTCTCTAGAGTATCTATATCCTTCTGGAGATATGGCCTCCAGTACTGCGCACAATACTCAATGCACACATTGATAGAGAGTGTTGATCTCCTTAGGCCACCCCCTCTCTCATTATACAAATACACATAACCTGATATACTTAAATCCAATAAACATTCAAGTTTATACAGCTTGGAGTTGGACAGTATGCATAAAAATGATGATTTGGTCAAAATACTGACTTGCCTAATAACTGTAAATGCACTAACAAACTGAAACCAAACCCCAGCTTTATAAGCAGTCACAGCAAACAGTTTTTTTTTTTCTTTTAGGATAAAGGTTTTACATAAATAAACAGTTAATGTTGACTAACCACATGACCTCCGGAAAACTTACCCTCCTTCCTGACAAGGCCATTTTCTCTGTCGCTCATTGACAGACGTAGTCTTCTTGATTCACAAGAACTGGGTTATGTTGTCTCCGCAGGAGTAGGACTAGGCAGAAAGAAAAAACGTTCTGGCTCCACCCTAGGGGCAGTCCCAGAGGGTATATCCTCCCTCTCTCTGCTACAAGGCATCAGTTGGATTACGATCGCTGGTTTTTAAACGGCCTGGTTATTGAGACCCAGGTGCTGAAGGACAAGGGATTGTCAGCTTCAGTTATTCCTACTCTAGTTAAAACAAGGAAAGCGACTTCCAGAAAGATTAACATCGTACATGGAAGTCTTATATTGTGTGGTGTGAATCCCTTGGGTTCCATCTACATCTTTATTCGGTAGCCCGAATATTGGCTTTTCTGCAACATGGAGTTGAGCAGAAGCTGGCCTTGAGTGTTATCAAGGGTCTGGTTTCAGCATTTGCTATCTTCTTTCAGAAGCCTTTGGCTACTTATTCCTTGGTGCGGAATTTCATACAGGGGGTGCGACACCTGGCTCCGCCAGTGCACGTGCCGTTACCATCCTGGGATCTTAATTTAGTGCTGTCGTTTCTTCAGACACCTCCCTTTGAAAATATCAGGGAGATTCCCTTGCTTACTTTATCCCAGAAGGTGGCCTTCTTGGTGGCTATCACTTCTGCACGCAGGGTGTCAGAACTGGCTGCATTATCCTGTTGTTCCCCAGATCTGGTGGTTCATAGGGATAAGGTTGTTCTTCATCTGAATCCATCCTTCCTTCCTAAGGTGGTTTCAAAGTTTCATTGAATGAGGACAGTGTATTGTCCTTCCTATGTCCTTAGCCCAATCATCCTCGAGAATTTGCATGGCATTCCTTGGATGTAGTTCGGGCGATCAGGATATATTTGAATACTACGGATTCAATTTGTAAGACGGATTCACTGTTTGTGATCACGGATGGCCCTAAGAAGGGGTTGCCTGTTCTGCTGCGACCATCTTTAGATGGATCAGACAGACGGTGGTATAGGCTTATTTTATCTAAGGGTCGGGATCCCCCGTTCCCTGTTAAAGCGCATTCTACTCGGGCGCTTAGAGTTTCCTGGACCTTCCGCCATCAGGCGTCAGTGGTTCAGGTTTTCAAGGCGACTGTTTAGTCGTCGGTTCATACCTTTACAATATTGTATAAGGTTTATGTGATGGCATCGTCAGATGCCTCTTCTGGCCGCAAGGTTCCTGCAGGCCACTGTTTGAGGAGACTGTTGGTCTACCTCGAGGATTTGTGGGGTAGGTCTCATCTGTTTACTCGATGAGTCCTTTGATACTTCTAGTTGGCTCCGGTTGGGCCTTCTAGATTGGATTTTGATTTCTGTCAATCCCACCCCTCATTTGTGGCACTGCTTCTGGATGTCCCAGTTCTTGTGAATCAAGAAGACTACGTCTGTCAATGAGCTACAGAGAAAATCGGATTTTTGTAAGATCTTACCGTAAAATCCTTTTCTCTTAGCTCATTGACAGACGTAGTACCCACCCCTCTATCATTGAGTTGGGTTGGGTTAAATTCTCTGTTGCTGCTTTGTGACAGAACTGATGCCTTGTAGCAGAGAGAGGGAGGATATACCCTCTGGGACTGCCCCTAGGGTGGAGCCAGAACGTTTTTTCTTTCTGCCTAGTCCTACTCCTGCGGAGACAACATAACCCAGTTCTTGTGAATCAAGAAGACTATGTCTGTCAATGAGCTAAGAGAAAAGGATTTTACGGTAAGATCTTACAAAAATCCGATTTTTTCCGATACAGCACTGCGTTACTTTAACTGACAATTGCACAGTCATGCAACACTGTACCTAAATAAAATGTATGTCCTTTTATTCCCACAAATAGGACTTCTTTTTAGTGGTATTTGATTACCTTTGTGGTTTTTATTTTTTGCACTATAAATAAAAAAAGACAGACCGTTTTGAAAAAAAAAAAACAAAAAACATTTTTTTTACTTTCATTTTGCTATAAAACATATCCAATAAAAAAATAGAAAAAAATCAAATTTCTTCATCAATTTAGGCCAATATGAATTTGTCTACATATTTGTGTAAATACAAAATCCCAATATGCATATACTGATTGGTTTTCGCAAACGTTAGTTTCTACAAACTATGGGATATATTTATGGATTTTTTATTTATTTTTATTTTTTTACTATTAATGGCGGTGATTAGTGACTTATAGTGGCACTGCGATATTGCAGTGGACAAATCAGACACTAACTGACGCTTTTGACACTTTTTTTGGGAACCAGTGATGCACTGTCACTGTGCTAATGACACTGGCTGTGAAAGGGTTAACATCAGGGGCGTTCAAGGGGTTAACTGTGTGCCTAGCTTGTCTTTTTGTGTCCGAGGTGCTTGTACTAGGGGAAGACATGGATCTTTGTCCCTGCTTTTCAGAAACAATGGACCCATGCCTTCCCTACTGACAGAACGGCAATCTGCTTCATGAGGCCATTTATGTACCTCATGAAGTAGTACTGATTTACAGAAGTTCAAAAAATGCAAATGCAAGCTCTGCTGTTAAAATAACAATTAGTTAGGTTGAGAAAGAGGAAACAAACACATGGTCATAAAAATGAGTCACAAAAGGAATAAAGAGTGGGCTGTGGAATAAGAGGGAGAAGAGTCAGACAGGTGAGAATGGTCATTAAAGTGTGTGATTGTGGTTTAGAAAATTGACATTGACAATGAAGCTGTTTTCTTTTGTCCCAATTAGAAATATTGTTCCTAGATCAAAGGTTCTCTCTTGCTGAATGGTTTTGAATACAATGTAACAAACGCTGCGAGGAATGTTACACTGGTAAAAACAGGATGGAAAAGAATAAAAATAAATGTGTATAGACATATAATAACATGAACAAGGATAACAAGTACTGCACATCTATTGAACATCCATTTCCCACATGTAGACCACCATGTGGAGGACATTAATGTTTTGGTTCCTAAACGCATAGTTCACCTTTGCCAAAACAAAAACTGCCTACGCAGATAAGGGATGTCTGTAGATAAAAACAAACTGTGCAGCTTTGACCAAAGTTGACAATGCCCTTGTTATAGGTGTAGGCCATTTAAGTGCCTCATGAAGCCTGGTTGGAAAAATACTTCCTCTCCCATAATGCAGTAACTGTAAGCTCCATGTTTGGGAGCTCATTCCTGTAGTGTTGGGGGTGAACAGTAATACCTAGGCACCCGTAGCAACATCCCAGAAGTTTTCCAACCAAGCTTTGTGAGGTACTGTACATAAATGGCCTACACCTATAGCAAGGGCATTATCCAACTTTAGTCAGAGCTGCACAGCTTGTTTTTATCTACAGATGGCCTTTATCTGCATAGACAGTTTTTCAGTTTTTTGGTGAATTATCTCTTTAAAATTGAGTTTTTCATGAAAACAAATTAAAGCGTAACTCCACTTTTGTTGAGAAAAAAACATTCCCCTCTGGATCTATGTACTTTACAAGGATTATAACAAACTTTGGTGCAGATTCCTACCTTTTTGTTATTCTGAAGAAATCACTGTTCATTCCTCTGTTCCCCTGTTGCTGAGTGAGCCTAATGGGAGTGGTTTCATAGCTATCAATCAGATGTGCAGCTGCAGGGCTCTAATGAGGAAATCTGCTGGGCCTGCATCCCTTTAGACATGTTCCTATTGGGAGTATCTCACCAAAAATGACATTTTTGTTCCAGAGGATGCCTGTATCTTAGGCTGGCCATACATTATACAATTTTCTTTAAATTTACCTTCAACTATGTAGTACAAAGGCCTGCCTAATGGGATACAATTGAAAGTGTTGTTTAGTTTTGACCTCATATTATATGATATAATACATATTACATATTATATATATATAATATAATTACATATTATATTATATTATATTTTTGGTAAATCTAACAGAAAAGTGTACAAGAAAATTGAGCATGTATGGCCAAGCCTTAAGGCCCGTACACACGAGTGGAAATTCGGCTGGGAATTTTCATCCGACGACCCATCTGCCATTTTCGGCTTGTTAGTATGGTGCTTCCGACAACCGACTCCAACTTTTCGGCCGAAAAAATCCTGGTGTGCAGGCTATAAAATTTTTTTTGACCATCAAAACACGTCCGATTTTCGTCTCATTAGTACAGATTTTGATGGGGAAAAATCTTATGAGCAAGACTAGGCATGCTCAGAGATGAAAGAACACAAAGAAAGCAATCTAACACATGACATCACTTCTGAAGTATAATTCTGTCCTGCAGGAAAATTTGTGTGCAGTCTAGAGCACATTCCAACCAACAGACACCACTCTGGACAAAAGACGGACGACCGGTCGGCGGAAATTCGTTGTGTGTGTACGAGGCTTAAGGCAGACTTCTGGGAAAATTGGTGAGCCAATCACTCAAGCAGGAAATTATGTTTCTGGGGTGTGGTTAGTACATATTCTATGTACAGAACACCCCCAGATAGCAATATTGCATTTTCAGAAAATTACAACAGCTGCAGGTTGAAAAGGAAAGGTAATTTTTAATAACATTCAATTACAATATGACTTATGTCGTAATTGTATATGCTATATTTTTTCTTTATTTGCCTTTTTTCCCCACGAAAGTGGAGTTACCCTTTCACTACTATATGGTAACCCCCATGCACCACACTCCCACACACACCCTATGCAAAATTGCCTCCTGAAAGGGACCAAAAAAGAGAACTCCTTAAAAAAAAAAAAAGTAAACCTTTAGCTTTTGGCCTGCTCGACTAGGTACCAATGATGTCATTCAGCCTCATATAAGATTTGAGGATCTGAATCACAGTTTCTCAATGAGATCAGCAGTGGCAGTCTCAATATTTTCCTAATGACATGTGCAGCCTGTGGGGCTCAATGAGAAATATCAAAGCATGTATGGCTAAGGCTGGCCATTTATTATACAATTTTCTTGCACAATTTTCCTTTAGATTTACAAAAACCATATAATATGAGGTCAAACCTAAACACTTTCAATTTTTATGCAATCAGGCAGGCCCTTTCACTACATAGTTGAAGGTAAATCTAAAGTAAATTGAATAAGAACATTTTATAATATATGGCCAGCCTTAAAATACCTGTCAGGATTTTGTTGCAACCTGGGGCTCTGTAAAGCTGGCCATACATTATTAAATATTCTTATTCAATTTCCTTTAGATTCACCTTCAACTATGTAGTGCAGGGGCCTCCCTGATTCTATACAAATTGAAAGTGTTTAGGTTTGACCTCATATTATATGGTTTTGGTAAATCTAAAGGAAAATTGTACAAGAAAATTGTATGATGTATGGCCAGCTTTAGAGAGATTTCCCCTTACTCACTGCCCCAGGGACAATCTTTCAAGCAGACATAAATCATTTTTTTTTTTTAAAGTTAAGTAGAGGAATGCCAGAACCTCTGTCAGCTTTTTGTTGTTGTCTTTTGGAGCTCTTTCACATGGGCTGTCAGGAATTCGGAGTAAACGCAGGCGTTTGAGATGAGGTTCTGCCACCCACCAAAACAAAGTAATGCAGTCACTCAGGGCTGTAACCATGCTGTTGTTGAGACACAAAATGGCAGGGTGGATGTACCCTGTCCTACTTACATGCACAAATAACACACTTCAGCTGCTAACCCACAACACTGAATCAGATATGCATATGTGAAACGACTGTGATATACATAAAAGACAGAAAAACCTTCATTAAATATTTCTATGTCAAATACAACCTGACATGTTTAAAAAAAAAAGTTTAATAATGTTTATCTATGAAAGGAGACCACTAAATTTGTGTCAATCCCAAGATTAGCCCTTCAGTGTAGTAGTAATAATTTCCCTTTGGGATTAATGAAGCATTCCGAATCTAAATCTGAAATTCTTTTCTATGACATTCACACCACTGTGGAAAAGAGATTAACCCCAATAATTGACCTAAGAAGGCCTTAAAACACTTTGTGGCCCCCCACTTTAAAAGACACTATACAACCAATGTCATGGATTAAGGGGCTCCTCAAGAAGTTCTTTAAAGCATTTGTTACCCCAACACTTCATATTCCTGATATTTGCCTGCTGTACGTATCCTGTTCTCTTTGTATTGTTTCCTTTATGTAAAATCCCTGATGTTCTTGCTAGTCTTGCTAGTCCCCTTGCTTTCCTATTAAAAACTGACCACACTAAGCAGGAGAACACATCGTGGTCAGTTCTCTAGCTGTGCTGATAACTTAGTGTGCACACTTCCAATGATCAAACTTGTCCTGACAACCCCCCCCCCCCCCGCTGTACAGCCATTCACTGGAAAGCTCAGTGTGCTGCTGCTTCCCCCCCCCCCCCCTGCTTATGCAGCTGAGAACAGAGGGAATGTGATCACTTAAAAAAAAAAAAAAGCAAAAAGCGTATTTATAATGTTTTTTATATGTATACAATAATGTTTTGCATTTCATTTATATTTTAAACTGAATAGGTTGTTTTACAAGGTGATCATTTACAATCACTGAAATGGGTAAGGCTGGATTAGAGGACCAGGTGATGTCATTACTCTAATTGAGTGATTTCCTCTGATGTGACTGCTTTAAGGCTCCTGAAAGAAATAGATGCTAGGGTTTTCTGTCTAAGAACTATCTGGGAATCCTGCCAGTTCCCCTTCTTTCATTTTTATTCTGACCACACCTCACAGAAGCATACCAAGCTGGCTGGTCAGTTTGGATCTCTGTGCTCTGTGTTGATTGACAAAACAGCAGCTGCTATAGCAGCCTATTGCAAATTGACGGCCAGGCAGGATTTTTGTTGTTCTGGGTGGACATCATTTGACGTCCTCCCAGAGCATGTCCTCTACCAGACACCGTCGATGACTGATCACTGTACTGGCCTTCTGCCGGTACCATGTGATTGCTGTGACCAATCACAGCAGATCACATGACAATTGTAAACACATTACCAAATTTCATGCAATCCATTGTGTACAATTGCATTGCTAGCTGTGATTGGTCACAATGATCACAAAATACAGAAAGGGCCAATCACAGCCCATCTGTACCATGTGATTAGCTGTCGCCAATCACAGCTAATCACAACAATTCTCACTGTATGAATCAGTTTCATTTAGTAAAAAATGTTTTTTTATAATTTTGAAATTCATTAGCATAAGCAATCAAAATGTGTAAAAAAAAAATTAAATAAAATTCGGATCACTTCCCAAGAGTAGTACAGTGTTACAATGATAACACTGTATTGTTCTGGTCACAGTGTGTTAAAAAAAAATTGTAAAAGAAAAAAAATGTAAAATAAAAGAATAAATATTGAAAAAAAATGAACATTTTTTTTTTACATACTGTCACCAGTCAGTGTCACTGATACAGAAATGAGATAGGCCGTCGGTAAATCAGGAATGATCAATTTTCAGATACATACCATAGTTTGTGGACTCTATAACTTTCCTACAAACTAAATAATAAACACAGATTTTTTGAAAATTTTCAGTCTTTTTTCCTTTATTTAGCAAAAAATAAAAAAATCTGTGGTAAATAAATAGCACCAAAAGAAAGCTTTATTTGTGTGAAAAAAAAAATAATTTCATTTGGGTACAGTGTTGCATGACCGCGCAATTGTCATTCAAAGTGTGACAGCGCTGAAAGCTGAAAATTGGTCTGGGCAGGAAGGGGGTGAAAGTGCCCTGTATTGATGTGGTTAATAAACATACTTCACTATTGGAAATTCCCTTCTTTTCTTGTAATTGTGTCCAACTGTTTTTTTTTTCTGGATACAGTATATAGCTTATGAAGGTTATAAATGATAAAAAAGAAACTACAGGACGTTTTCCCAATAACTAAGACAGTAGAAGAATATTCAATTTTAAAATGGGGGAATACAAAGCACTTTAAGGCCTTCTTATAACTAATAGATCAATCATATGGGTGCATTTCTTTTCTACAGTGGTGATGGATGTCACAGAATGGTGTTTTATACTAAAGAATGAATCACAAAACTAAAGCTTTAGACAGTTCCTTTTTTTTTCCGTTCAGCTGCTAATTGAGAAAAGTTTTTGAGAAAAGAAACTTGGCTAGTCTCTGCTGAACCGGCTGAATTTTGATCTGTGTATGGGAGCCTTCCTCAACCTTTTAACCCGAGAAGACCCGTAAAATATACATATATATTTTTCAATTATTTGTAAATTTAAAGAAGGCATGCAGGAGTAAGCAATTAGGCCCCTTTCACATGAACGATCCGATCAGATACGCCTGTCAGTTATTTAGGCGGACCTGATCGGATCCTCCATGCATCCCTATGGGGCAGCAGATGTCCGCTAACACCCACTGCCATCCACAACCGATCCTGTCTGTGAAATCCGCACGGATGGAAACCCTATTTTCCATCCGTCCAGGGGATTGGATCGGATGAGAGCAGACAGGCGGTCCATTCTCATCCGATTCCCCCATAGATAGCAGCGGGGCTCTGACACCTCCCTCTCCGCACACAGTGCAGAGACAAAGCTGTCATCGATCCCCGCTGAGCAGAGGACGGTCCGCACCGCACGCGAACCGTGTGAAAGGACCCTTACAGTAAAGATGTACACATTGCACATCATTACATTTAAGTTACAAGCTTCAATAGAAAAAAACTGAGAGCTAATTTCGGAACTCAATAACATTGCAAGTATTCATCATAGTGGGCAAACAAATCAATTCTATATAGATAAATTTGAACCCATAAGGAGACTTCCTTCTTGATGTGGAGCCGACAACCTTTAATATCCCTGTTGCTCAAGTGAAAAAAACACCTGTATAGCCCAAGGCACAGAGAAGAAAGGAAATGTAAAGCAAAAGTCTGCAAGCAGATTGCCCCCGAGAGAGCAAGAAGAGGGGAAAAAGAAAAGAACTGGGAAGGGGCAGAGGAAAGGTGAGGGTATGTGTGTGGTCCATGATCCACGCAGTAGTAAAGTAATAGTTCAGGGAGCCCCGTATGACCGGCAGGCAAGGTTGGTGGGGTCAGGCTTGTGTTGTTAAAATGTCCTGATATTCAGAGCACCTGCACTAGGTGAATTCTGTCCAGTTAAACCATGTGTTACAGCAATGTTGTTCTCTGTGGTTGGCCGAGGCAAAAAATAATTTCTCAGTCTCAGGGAACCCCCGCCTGAAAGAATTCATTGGTGTTAAGTGGGAAGAATGCCACGCTTTCAAGTCAAGTCATTGATGCCATGCCACTGTTTCTGCCAAAATGGTTTTGGCTATTATGGGATTAAATGGCCAAAGCTTAAGGAACCCCCAGCAACCTCTGAAGGGTTCAATTTCTGCCAAAATGGCTTTGGCTATTATGGGATTAAATGGCCAAAGCTTAAGGAACCCCCAGCAACCTCTGAAGGGTTCAATTTCTGCCAAAATGGCTTTGGCTATTATGGGATTAAATGGCCAAAGCTTAAGGAACTCCCAGCAACCTCCGAAGGGTTCAACAGTACCCTGTTTGAGAATATCTTGTCTATGGCCAGATTAAAGGGTAATTGAAACAACTTTGGTGAACACTTATGGGTAGAGTATTATTTGACGTGGGAACATTATGAAGACTTTTTTCTAGTTGAGGTATTATTCTTTTCTTTCGTTTTAAGTATACCGCAGTTGGTTTATACAGTGTATTCTTTTGTTTATGTACATGTAGAATTTATGCTTATTTTCCGCATTGGTGTTTATAACTAGAAAAAGGGGGAGTATTAGCCTGATGTTTAATGTATTTGTCCTACATCTAATAATGATATCTGTTGTTACACATTTCAAATAGTCAGTGCCTTCGTTGTAAATGATTATTAACAGCGCTTATGAGCATTCCTCCTGGGGCACCAGCTAAGCAATATTGTTATAAACCTCTGGTAATTGTGATAAACTGTTTCATAAAAGTGTAGTACTATAGCAGAGATTAGTTATCAGCCAGAAGGCATTCCACCTGTGATGTCCACAGATAGCTCAAACTCTGCAAGTGCTTTCAACCATTTCTATCTTGTTAACACAGAGAAGACATTCTTGAGCTTGGAATATGCAATTTACTGCATCAATGGATTGTTATTTACCTTTTGACCATAGGCAAAGCCCCCAGTGTAAACAAAACCCATGTGTCCATTAAGTCTGCATACTTGGGGCTTCTGAGCAATGATTTTAATTGGCTGACATGGTTTCCTGCATAATATTGCTCCTTACCCATTTTTTAATTTAGTAAGGCAATGAATGCTTGCTTGTGATGGCAAACATAAACCACATATAAATTATATATAGTGCAACATAATAGTGCCACTGTGTGGTAAAATTAAAACTGCACTTTCCTAAAGTCATTTTTAAGCACTTCTCGCTGTACATCTGTATGTAAATCCTTTATAAACCCATCATAATACACATAAGCACATATGATTAAATGGAGTGGAGTTTTACAATGACACAGAGGATTCAATATGGCTGAAATGTATTGTATGTCACTGTAACCTAGATTTGAGTCCAAGCCTTCCCCCTCCATCTGCTGCAAGCCAATTAAATTAACCAATACTTACAAAACACACAAAGTTATTTAGGTTTCTCCTTTCTGTACTTCATCATATAAAGGTTAACCTCTTAAGAGCTAAAGAATTGTTGGCTTGCCTTCTTCTTTAGATAGTTCATATTAAGCGATCCAGACATTGACATATTGACAGAGGTCAAATAGGAAAGAAGAGAATGCTCAAACATTCATCATTTGTATCATTTAGTCTCCTCTTGACTTAAATGCTGAATCTCTTGATTACTTTAGGGAAGATTAGTGTGATGAAACCTTGGTATATCACTCACATTTACAAAGAGGATTAGAAGATTTTATGCTTTTCTCTTTCTGCATGAGAGAACTATCCACACTTATTGCCGGTATAAATCTGTTGACCATCCTGATATACCGTTGCAGAAAAATGTTTATCTCCTAAGTAAATGATTTACTGGAAAGCACACCTAATTTGATGCTTCTTGGCCTCATGTCCAAGTTATCTACTAACATAATGACAACAGGCTCGTACATGGAAATTGTCTGGAAAAAGAATGCTGTCAGATGTAGCGGTGCAAATCTTTCAAATCTCCCCCTGAATTTATTGGTCTGATTCATGACTCTTACTAGTGATTTTCCAGCCAATATGAAAAATAGATCTGCTTTGCATTCTTATTTTGTTTTTGCCAAAGTAGACAAAAAATATATTTTTTAATTGAGACACTGAAAAAATAATAGAAAAAATATTTCTTAATGTTACATTACAGCATACAAGATTAAGTATTCAGGTACATTGGATTATGCTGCTGCCTTTAGTAGATTGGACACTGAAAAATAAAGCTTTAGGGGCTGCCCAGTATAACCCTTCCCACTCCCAACCTGCCTCAGTTTTTTACTAGTATCCTAGGAGAATAGATTTTTTCTCTCCTTTGAGTAAGGAAGTTGAGTGTTTTTTTCAGTAATTTTTATTAAGTTTATTTTTTCACCTAGCTGCAGAATCAGAAGGGACTACTTTTGCAGCATTCCAGATGATCCTCAGCATTGGCATGGAAGCAGTACCCGGACCCTGCTTTCCTGTAGACACACAACATTACCAGTTTACTGTCCTTCCCTTTTGCCTGTTCACTGTGCCTTGGGACTTCACCAAGGTGCTAGCCCCTGTTCTTGCTTTGTTTTACTCTGGGGCATCCCCATAGTGCGATATCTGGACAACCTTCTCCTGAGCAAACAGTTTTATCAGTCAATATCCAACAGAATGTCCAGATGCTACAGACATTCAGTTGGAGCCTAAATGTCTGGGCCTGAAACTGAAAATGGCCCTCTCCTTCCTTTGGACAAACTTCAGACTTTGCTCCCTTGTTCGGACTCTACAGTCCAGGAGTCAACCAACCCTTGGCTCCTGGGTCCCCCTGGTTTGACTCACAAGCTACAATATCATTAGACTAATGTTTTGCTTATCCATATATGTAATGATATTCTGATGTATGCCACAAAGCTGCTAGATCTGTTTCTGGCTGTTGGACTTACGTGAAAATGTAAGCTGTTCTGGATACTTGGCTGGTATTTTTTTGTATTGTACTGTATTCCTGTACAACTGTTTTTTTTTTTTCTGTAAATTAAAACAATAACATTTACCTTAAAAAAAAAAAAAAAAACCTTTGCTTCTCCATAAGGGTCCTGGGCTTAAAAGTGACTTTCTTTGAGACAGTTTCATATGCCCAATTTCACTATAGACCATTGCAACTCGTTGTATCATGGTGGGACCAGAGGGCTCAGTCTCTGGATTGTTCCATATGTCAGGCCATCATTCCAGGCTTGCCCTGGCATAGTGGATCATGAGTCTACTGCTGGAGTCAGGTAGTTCCTTCTGTTGGTTTGAAAGGTTTTCACAATAGATGCTAGCCTGTTAGGCTGGGGGTACCATTGAATTCCCTCTGGATACAGGGGATTTGTCAGAGGAATTAAAGGTTGTCAGAGGAAGCTAATCTCCTGATAAGTATTCTGGAGCTTGGAGTGATTTAGTTATCCCTTCAAAACTGTATCTCTTGTCTATGAGGTCATCCAATCATGACTACATTTTGCAATGCCTTGGCAGTGATTTAAATAAATCATCAAGGAGAAACTGGAAGTCTCGTGGCTAAAAAAAAAAGCAGATTTGGGTTAGATGAAACTTCATGTCCCAGCCCTGCACATTCCAACTATGGAAAATTGGCAGGCAGACTTTCTCAGTTTTTAACATCTGGACTCTGGAGAATGCTATCTCCTCCCTGAGGAGTTTCAAGGCCTATGTCACAGGTGGAGGATGCCAGACATGGATCTCCTGGTTCCAGGTTCAACAACAAGCTGAGCATCCAAAATGCTGAATGTAAACAAAAATGTCCTATTATAAACAAAGTGTCCAAATGTGAAGAAATGTAGAGACTTATTTCTTGAAATATCAGTCATCCCTGTGCCATTACCTCATGGAAAAACATGCACGAGGTATGGTCTTCCTGATCATAGGTAGGTCAAAATAAGCGAATATTGTTAATCAAGCTCGTAAAGGCTCCCATACATCATCCCATCAATCAAGCCAATCATATACGTTGTCGGTGATGTCTGTTTAAATGTTGCAACTAGAATATCAGTTCTGCCTCAAAACTTGGAATTGTGCAGTGGGTGGTGATTAATGGGGAGTACTCGGATTGGGCGGGTGTGGAAAGTGGGGTCCCCCAGGGTTCTGTCCTGGGACCAATCCTGTTTAATTTATTCATAAATGATCTAGAGGAGGGGATATCTAGTTCAATCTCAGTATTTGCAGATGATACTAAACTAGGCATGCCAATATCTTCTATGCAGGATGTGGAAACCTTGCAAACAGACCTGAACAAAATAACGGGGTGGGCAACTACATGGCAGATGAGATTTAATGTAGAAAAATGTAAAGTAATGCACTTGGGGGCCAGAAACCAGAAAGCAAGCTACTCACTAGGGGGGGAACCTCTGGGTGAGTCTAGGATGGAAAGGGACCTGGGGGTACTGGTAGACAACAGGCTTGGAAGTGGCATGCAATGCCAAGCCGCTGCAAGCAAAGCCAACAGAATACTGGGTTGTATAAAAAAGGGGATTCACTCCAGAAATAAAGAGATTATTCTTCCACTCTACAAGACTCTGGTCCGGCCACATCTGGAGTATGCTGTCCAGTTCTGGGCACCGGTCCTCAGGAAGGATGTGCTGGAACTGGAGAAAGTCCAGAGAAGGGCAACAAAAATAATTAGGGGAATGGAGGACATCAGCTATGAGGAAAGACTACAAGCACTGAACCTATTCTCTCTGGAGAAGAGACGCTTGAGGGGGGATATGATATCAATGTACAAATACTGTACTGGCGACCCTAGCATAAGGAACAAACTATTTAGAGTAAGGGAATACAATAAGACACGTGGCCACTCACTAAAACTAGAGGAAAGGCGGTTTAACCTTAAAGTGCGTAAGGGGTTCTTCACTGTAAGAGCGGTAAGGATGTGGAATTCTCTTCCGCAAGCAGTCGTATCAGCAGGGAGCATTGATAGTTTCAAAAAACTATTGGATGGACACCTTAAAGACCACAACATACAGGGGTATACAATGTACGGTTAAAAGCAAACACACACACATAGGTTGAACTGGATGGACTTGTGTCTTTTTTCAGCCTCACTAACTATGTAACTATGTAACTATGCACTGAGAAATCTCCCACAGGGTAACAATGTTGCTAGGGCAAAACTTTAGAAGGAAAGCCACTCACATTTAGAAAGTGCATCAATAGCTTGCTATTCCCAATAAACTCACACAGACCCCCATACACCATCCAGTTGAATCAGATATCCTGACCAATAAAGCTGTCTTAGCTTACAATAATAAATTCCCCCCCCAAAAAAAAAAAAAACTTTGAGTAGTAATGTTACTGTTAAGGCAGAAAGATATAAAAAAAAAACACTCACATTTATAAAGTGCATTAGTGGCAATACACTTCTAATAGCTGTGTGATTTAACCATTGGATAGCTTCTGAATGTATGCTCATACATCAGGGGTGATTCACGTCTCTGTCACCAAATTCCATCCATATCCTCCATTGGTAAAACACAGCTAAAGCCGATTAAATCCTTTTATGAGGAGGTGAGCTGTGAGCTAGATAGGGGGAGACCTGTGGATGTGGTGTATCTGGATTTTGCTAAGGCACAGTTTCCCATAGACGCTTAATCTGCAAACTAAGATCTGCAGGCATCGACCTCAAAGTTTGTTCTTGGATAGAAAACTGGTTACATGGGCATGTCCAAAGGGGGGTGATAAATAACGCATACTCAGACTGGTCTGGAGTGGTAAGTGGGGTCCCCCAAGGCTCAGTCCTGGGACCAATTTTGTTACATTTTTTCATCAATAACATAGAGGATGGAATCAGTAGCTTAATTTCAGTTTTCACAGATGACACAAAAATATGCAGGGCAATAACTTCTCATCAGGATATAGAAATCTTACAAGATGACCTTAACAAAATAACAGAGAGGGCAACTACGTGGCAAATGAGATTTAATGTAGAGAAATGTAAGGTATTGCACTTGGGGGCAAAAAACATAAACGCAAATTATGCTCTAGGGGGGAACTTCTGGGGGAATCCAGGATGGAGAAGGATCTGGGGATTCTAGTAGAAGATAGACTAAGGCTGGCCATACACTATACAATTTTCTTGTTCAACTTTCCTTTAGATTTACCAAAACCATGTAATATAGGGTCAAACCTAAACACTTTCAATTTGTATGCAGTCAGGCAGGCCCTTGCACTACAAAGTTTAAGGTAAATCTAAAGGAAATTGAATAAGAAAATTGTATAGTGTATGGCCAGCCTAAGTAATAGCATGCAATGTTAAACTGCAGCTGTCAAAGCCGGCAGAATATTAGCTTGCATAAGGAAGGGGATATATTGCAGAGACAAAGCTATAATCCTACCACTTTATAAAACACTGGTCCAGCCACACCTGGAGTATTCTGTCCAGTTATGGTCGCCAATCCTCAGAAGGGATGTGCTGGAACTGGAGAGAGTCCAAAGAAGGGCAACTAAACTAAGTAGGGGATTGGAAGACCTTAATTATTAGGAGCGATTACAAGCGCCTAATTTATTCTCCTTGGAGAGGAGATGCCTGAAAGAGGACAGCGATTTACAAAAACCCCAATGGCGATCCCAGCATATGTAAAAAACTACTTAGTCTCAAGGATTGCAAGAGGACACGTGGCCACACAATGAGATTAGAGGAGAGGCGGTTTAAACTTAAGCTGCGTAAGGGGTTCTTCACTGTAAGGGCGATGAGAATGTGGAACTCTCTTCCACAACTGGTGGTAGCAGCTGGGAGTATGGCTACTTTTAAAAGACTCTTGGACGTGCATTTCAAATATCACAACATCCAGGGTTATGGGAAATGATCAGGCCACTGACACACACACACCTGCACAGGTTGAACTGGATGGACTGTTGTCTTTAATCAACCTCAACTACTATGTAAAGCCCTAACTATAGTCAGAGCCTTATGCTGAAACAGCTAGTATATCCATCTCAATTCAAAAGGCAGTTAAAACGGAGCTCCACCCAAAAGGGGAAGCTCCACTTGTCTGCCCCCCCACTGCCACGTTTGGCACCTTTTGGGGGGAGCAGGTAACTGGTTTTGTGAGGCACTTATTCCCACTTCCGTCTCAGTTCGCTGCAGCAAACTGAGCCAGAAGTTCGCTCCTCCCTTCCTCCGCATCCTTGGACACTTTACAGGTCCCAGGCGACTGCGGCCCATTCACAAAGCGCAGCGTGCTTCGCGTATGAGCAGTAGGAAGCCGACTGTGAAGCTGCAAGGCCTCACTGCTAGTTTTCCTTAGTCAAAATGGTGGCGCCAGCACCCAATAGCTGATTGAATAAACGGCTCAATAGGCGATTGAATAATTGGCTCAGGCGAGGACACAGCTGGATGCCTGGAAAAGTAAGTGCCCTAATATTAAAAGTCAGCAGCTAAAGTATTTGTAGCTGCTGAATTTTTTCTGAAGCAGCCTACAGCACCTTTTTAACCACTTACCGCCCGCCCGCCGTCATATGACGGCGGGACGGTGCGGCTATTATCCTGGGCGGACGTCATATGACGTGACCCAGTAAATGCACGGCAGGCGCGCGATCGCGGGCGCGCCGCCGTGCACTGCCGGTGTCGGCGTGTCCCCGGGACACAGCCGGTCACCGGCAGGGGGGAAACAGCCAATAGGCATGGCTGTTTCCCACGTGATCGGCTGTGTTTCAATGACACAGCCGATCACAATGGAGGCGCCCGGGAGATGACCGCGCATGCGCGATCGGGAGCGCGCAGCGCGGTCATGTCGGTGGCACTGTGTTCCGTAGGAACACAGCTGTCACCGGCGGTAGTAAACAGTCACTGACAGTGACTGTTTACTATGTGATCGGCTGTGAATCCATTCACAGCCGATCACAAAATGTAAACAAAGAGCAGTAACTCAGTGTTACTAGCTCTTCTCCCCTCATACAGCTTCCAGTATGAGGGGAGAAGAGCTAGAAACATTGATTTACTGCTCTGTACCCCTGTAAAAAGTAAAAAGCACACAAATAAAGGTCCCCCACACACAGTCCTCAGCCCCCCCCAATGTCCCCTGTCACCCAACAGTCACCTCATCAGTGCCCAGAAATTGACACCCATAAGGCTACGTTCACATGTGAGAGTAGCGATCGCAGGCAGAATAACCGCGATTCTGCCCGCGATCCGGAAATCATTGCAAATCGCGGGACGCCTGTGCGTTGCCCGTGATTTGCAATAGCACCCCAAACGCTGTGCGATGTTGCCGCCATTTCCGCCTGCCGAATCGCGGTAACATCGCGCAAACATCGCATGATGCCCAAAAAAGGTACAAGAGTTTCTTTGGGGCGTCATGCGTTGTTTGCGTGATGTTACCGCGATTCGGCAGGCGGAAATCGCTGCAACATCGCACAGCGTTTGGGGTGCTATTGCAAATCACGGGCAACGCACAGGCGTCCCGCCATTTGCAATGATTTCTGGATCACGGGCAGAATCGCAGTGATTCTGCCCGTGATCGCTACGCTCACATGTGAACATAGCCTAAAATTCACCGGTCACCAGAGACTGCCATCAGTACCGCCGTGCACCATCGCCCGTCACCTGTCACCCATCAGTGACCATCGCCCGTCACCTGTCACCCCATCAATCACCGTCACCTGTCACCCCATCAAACATCGTCACCTGTCACCCCATCAGTCACCTTCATCTGTCACCCTATCAATCATCGTCATTTGACACCCCATCAGTGATCGTCACTTGTCACCCCATCAATCATCGTCACATGTCACCCCGTCAGTGATTGTCATTTGTCACCCCATCAATCATCGTCACTTGTCACCTCATCAATCATCGTCTCCTGTCACCTCATCAATCATCATCACCTGTCACCCCATCAGTCATCGTCACCTGTCACCCCATCAGTCATCGTCACCTGTCACCCCATCAGTCATCGTCACCTGTCACCCCATCAGTCATTGTCACCTGTCACCCCATCAGTCATCGTCACCTGTCACCCCATCAGTCATCGTCACCTGTTTGTCATATACATGCAATCACTTACTGACCGCCTAACGACTATATGCGTCGGCCATTAAAAGCTAAATACTGGAGTTATGGCAGCAGATAGCCCCCATAACCCCGGTATTTTTTGAAACGGCGGGCGGTCGGCTTTCAGATAAGGGTGGTACCAGTGGCGGATTCGCCGCGGAATTACCCTTACGGTGCAGGGGAAGAGGTGCCCCCCCCCCTCCTGCCGCGTCCCAGACGTTTTCCCAGCTTGCCGGACCCGCCGGCAGCGGGGAAAACTATCCGGTCCCGGATCCTCAGAGACAGGAAGTCGAGTGAGGGCAAGATGGCCCTCACTCAACTCTATGGTCTTGGAGGACCGGAGCTACGTCAAAAGACGTTGCCTAGCAACCGGTTTAAAGGGCCGCTTTTTTTTTTGCTTTTTTTTTTTTTCCTCTTTCAACAATTTTTTTTTTTTTTTTTCTTTTTTAGTGTAGTTGTGAGGTGTGAGGTCTTTTTGACCCCAGATCTCACAATAAAGAGGACCTGTCATGCCTATTTCTATTACAAGGGATGTTTACATTCCTTGTAATAGGAATAAAAATGATCAAAACATTTTTTTTTTTTAAACTGTGTAAAAATAAAAAAATAATAAATAAAATAAATAGGAAAAAAAAAAAAAAAAAAAAATTAAAGCGCCCTGCCTCCGTTAGCTCGCGCGCAGAAGCAAACGCATACGCAAGTCCCGCCCACATATGTAAACGGTGTTCAAACCATACATGTGAGGTATCGCCGCGATCGTTAGAGCGAGAGCAATAATTTGAGCCATAGACCTCCTCTGTAACTCTAAGCTAGTAACCTGCAGAAATTTTTAAAATGTTGCCTATGGGGATTTTTAAGTACCAATGTTTGGCGCCATTCTGTGAGCATGCACAATTTTGAAGCATGACATGTTGGGTATCTAATTACTCGGCGTAACATTATCTTACATATTATGGAAAAAAAATGTGCTAAATTTACTGTTTTCTTATGTTTTAGTTCAAAAAAGTGAATTTTTTTTCAAAAAAATCGCATTTGGAAGACTGCTGCGCAAATATGGTGTGATAAAAAATATTGCAACGATCTCCATTTTATTCTCTAGGGTCTCTGCTAAAAAAAAATATATAATGTTTGGGGGTTCTAAGTAGTTTTCTAGCAAAAAAAAATGATTTTAGTTTGTAAACACCAAGTGTCAAAAATAGGCCCAGTCTTAAAGTGGATAAATGGACAACTTTGTGTAAAGCGCTACTTGGATGTTAGGCCTATGTATGTGGCCAGGCTGTGAAAAAGTGTTACACATGTGGTATCGCCATACTCAGGAGGAATAGCAGAATGTATTTTGGGGTGCAATTTTTGCTATGTACATGCTATGTGTTAGAAATATTGCATAAATGGACAGCTTTGTGTAAAAAAAATGTGTTTTCATTTTCTTTCCACATTTTCCAAAAACTTGTGGAAAAAAATGACATATTCAAAAGACTCATTATGCCTCAAAAATTATACGTTGGGCTGTTTGCTTTCCAAAATGGGGTAATTTTATGGGGGTTTCCATTGTCCTGGTGCTCCAGGGCCTTCAAAAGTGCGATAGGTTGTCAGGAAATTATATGTGTAATTTGTGCTCCTAGAATGCCGGACGGGGCTACTTGGATGTTAGGCCTCTGTATGTGGCCAGGCTGTGAAAAAGTCTCACACATGTGGTATCTCCATACTCAGGAGGAGTAGTAGAATGTGTTTTGGGGTGTAGTTGCAAGTATACATGTGCTGTGTGAGAGAAATAACCTGTTAATACGGCAATTTGTAAAAAAACAAACAAAAAAAAAAACAAAATCTTCATTTTGCAAAGCATTGTGGGAAAAAATTACAACTTCAAAAAACTCACCATGCCCCTTTATTAAATACCTTGGAATGTCTACTTTCCAAAAAGGGGTCATTTGGGGGGTATTTGTACTTTCCTGACTTTTTAGTGTCTCAAGAAATGAGATAGGCCTTCAGTACATCAGGTGTGATCAAGTGTGATCAATTTTCAATGATTCGCACCATAGCTTGTGGACTCTATAACTTTCACAAAGACCAAATAATATACACTTACTTGGGTTATTTTTACCAAAGATAAGTAGCAGTATAAATTTTGGCCAAAATTTGTGAAGAAAAATTACTAATTTGCAAAATTTTATGACAGAAACAAAGAAAAATGCGTTTTTTCACAATATTTTCAGTCTTTTTTTATTTATAGCACAAAAAATAAAAAACCCAGTATTGATCAAATACCATCAAAAGAAAGCTCTATTTGTGTGAAAAAAAGGACACAATTTTTGTATGGGTGCAGTGTTGCATGACTGAGTAATTCTCAGTCAAAGTGTGAGAGCGCTGAAAGCTGAAAATCGGTCTGGGCAGGAAGGGGGTGAAAGTGCACTGTAGGCAAGTGGTTAAGCAATCTGAAAAAGGAGAAAGAAATAGCTTCCATAAAGTAGCAACATTTTAATAAAAATATAATAATGTAGCGCCACTACACTCTCACAAGCATCAAGATGTAGGTGTTGGGTAACCTCTTAGTCAAGTAACCATAATTGGAGGGAATAGATTCTCACCAAACACTATCAAAAACACCAACCAGACCACCACAGCCAGTCACATGTATGCGTGATGAGGTCAATGTTTGATATATTTCAGCGTAATAACTTAATCAGGAGAAAATGACATCAAATTCACAAACAAATATACTGTATACCCCTGTTGCCTTGCATTCTTAGTCTTCCTAAAGGGTGTCACTCCAATTGTTGCTCTAGTTTGTTCCTCAGTGACCCCATGTTTTCTCAACTTTGATCTGTTGGTTTTTCAAAAACCACACTTTTAGAGATATTCCTCTGTTTACTTTTCTCCATCATTTGTATGTGGCGAATCTCTGAATTGGCAGCATTGAATTGGTATTAAACTCCAAAACATAAATATTATATACAGTATTGCAGCCTACCAATCCTTAAAGGTTGTGGCTGCAATATTTTTTTAGGATTTTTTCCCTTTAATGTCACCTGGTAATCCCACAGGTAACACACTTCCTTGTCTTCGGCTGTCTTCACTCTGGAAGAAAGAGCAACAGAGATATCATTGGACAGCAACATTTTAAATTGGGAATTGTTAGATGCTCTAGCAGACTTAGATAGACTTGGCTAACAAACTAAAGCCAAAACTTTTCTTAACCTTTTTTAACCACTTGCTATACTGCGGCAGGTCGGCAGGCTCCCTCGATATGACATACCTGTACGTCGCTTTACGGGAGCTCTCTTCGGGGTGAACGTGCGCCCATTTGCCAAAGGGGAAGCTGATCTGCGGGGCTGGCAGCCACGATTGCTGCCGGGCACCCGTGATCCCTCCCCGTGGAGACAGAACAGCTGTCTGCTATTGTAAACACAGCAGACCGCTGTTCTGCCAGCAATGAACACAGGGCTCCTGTGTTCCTCCTATTTAGGAACACAGGTCCCTGTGTTCATTCCATAAGTCCATCCCTTTCCTGCCAGTGTCATTAGTACAGTAACAGTGCATATTTTAACACTGATTGCTGTAGTAATTTCACTGGTCCCCAAAAAATGTCAGTTAGGTGTCCGATCTGTCCGCCGCAATGTCGCAGTCCCGTGAAAAATCGTTGATCGCCGTTATTAGTAAAAATAAATAAATAAAAATGACATAACATTTTCTCCTAATTTGTAGACGCGGTAACTTTTGCGCAAACCAATCAATATACTCTTATTGGGATTTTTTTTTTACCAAAAATATGTAGCAGAATGCAAATTATTGACCTAAAATTTAATTTCAAATTTTTCTTTATTGGGAATGTTATATAGCAGAAAGTGAAAAATATTGTTTTTTTTTTGTGTTTTCAGAATTGTCGCTATTTGTTTGTTTATAGCGCAAAAAAAAAACCGCAGAGGTGATCAAATACCACCAAGTGAAAGCTCTATTTGTGGGAAAAAAAAGGACATAGATTTTATTTGGGTACAGCGTCGCACGACCGCGCAATTTCCAGCTAAAATAACACTGTGCCGAATCGCAAAAAAATGGCCTGGTCATTAAGGGGGAAAACCTTCCTGTCCAGAATTGGTTAAGCAGTTTCAGCATTCGTTTTTTTCTTTTTGGCATAGTAAGCAGCCCTTTCAGTGGTAAGTGGTTTGTCTCAACCCTCTAACTGCCATATTTGCTGGACATCTTGTCTGTTAAAGGAAGTTGAAAAATAAAAGACTTACTGGCCGGATCACTAGGTGAACATAAAGAAAAAGTAGTGAGCATGCTTTAAAGTGGTTGTAAAGGCAGAAGGTTTTTTATCTTAATGCATTCTATGCATTTGGATAAAAAAACCTTCTGTGTGAAGCAGCCCCCTAATACTTACCTGAGCCCCATCTCTATCCAGCGATGTACACATGTGCCTCGGCCGTCTGGGACTCTCCCTCCTGATTGACTCTCGCTGCTGTCAATCAGTAGGTTAGCCAATCAGGAGAAAGAGTGGGCAGGGCCGAACCACGGCTCATTGTCTGAATGGACACAGGTAGCTGTGGCTCGGCTCTGGGGGCACTCAACAGGAGGTAGGGGCCATGATCTCCAGCCAGGGACCCGAGAAGAGGTGGATCTGGGCTGCCCTGTGCAAAATCACTGCAGGTAAGTATAACATGTTTGTTATTTTACTAGAAAAAAAAGCAAGACTTTACAATCACTTTAACCACTTGAAGTCCCGACTATTTATATATGACATGTGGGCTTTTGGAGCAATTTAACTAGTAATAAGTGCTTTGAGCAGTGCTGAAATAAGTTCATATACCTTGAAATTCAAAAATGTGTTTTCCCACAATGTTTTTATGTGGGTTATTTTCCCTGATTACAGAGTTGCTTCTGACTGGCCTGTAGATAGATCAGGAAGGCACAGGGAAGGTTTGGAGGGTCTAAAGACAGCATGGAGGAACCCAGCTAAAACATACTCAATAAAATGGCACTGAATTGTTGGTGAATCACTAAGTTAGGCCTCATGAAGGTTCAATTTTAAACTTTCTTACTTCTAATAAGATATTTCAGTTGATTTTCTGCAGTTGAATTAGACAGCATGTTTCAAGGACATCTATGGTTGAAGCATACACTTTCATTGAAAAACATCAGCATTGTAATAACAATACAAGCAATAGTATATTTGGCATTCCAGTGACAATTTCTTAGGGGCTACATGTCTCATGGTAGAGTATGTATGGGTACCTGCGCTCAGGATTAAATATTGCACAGAATACTCGTATGTGAAGCTATCTATATATGAAAATGGGTTGCTGATGAGAAAAAAAGGGGGTTCCTTTCTAAAATGTGTATGTATATGTATCAGTGCTGCTCAAATAAAGTGCAAAATTGTGCTCTAAATAACTATGCAATACTGTTAATAAAATTCCTTACACCTAAATGAATGTCTAATTTAGTGACCAAGATACAATCATAAATAAATAAATATATGTGCAATCAAATACTTGTCCAACCAAAAAATTATTTCTGTGTAAAGTTTCAAGTATAAATATTAAATATTAATATCGGATTACAATATAGTGCCAGATGCCAATATTATAACTCATAAAGTGCCAAGTGATAGTGAGCAATATATAGTGACAATAAATATAAATATAAACAACAGTCCCACAAGGATCTCATCCAATAAGATCCAAAGTGCTCAGTGCTAAGTGTTCCTACAGCAAATGCTGATGACAGTTCCACACAAAGTCTTGTGCTCTGTGCCAGGTGCCTTCACTGCATGCTCCCCTCTCAGTCCCTCACTCACCGTATACACGGAGTGTGATCGCCCGTAGATAGCACTCCCCCTCTCTGGTCAGGCAGGTGGACACCGGATAATACTGGGATATGCACACACAACGATCTAACAAGAGTGGCGTTGCTTCTGGATTACCGGATCTATTCTCTATGCTCCCCCATGGGCACAGCCATATGAAAAGAGAAGGTCCTCCATAGTGTAGTATATTGTTAAAGTTTTATTGAATAAAAAATGGTAATGCACTTACATACAACCATGCAAAGATCGCTTATCGTGTGGTGGACGCCGCTCTCGCTGCTTGCATTCCAACCACCGGAATCGGATATGACGTCAGACGTACGAGCAACGGCTTGACGCGTTTCGCCCCTCCTACTAGGGCCTCCTCTGAAGCTGCTCTTTACACAGAAATAAATCTTTGGTTGCACAAGTATATGATTGCACATATATTTATTTATTTATTATTGTATCTTGGTCACTAAATTAGACATTCATTTAGGTGTAAGGACTTTTATTAACAGTATTGTATAGTTATTTAGAGCACAATTTTGCACTTTTTTTTAGCAGCGCTGATACATATACATACACATGTCTCATGGTACCTTGCTGCCTGCAAGCTTTCTGTACTGACTCCGCCTCCTAAAACTCCTGCCTGCAAGCTACACCTCCTAAAACTCCTCGTCAGCAATTTTGTAGTTCAGAAGGCAGGCTCTGTGAAATGTTTAACATAGCAGTGTCTATTCACAGGATATTGTAAAAATGTGTTACAGAATTGAAGAGAACTTCACAAAGTAAGTTTAAAAACGCTAATCATTCTGATTAATAGGAGTAGGGTAGAAATAATTGAAATACAATGTAGAAATGCATATATAATTTACATTTTGACCACCGATATAACTAAATTTCCTCTCAGAAACATGTAGATGGCCTAATAAGTGTCAAATAGAATATTAGTTAGTTATTCCCTTTTTAAATAACAAAACCCATATTGTTTTACTCTATTCTATATTTGCATCATTGAAGGAAATGGAATAGGGAAAGATATGTCAGTATGTAAATATAACATTGCATAGGTATGACAACATTTAAAGAAACATTGAACATGTATTTAAAAGGTATGATTTGTATTTGTGGTACTATTAGCCAAGGATGTCAGTTTTTCATGTACAGGTGCATCTCAAAAAATTAGAATATCATCAAAAAGTTGATTTATTTCAGTAATTCAATTCAAAAAGTGAAACTCATATATTTTATATAGATGCATTACACACAGAGTGATATATTTCAAGCATTTCTTTCTTTTAATTCTGAGGATTATGGATAACAGCTAGTGAAAACCCGAAACTCAGTAAGGGCTCTTTCACACGGTCCGCCTCCGTAGGCGGATCCGTGCTGCTCAGCGGGGATCGATCCGCGATCCCCGCTGAGCCGGCGGATGATCGCTCCGTCTCCGCTTGCAGTGTGGAGAGGGAGGTGTCACAGCCCCCGCTGCTCTCTATAGGGAATCGGATGAGAGCGGACCGCCTGTCCGCTCTCATCCGATCCCATCCGATCTGATCCCCAGGACGGATGGAAAATAGGGTTTCTGTCCGTCCAGATTTCACGAACAGGATCGGATGCGGATGGCAGCGGGTGTCAGCGGACATGTCACCTGACAGGCGGATCTGATCGGACCGCCCGTGTGAAAGAGCCCTAACTCAGAAAATTAGAATATTGTGAAAAAGTTCAGTATTGTAGACTCATGATGTCGCACTCTAATCAGCTAATTAACTCAAAACACCTGTAAAGGTTTTCTGAGCCTTTAAATGATCTCTCAGTCTGGTTCAGTAGGTTACACAATCATGGGGAACACTGCTGACTTGACAGTTGTCCAAAAGACAGTCAATGACATGTTGAGTGGAAGGAATAAGTGTGATAGAAAAAGTTGCACAAGCAACAGGAATAACCGCAGCTTTGGGAGGATTGTGAAGCAAAGGCCATTCAAGAATTTGGGGGAGATTCACAAGGAATTGACTACAGCTGCTGTCTTTGCTTCAAGAGCCACCACACACAGACATGTCCAGGACATGGGCTACAACTGTTGCATTCCTTGTGTCAAGCCACTCTTGAACCAGAGACAATGTCAGAAGCGTCTTACCTGGGCTAAGGAGAAAAAGGACTGAACTGTTGCTGAGTGGTCCAAAGTCCTCTTTTTGGATAAAAGTAAATTTTGCATTTCATTCTGGAGGAAGAGTGGAGAGGCACAGAATCCAAGTTGCATGAGGTCCAGTGTGAAGTTTCCATTGTCCGTGATGATTTGGGGAGCCATGTCATCTGCTGATGTTGGTCCTTCTTTTGTCAAGTCCAAAGTCAGCGCAGCCCTCTACCAGGAAATTCTAGAACATTTCATGCTTCCCTCTGCTGACCAGCTTATGGAGATCCTGATTTCATTTTCCAGCAGGACTTGGCACCTGCCCACACTGCCAAAAGTACCAATACCTGGTTTATTGATCATGGTATCACTGTGCTTGATTGGCCAGCAAACTCGCCTGACCTAAACCCCAAGAGAATCTGTGGGGTATTGTCAAGAGGATGATGAGAGACACCAGACCCAACAATGCAGACGAGCTGAAGGTCGCTATGAAAGCAACCTGGGCTTCCATAACACATACCTCAGCAGTGCCACAGGCTGAACGTCTCCATGTCACACCGAATTGATGCAGTAATTCATGCAAAAGAAGCCCTGACCAAGAGGGCATACTATACTGTACATGGACTTTTCAGTAAGCCAACATTTCTGTATTAACCCCTTACCCACTGGGCACTTATACCCCCTTCCTAACCAGGCCAATATTCAGCTCTCACATTTTTAATGACAATTAGTCATGCAACACTGTACCCATATGAACATTTTTTTGTCCTTTTTTTTCACACAAATATGGCTTTCTTTTGGTGGTATTTATTCAACACTGTTTTTTTTTTTCGCTGTAAATGAAAAAAATACGAAAATGTTGTAAAAAAAAAAAAAAATCATGTATCTTCATTTTGGTTATAATAGTTTGTAAATTTAGTAATTTTTCTTCATAAATTTTGGCCAAAAGTTATACTGCTACATATCTTTGGTAAAAAAAAAAAAAAATAAATAAGTATATAATATTTGATCTTTGATAAGGTTAAAGTCCATAAGTTATGGTGCCAATTATTTAAACTTGATCACACCTGATGTACTGCTGGTCTATCTAATTTCTTGAGACACTAAAAAGCCAGGAAAGTACAAATACCCCCCCAAATGACACTTTTTGGAAAGTAGACATTCCAAGGTATTTAGCAAGAGGCGTTGTGAGTTTTTGGAAGTTGTATTTTTTTCCCACAATTCTTTGCAAAATGAATATTTTTTTATTTATTTTATTTTTTACAAAATTGTCATATTACCAAGTTATTTCTTACACACTGTATAGGCATACTTGCAACTACACCCCAAAATACATTCTGCTACTCCTCCTGGGTATGGCGTGTGTGGTATGTGTGGCCACACACAGAGGCCCAACATCCAAGTAGCACCTCCAGGCCTTCTAGGAGCATAAATTACATATATAACTTCCTGAGAACCTATCACACTTTTGAAGGCCCTGAATAACCAGGACAATGGTAATGCCCACAAAATGACCCCATTTTGGAAAGCAAACACCCCAACACATAAACCTAGAGGGCATTATGAGTCTTTTGAACGTGTCATTTTTTTCCACAAGTCTTTGGAAAATGTGGAAAGAAAATTAAAACAGATTTTTTTTTTTTTTTTTTTTTGTACACAAAGTTGTCCATTTATAAGATATTTCTAACACATAGGATGTACATAGCAAAAATGACACCGAAAAATACATTCTGCTACTCATGAGTATGGCGATACCACATATGTGAGACTTTTACACAGCCTAGCCACATGCAGAGGCCCAACATTCAGAGATCACCTTCAGGTGCTCTGGGGACATAAAATTACAAATCTCATTTTCTGATAACCCATGACACATTTGTGAGGAATTGTAGGGCACTAATAAGCACTGAAGCGGCACTGATGTGGCATGGATGAGCACTTATGTGTCACAGATGAGCACTGATGTGGCATGGATGAGGCAAAGATGAGCACTGATGTGGAGTGGATGTTGCACAGATAAGTACTGATGTGGCATGGATGTGGCACGGATGAGCACTGATGTGGCATGGATGTGAGAGTGATGAGCACTGATGTGGCATGGATGTGGCATGGATGAGCACTGATGTGGCATGGATGAGCACTGATGTGGCATTGATGAGGCATGGATGAGCACAGAAATGGCTTGGATGTGGCACAGATAAGTACTGATGTCACACGGATGAGCACTGATGTGGCACAGGTTGACACGGATAAGTACTTATGTGGCACAGATGAGCACTGATGTGGCATGGATGTGGCACAGATGAGCACTGATGTGGCATGGATATGGCACGAATTAGCACTGACGTGGCACAGATGAGCACTGATGTTGCATGGATGAGCACTGATGTGGCACAGATGAGCACTGATGTGGCATGGATGTGGCAAGAATGAGCAGGGATGTGGCACGAATGAGCACTGATGTGGCATGGATGAGCACTCATGTGGCATGGATAAGGCACAGATGAGCACTGATGTGGCATGGGTGAGCACAGATGAGGCATGGATGTGGCACGGATGGGCATGAATGGGGCACGGATGCACATGAATGAGGCACAGATGGGCATGCATGAAGCTCGGATGAGGCACAGATTGACATAAATGAGGCACCGATTGACATTGATGAGGCACAGATGGGCATAATTGAGGCACAGATTGGCATGCATGAGGCATGATTGAGACACGGATGAGGCACAGATGGCCGTGATTGAAGCACAGATTGGCATGAATGAGGCATGATTGAGGCACAGATAGGCATGATTGAAGCACAGATGGGGCACGAATGATCAGTGCTGCAGTCTCCCTCCTCTCCTCACACGCTGTACCGATCGGTGTGTATAGCGTGCGAGGAGAGAACTGAACCGGACATGCGCCAGCTTGTTGACAATTGATCAAGTGGTAAAGGGCCTCTGTCATTGGCCCTTTACCACGATCTGGTAGAACGCCATTGTATGTTTTCCCAGAATTAGCCGACTGTGCTTTAACCGTCATTTGGCTATAGCCTGGTCGGCAAGTTAAAAAAACGTTTTTTTATTGGTCTTATGTAATATTCAAATTTTCCGAGATAGTGAATTTGGGGTTTTCACTAGCTGTAAGCCATAATCATCAAGAAATGCTTAAAATATATCACACTGTGTGTATCAATTCTAAATGAGTTTCATTTGTTTAATTGAATTAGTGAAATAAATTAACTTTTTGATGATATTCTAATTTTTTGGGATGCACCTATATGTGTATATGGTGTATGTATATATATATATATATATATATATATGCAATGCACATAGCCAGAAATTGCCACACAGTTGTGAAGAGGTAACGCATTTAAATAAGCAATCTATGAACATGAGTGAGTTAACAGTTGCCTAGTATGGGTAGATTTCATATTCCAGCCAACCATTCTCATGAGGATCATTTATTTTGCAGTTTAGAAAACCATGAATGCTAATATTAAACCTTAGGCAAGAGGGCTAAAAGCATCTTCTTGCACTACTAACCTCCTGCCTCTCTAATTTTCATTAATCTAAACTTGCAAAGGCCAACATGTTGGGGAGTCTCTGTTCACTTTTAATACTCCTTAGTTCTGCTGTTAACTTCTCTATATTTAAAGAGATGTAATATAGTATATTGGATTGTTTGCTGGTATTGGACTGTATAAGTGAGACACAGTAGACTAAAAAATACCATATAAATTTCTGCTTTAGGTTCTTCACAGTGGTATTTTTTTAAGCTCCAAGGTGCGGTGTGCATACTCTAAACTAACACCAGGTAAAAAAAAAGTGAGCACACAAAAGTGATGCACACAAATGCACAAGATGTACACATGGTCTTCTTATAAAGACAAAAGACGGTGGCCCTGGTCCCCCAGAGCGCCAGATTCCTGACGGAGATGGGGGTACTTGTGGTCCACCCAGCCGAAAGTAGGCAGACCCTTTTCTTCAGGAGACCTCCTGAAGCAAGATCTAAGTACTAGGTGGGGCTTGCCCTGAAGGGAGACCCCATGGAAGGGGGAGAACCTAGCCATGAGGCCATATGCCTTTCCCCGAGGACTTTTAGGGCAAGCCCAGACCTACACCCTACTAGTTGAAAGTAAGTAACGGTGCCATCATGCTGTGTAAAAGTACACAAAAAGAAAATACAAAAAAAAAAACATAAAAAAGGGGGAAAGGGATAAAGGAAAAGTGCTTCTCTGCCAATGTGTGATACCGTGGCAGTCCGTCTGGCCACTATAAACATTCTTGAGGTTCCGACCAAAAGGCCCAGCCCAGAAGGCAGGTGTGAAAAAGAGGTATAATGGGTGATGTAATGGAAGTGTCATAATAAACTCAAAGTGAGCTCCTCCACCATGAGAATTTCTGGCACCCCTGAACTGCCACTCCTGCAGCATCATCCCTACCAAAAAGGCATTAGTTCTTAGGGGGAGCTCTGCCTGCAACTGGGGACAGGCCTGGTAAACCAGGTCAGATTCAACCCAGGAGGAAAAGAGCCCTCCCACTGTATTCCTCTTATTACATTAGGAAACGAATGGGAACCCTCACCCAACAAGGCACATTAGTATATACTTTCTGAAGTATGGAAGGCTAATAATGGGCAAGTTAAGTTTAAAAAAATAAATTTGATTATATGTATCCCTTGTCTATTATGCAGCTCGGTGTGTGAAGTGCAATGGGAATCTGAGTTCTTCAGTCTCCAGGACAACAACAACAAGTTGGTAGCTGCTTTGCGTGAGGCAAATGCTAATGTGGAGAAATGGAAGAAGCAGCTTACTGGATATCAGGAAGAGGCGGAAAGGCTACGGCTAAGGGTAAGAGCGTCAGATGGCATTCACATTACATATAGTGCATCCAGGATGCTCAGGAACCATAATTTCTGATTGTATTTTTAACTATGATATTTGAAAAGCATTCTGCAGCCACTAGGGGTCCCAATTTATTGATCCCCAAAATAGTATCTTGTTCTTCAAATTGTTCATTACATTTATGAAACGCATATTAGTTTGGTGGTAACTTGTATATATTTATTGTAGCGGCCCCTTTGGGATCGAGTAAATAAGGAGAGGAGAGCTTGTGACGGGTGAAGTACTTTTATTCTTTCGCATCAAAGGTGTGCAGGAGGGTTGAGCTCCACCAACGTTAATCTCTTTAACACCTTGAGCACCATAAACCATAAGCACCATGAGCCCCGTAACTGTAACTGTAAAATGACATACATTTGTTTACAGTGATCACCAAAAAGGGGGTTACAAGGTTAATTGCAAATGTGTTACAAGGTGGATTTCAGTTGTCTGCACACATATCTAAATTACATTAAACATCTAAGGAAACATGACTACATGTACAAGGATTTGGATTACAATCCTTAATATACAAACATTGGATTATCTACAGCATATTTTTAAACTAACAGCATGGAAACAATTTATGCCTAAGAACATATATACTTTTATATATAATGATTTTTTACTGCGTACCTCGGTCCGCTTGCCAAGGGGTGCAACTTTATACTTTAGAAAACCTCCATAGCAATCGCCTTCCCGTGAGGTGCTGCTGACTTGCTTTGCATCTGAATTCTGAGTCACAGAAAGCCTTGCCTCTAAAACTAGAGGAAGGAAGAGCGGTCTGATGATTAAATCATTCCCCAGGGAAACAAGAGGAAGGCAGAAAGGTTCCACCTGGCAGTTAGTGCATAACAAGGATTTAAAGTGATAAGCGGACAGTTACCTTTATGTGTTACAGTTCAACTGACATACAAGAGATAATCGTTCCTTATTCATAGCATTGGTCATTTCATTAAGGGAGGAGCCTGGTGGGGCCAGGTTTCAATGCTACTTCAGTGGGAACATGGATTTTTTTTTTTTTTTTTATGATACCTTTTCACTTAAAAGGCTTAGGTATACTGCTTGTAGCAGGCTTCCCTTCTAGCATGTTGGACAGTGTAGCACTGTATATGCCTGGAGTGGTGAGATTTCTGTTTATTGACTAGAGTTAAAATGACATCATGTATTATTAAGAGAATTGTCTAAGAAATATATAGACCTTCACAGTGCTTTAACAGTCATAAACGTTGTACTTTTGCTAATCATACTGATACCAGTATTCTGTGTATATTTAAAGGGAACCCCCTGTGCCCCACAAATCTGGCACATTTCGTTAGACAAACAGTGACTAGATTCAAATGAACATAGGGGTTCGTTTACTAAAACTGGAGAGTGCAAAATCTGGTGCAGCTGTGCAAAGTAGCCAATCAGCTTCAAACTTCAGCTTGTTCTATTAAGCTTTGGCAATAGAACCTGGAAGGTAATTGGTTTCTTTGCAGAGCTGCACCAGATTTTGCACTCTCCAGTTTTAGTAAATCAACCATAAATCATAAATGTGATAGGAGTTTTGGGAACACTATGTTGTATTCCAGTGGCTTTGCATTAATATGATGAAAAACGACGTGACAAAATGTTACTAAAGCTCTTGCAACTAATTATTAACACACAAGTCCTCAAGGAAGTTAGATTAATTTTTTAAGTTATTCTTTCAGAGTTTAAGAGCCCATTCACACAGGGGCGACACGACTTGCCGGGGCGACCTGTGAAGTCGCGGTGCACAGCGTGCACCGCGATTTTGGCGCGACATGCACGGACTTCATATCATTGAAGTCAATGCAAGTCCCCTCCAGGTCGCCCCAAAGTAGTACAGGACCCTTTTTCTAAGTCGGAGCGACTTGTGTCGCTCCTATTAGAACGGGTCCTGTGCTAATCAATGGCAGGCGACCCACCGTGACTTGTCAGGCGACCAAGTCGCCTGACAAGTCGCTCTAGTGTGAATGGGGACTTAGACTGTTTAGTAACTGACACAATATAATGGGTAGGCATAAAGAAAATACAGCAACTAAACAAAATGTGATAAAGTTCCTGCACTAGATGGCTTACAAATACAATTTCTCAAAGAGCTCAGCTTAGTTATTTCTAAAGATAATCATTGTTATTTGGAATCATATCAATGTATTGCTGCAAAGCAAATATACAAAGTTTGGAATTAAAATTACATGAAATCAGCACACTGTTCGAATGAGGTTTAGTGAGCACAAATAAAAACTATGCCTTGGGGAGTTGAACGTATGCAGCATACAATGTAGCTGAGTAAATGAGGTTAATCAGTGATAGAGAGAGTTATGGGTGTCCTTGTAGTCTCAATACAACAACGCAGTACCAGCCTGCAGCCTCTAAAGATTTTAGGATAAAAGGTTACACATAAAAAAGAAGCTTATTATGCATAGCAGTTTTGTGTCCTCATCTTAAAGTTTGCTTCTGAGCAAGAATTCAGAAAAAGAATATCTTGGAAATGGTACAGGGAAGAGCAAATAAATACATAAAAAGCATGGGAGATCTCATCTACAGGGAGGTTGAACAAAACTAAATGTTTTCAGCCTTGGGAGGAAGCAGTGGAAGGGGTTAAGTCTAATCCGGTAGGTTTTCAACACTTAAATGTTAAGTTACGTTAAAGTTAAGCATTATGGGGTTAGATTTTCAGCTAAAAGTTTGGTGGAACGCATTGAGCTTCTTCCTTTGCCACACATCTACCTTTCCTCCAGCCTATCCCAAAGGTTAAGTATCTGGCTCTGTCTTATCACTGCATTTCCACACCCATTGGTACAGTCTTTTGTATCAGTATACCCATTTTAATACTAATTTAGTTTGGATCAACGGTTGTTGCTTTTCTTAAATTGTTTAGATTTGATGTATTTGCTGCTCTCCCAATAGGTTGTTGGTACAACTAATTTTCACATCCGTATAAAGTCAGCAAAAAGAGAAAGCATTTACATATCTATTTTATCGAATCTCATCTTACCTGTGTTCTTTATATGGCATTAACTACAGGTATATGACTTTTAATAAAAAATATTGCCATCACGTAGGGTCCTCAGGAATTTTTTTTTTTTTTTTACTATATGCAGCTTCCAAGTGTTTAACCATTTACATATTTACTGCTACTGTATAGCTATCCATATTTTTATTTTTATTTTTATTTTCTGTTTTTACTGTGCAGGTCATGTAATACAAATTTTTTTTAAATTAAAACCAGTGCCACGCTAATCTTCCAAAAAAATTACCAAAATATATAAATCCAGAATGTAGATACTGAAAAGTGCACAACAAATAATGCAGAATATCAAAATAAATCAAGTCCACTAAGGGAAAATGTAAATAAAAGCCTGTGATAAAACCAGAAAGTCCCTGTGTATATCAATGTGGAATCAAAGGAATCTCTAAGTGTGCTCCTCTACAGAACTCCACACCACCATCATGTTACACATGAAGGCTTACCAGAGAAAAATGACCCCCATTCTCTGAGTAGCTGTGTTGCGCATAAATGTTACAAATGCAATATTGACAATCTGAAACAATGAATTAATCCAAATCCAATAATGGCATCTTTATGGAACTCCACCACTTCACCACTAGTCTCCAAAGACCACATATACATGGGAATAGAAGAATAGTCATTGTAAATCCAATGACTGCTTTATTAAAAATGGATTTAAAACACAAACAATTGGTTATAATAAGGATTTCATTCACAATGACCAGGAAGTGGTGGGGTCCATAAAGATATTGGCATCCTTTCATTTGTAACATCTAAGGAGTTTTGTGGAGGAGCAAACTTGGAGATTTCTTTGATTCCACATTGATACACCGTGAGACTTTCTGGTTTTAATTTATTTTGATATTCAGTTTACTTCATTCTTTACAGTGCACTTTTCAGTATATACATGGACTATTTAGTATTTATATATTTTGGTTACTTTTTAGGGGGATTAACTTTTTTCAGCTTTTCATTTTTTTTCTCTTCCACTCTTTTTTTATTAAAGTTTTGACAATTGAAAACGAGTACAAAGTTATGACACAGCATCAACTGTTCACAATTACAATCAAGTGCTTCACAGCTCAGGAAAAAAAAAACAATAACAATCCCGAGTTCCACACAGGGCACACAGTTAAGAGTCATCTAGACAGAGAGCAACACAAGCGAAAGGTCCTACATCATCATAATAACACTAATTGGCCTTAAGATATCCTGATTTTGTGCCAAACTCAAGCGGCCATCAAGTGGCCTTGATAATTCCCCAGAAACTCTGGGAAGCAAGGTAGATAAAGAAGAGAAAGGAAAAGCAGAGTAGAATTAGCAAGCTCCCCTACTGATCCGCATTTGATTAGGTGACTGTCAGGAAGTTGAGTCAAGGGTCCCATGTTTTCTCGAATAAGGGCATCTTTTCTCACAATTTAGCAGAAAGGTATTCATTGATCACGATCCAGGACAGCTTCTTTAGTAACTCTAGTTGGATTGTGGGAGACTTTCATGACCTGGCAAAAATAATTCTCACAGCTATAAAGATGACATGGACATGTCTTCCATATGTGATAAACTGTACCCTCTTGGCCACAATCTCTAAAACAGAGTGGGGAATCTCCCAGGACCCACGTGGCTACTCTAGCTTGGACCAGATAACATTGTAGAAGTTAGATAAAAAATGGTAAAAAGGCGCTGGTATCCCTGATTATAAAATAGATATCAATGGTGCACCAATTTTCTGAAAATTATATAAATGTGTAAAATACAAATATCTGTGACAAATTAATTAATGTTATAAAATTAAAAAATGAATATAAGGTGTAATGCCTGGTGTTTGTCTGTGACAAGGAATAAATTAAGGTAAATAGTAACTTATTCTAAAAATGGTAAAAAATATGTAGGTTAAATTTTATAACCACTAATCATATATACCATCATAAACCTTTTTGTAAAGTGCTAGTGCCACAGAATATATTGTGCAAACCCAATAAGGTGCTGAAAGGTGCAATAAAGAACCAATAAAGTGCTAGTGATCACTTAATAAACTTCTAATTAAAAAACGTATGTGAATAAACGTATTTTACACATTTATATAATTTTCAGAAAATTGGTACACCATTGATATCTATTTTATAATCAGGGATACCAGCGCCTTTTTACCATTTTTTACCATTTTTTATCTAGCTTGTATTGCATCTTGCAATTAAAAGGGCAGCAGGTTCTACAATCCAAAAAAATCCCCTAAGAACAAGGCGCTTTCACATCATCCATCCATACAACATTGTAGAAGTACCTTGTAGTTGGCTTCTATTAAGGAGGTATTCATTTATTGTCTTCAGCTTTTAATTCTTTTCATTTGTTTTAGAATACTAACTTTTACAATGCATGGGTTTGTATATCTGTGTGTACATATGTATGATATATACTATATATATATATATATGTATATTGTATATATGTATTACAATCCCAATTCCAAAAATCTTGGGACGTTAAAATCTACATAAAAACAGAACGCAGTGATCTGCAAATCTCATAAATCCATTTATGTCAATAACATTAGTGGGTATAAACATCTTAGCGAGTCAGAGTGTCTCAGAAGTAAGGATGGGCAGAGGCTCACCAATCTTTGAAAAGCTGCAAAAACAAATTGTCGAACAATTTCAGAATACTGTTCCTCAACTTAAATATACATCATAATGTACAGTAAAAAAATATTGTCAAAAGATTCTGAAGATCTGGTGAAATCTCTGTGTGCAAGGGACAAAGCCGACATGCAGTACTGGATGCCTGTGATGTTCGGGCCCTCAGACAGCACTGCATTAAAAGCAGACATGATTTTGTGATGGACATCACTGCATGGGTTCAGGAATACTTCCAAAAATCACTGTTTGTAAACACAGTTTGCCATGCCATCCAAATATGCAAGGTAAAGCTCTATCATGCAAAGTAGAAGCCATATCTGAACATGCCCCAGGAACAAAGCCTCTCTGGAACAAAGCCCATTTAAAATGGTCAGTGGCAAAGTGGAAAACTGTTCTGTGATCAGAGGAATCAAATTTTGACATTCTTTTTGGCAAAGGAGAGTGACCGTCCAGCTTGTTATCAGCTCAGTTCAAAAGCCTGCATCTCTGATGGTATGGGGGTGCATTAGTGTGTGGAATGGACAGCTTACACATCAAAAAAGGCATCATCAATGCTGAGAAATATAGTTAGGTTTTAGAGCAGCATATGCACCCATCCAGACAGCGTCTTTTTCAGGGAAGGCCTTGCATATTTCAGCAGGACAACACTAAACCACGCACTGCATATTTAACAGCATGGTTTCATAATAGAAGAGTTTGGGTGCTTAACTGGCCTGCCTGCAGTCCATACCTTTTACCCACTGAAAATATTTGGCACATCTTGAAATGAAAAATATGACAAAGAAGACCCTGGACTGTTGAGCAGGTAAAATCTTATATCAGGTAAGAATTCCTCTCTCAAAACTCTAGCAACTAGTCTCCTTAGTTTCCAGACGTTTACAGAGTGTTGGTAAATGAAGAGTGGGTGCTATTCCAAGGTAAACATGACCTTGTGAGTGTTGCTGCCATCAATTTCAAAATGATCTTATTTATTTCTTAAAAATGGTTCCTTTTATTCAGTTTAGGCATTTGATGTGTTTTTTTTATTTTCTGTTGTGAATAAAATATTGGTTTATGAGATTTACAAATCATTGCATTGTTTTTATGTAGATTATTACACAGCGTCACAACTTTTTTAGAATTGGGGTAATATATATATATACAGTATCTCACAAAAGTGAGTACACCCCTCACATTTTTTGTAAATATTTTATTATATATTTTCATGTGACAACACTGAAGAAATTACACTTTGCTAAAATGTAAAGTAGTGAGTGTACAGATTGTATAACAGTGTGAATTTGCTGTTCCCTCAAAATAACTCAACACACAGCCATTAATGTCTAAACCACTGGCAACAAAAGTGAGCACACCCCTAAGTGGACATGTACAAATTGGGCCCCAAGTGTCAATGTTTTGTGTGGCCACCATTATTTTCCATCACTGCCTTAACCCTCTTGGGCATGGAGTTCACCACAGCTTCACAGGTTGCCACTGGAGTCCTCTTCCACTCCATAACGACATCACGAGGCTGGTGGATGTTAGAGACCTTTAGCTCCTCCACCTTCCATTTGAGGATGCCCCACAGATGCTCAATAGGTTTTAGGTCTGGAGACATGCTTGGTCAGTCCCTCACCTTTACCCTTAGCTTCTTTAGCAAAGCAATGGTCATCTTGGAGGTGTGTTTGGGGTTGTTATGTTGGAATACTGCCCTGCAGCCCAGTCTCCAAAGGAAAGGGAACATGTTCTGCTTCAGTATGTCACAGTACATGTTGGCATTAATGGTTCCCTCAATGCCAGCTCCCCAGTGCCGGCAGCTCTCATGCAGCCCCAGACCATGACACTCCCACCACCATGCTTGATTGTAGCCAAGACACACTTGTCTTTGTATTCCTCACCTGGTTGCAGCCACACCCTTGACATCATCTGAACCAAATAAGTTTATCTTGGTCTCATCAGACCACAGGACATAGTTCCAGTAATCCTTAGTCTGCCTGTCTTCAGCAAACTGTTTGCGGGCTTTCTTGTGTATTATCTTTAGAAGAGGCTTCCTTATGGGATGACAGCCATACAGACCAGTTTGATGCAGCGTGCGGCATATGGTCTGAGCACTGACAAGCTGACCCCCCACCCCTTCAACCTCTGCAGCAATGCTGGCAGCACTCATACGTCTATTTCCCAAAGTCTAATTAGAACAAAGCAAGAGCATTCTGCAGGCCAAGCATGGGAAGTCCTTGACAAGCCAAAGGGGGGAATGACACTGAGAACTCTCCCCGGCCGGTTGGGCTTCCACAAGTGCTCTGCCGAGTCTCGTGAAGAGGGAGAGGGGCAATGGGATTTTAATGGTGCCATAAAATTGCATAATAGAACAAATCATAGACACATATAATAATCCTGTTTTTTAAAAAAACATAAATTTTAATTCAAAAGAAAACAATAAAGAAAAATTCATTAAAAAGTCATAAATCTCATACATAATATATTCATGGCATACAAATATACACCTCAACCACCAATAACAGTGTAAGTATATAAAAATGGGCCACAGACTAGTAAATATAACTCAAAAAAGCTACCAGACCAAAATTCTTTGTAATTGGGTAGAGATGTGGTCCGTGCCCAAACTATGACTTGACATGTTTCACAGATCTTTGCCGCTTCTTCAGAAGTTTCTGTTTTAAATGTACACTATGGTGGATAAACAGAATATAGTGTCAGTTTCAGGATATACAAATGTTAAACATTTCAGCCGTGGTCCTCCCATGCAATACCACCATCACCAAAATCTTAGAAGGAGGGAGATGTTCCTAGCCACAACAAATACCCCCCCAGGCGGATATGGTGTCACCCAAATGGAGACCGCCACCAGATGCTAGCGGGAATAGGCCAAGAGAAGAAATATTGGGATCTAGGTACGATAGGGATAAATAGAAAGATATATGAAAGTATGTACATATATATGTGTCCCAACCTGTATATTTAGTGTCTGGAAACGGGCTAAATAGATGAGATGAGCCCCTAAACCAGTCAATCTATTGATAGTCGTGGTGTATTCTATGCTAGGTAGATAAAACAGCATCCATCTCTGCTTTACAAATTTTGAAGGTTTTAGTTTCTATAGTAAAGGATGGAGTTAGTTATTCAATAAATCAAACGTAGCCATATAGTCCTAACCCAAAATAAATGTTTCCTACCCTCAAAGGACTCAAAATGGAGGCCAAAGATGGATTTGGAGCACTGGCGGTCAGTTGCGGTCTCTGGAGCCAGATATAGCGGGGGGGGGGGGGGGGGTAGGCCAAAAAGGATCAAAGTGTCATTCAGCCAGAAGATCTCAGAGTTTCAATACATCCCGAGTTTCCATATGGTAAAGGATAATAGGCATCTTCAAATAGGCCGCAATAGAAAATATAACAAAATGCTAAGGGATAATTAAAGCCTGTTAGTAACCACCATCTATCTCTCCACACCACCTTAATCCGATACTATGATTTTCGCCATCCTTACTCACTCCACATAGAGACACACCGCCATCCCGACCACCAGTGATCCTTTGCATCTGGGCGGTGTCCTATAAGGCGTCACAATCCGGACGCTAGCCAATCCCAAGCCGCAGAATTGGCGCGCCGGACCCGCTGCCTAACTGCGCTTGCGCGAAGATCGCGCAGTACCAGTCTTCCATATGGCAGAGGAACGCTCCTCACTCCAGAACCGACGGGCCAGGGGAGGCGGCGGAAGGGAGCAGATACACCGCTCGAAACAGTCGTCGCTACCCCTCCAGGCAGCGCACATCCGCCAATGGGGACAGAGTGGCCAGGACTCCCTCTGGTGGGGAAAGAAGACACTACATGAGAGTGAACACCAAAGCCGGCAAGACACTGTCAAAACTGTACAAACCATAGATACACAAATGTAATATTTGTTGATCCAAGACAATATATATTTCAAGATACAATAGAATGTCATATATCAAACACAACAAAATACAATAAAACACAAAAAGATATATATAAATAATCCATAATTTATCAACATTACATATCCTTCTTGTCCATCCCGATGTTGCCCCCCACATCAATGAGCACGAACTCCTGGGATAACCACTTAAATGGAACAGCTCAATTTCATAATGAGAAAAAGATAACAAGCTAATCAGTTTAACCCAAAGGGAAGGATCTTCATATCCGTCCTATTAGAGTCAAGGGAGCAGCCAGTGTATTTATTTAATAAAAAATGTTTATATGTGAGCATTTCATTTATACGCGGAGGAGAGATAGCATTGAGGCGTTCAATCCACAATGCTTATTTTTGCAAGATACGCCTATCCCAATCACCTCCACGTGGGTCTTGGGGAATTACCTCAAGTACAAAGAAAGATACTGCATTGTTGTCGTGTCTATGATGTAAGCCAATATGTCTTGTTACACTAGTAAGTATCTTTCCACCCAGTATCCCTAACGAGCAGGGCGTCCGGATGATGGATTCTTTCCTGAGAGAACAGAATAGGCACACGTGGCCCTTGATGACATTTGTTCAAAAACTACTTCACTTCATACTTACTAGGAACTATTTCACATTCAACGGACCAAATGTATCTTTAAGCCCAGGGGGTGGCTATGGGCACTTGCTGCGCACCATCATATGCAAATCTATATTTGGGAGGTTGGGAAAGGACACTGTTTTTGGATGAGAGGATGGAGGGTTGGCTGTCTCAGATATTATGCTGGTACAGATTTATTGATGACCTATTTATTATCTGGACACAAAATTTACAAGATGTAATGTTTAATGTTGATAAATTATGGATTATTTATATATATCTTTTTGTGTTTTCTTGTATTTTGTTGTGTTTGATATATGACATTCTATTGTATCTTGAAATATATATTATCTTGGATCAACAAATATTACATTTGTGTATCTATGGTTTGTACAGTTTTGACAGTGTCTTGCCGGCTTTGGTGTTCACTCTCATGTGGTGCCTTCTTTCCCCACCAGAGGGAGTCCTGGCCGCTCTGTCCCCATTGGCGGATGTGTGCTGCCTGGAGGGGTGGTGACGACTGTTTGGAGCGGTGTTTCTGCTCCCTTCCACCGCCTCCCCTGGCCCGTCGGTTCCGGATTGAGGAGCATTCCTCTGCCATCCGGAAGACTGGTACTGTGCGTGCGCGATCTTCGCACATGCGCGGTTAGGCAGCTGGTCCGGTGCGCCAATTCCGCGGCTTGGGTTTTCCTAGCATCCGGATTGTGACGCCTTATAGGACATCGCCCAGATGCCAAGAATCACTGGCGGTCGGGATGGCGGTGTGTCTATACATGGAGTGAGTAAGGATGGCGAAAGTCATAGTATCTGATTAAGGTGGTGTGGAGAGATAGATGGTGGTTACTAACAGGCTTTAATGTATCCCTTATCATTTTGTTATATTTTCTATTGCGGGCTATTTGAAGATGCCTATTATCCTTTACCATATGGAAACTCGGGGTGTATTGAAACTCTGAGATCTTCTGGCTGAATGGCACTTTGATCCTTTGTCTACGTTATCGCATTGAGCGGAAGTTATGGCAGATGCCATTTTTACCTGCCGGATATCTTTTTGGAGATATGCGCATATACCATTTATCTATGTGAGTGATATTTTTTTTTTCAATAAATCAAAGTTTTTAAGGTTTTACGCTATCCAGCGCTTTCTTATTTTCATTTGATGTGTCTTGGAGCTCAGGATGTCCATTTGAAGTACACCCTAAGGCGGTATCTTTGCTTACCGGAATGTGATTTTAAAGGGGAATTCCCTAAAGCTTGCCAGACCTGCCTGTTCCCAGGGGGTCCTGGCACGTTTGGTAAGAGCCTGGCTTGAGAGTTCTAAAACAATGCAAACAACAGAAGAGGAACTCCTCTGGATGTGATTTGGAGTGTGTTTCCCCTCTCAGCAAGGTAGCAGTGCCTAGCACTATGTAAAATAACAGCCCCTCCCGACCAGTTCTCTGTCCTGTGCACTCCCTCACTCCCATTTACTTCCCCATCCCCACTTGCAGGTCACTTCCCCATCTCCAAAGTATAATGCACCCTGCCCTGTGCACTCCCTCACTCCCATTTACTGCCCCATCCCCACTTGCAGGTTGCCTCCCTATCCCCAAAGTATGATGCTCCCTGCCCTGTGCATTCCCTCACTCCCATTTACTTCCCCATCCCTACTTGCAGGTCACCTCCCTATCCCCAAAGTATAATACACCCTGCCCTGTGCACTCCCTCACTCCCATTTACTTCCCTATCCCCGTTTGCAGCTTGGCATTACAGCCAATAGATTTTCGTTTTTTTTTTGGGGGGGGGGGGGGGTTTGTTTTAAAGATGCACTTCTGTCTGTCTAAAAGCAATATTTTTGTTCACTTATGAAACTTGGTTTTATTTATAAAGATGTTAAATATGACAGCGACTAAATCTGTATCCGTAGTGCATGTTCAAACCTTAACCTCCCTGGCAGTATGATTCTTTCGGATTTTAGGTGCTGAAAGCGGTAACATTATTTTGCATGTAATTCTTAAAAATGAGCAGCCCAAACCAACTATTTACACATGATTTTTTTTTTCTTCTTTATAACATCTCGGGTATGATAAAGTTTGAAACACAAAATCATAAATTATAATATAATAAAAAACTACAAATAAGTTAAAGTATGTATGTATATATATATATATATATATATACTGTATATATAGATATATATATATATATATATATATATACAGTACAGTACAGTGTATATATATATATATATATATATATATATATATATATATATACATAAAAAGTACAGTAAAACTGCAGGAAAGGGCACTTGGGGGCAAACTAATGTGAATTTATTTTATTTTCAATTGTATCAGTGTGTTTGGTGTGTTTTACATTTGAATTTGCCGCCGGTTCCACCCCCTGCGAACGTCACGTCGCAGGAGACGGAAGCCGGGGCTCACAGAGGATCTGGAGGAAGATCTGCCGCCGCACACCGCCGGGATACATCGCTGAATCTCGGTGACAAGGTAAGTAACCCCTCTACCAGGATCCAGCGATCTTCCTAGCGGTACCCCGAGTGTGGCTCGGGGTTGCCGCTTTTGGCACTGAAATTTAACCCCGAGCCACAATCGGGAATACCGGTAGGAAGGTTAATACCATAAATAATAACATGTTATTAGGTTTTTATTCTAGGAGTATATAATGAATTTGGAAACTATAGAGAAATGCCTAAATAATGCATTACAATTGAACTAAACCCATTAGATTTTAATCAGCTAAATGAAAATTCGAATTGATTTTCGTCATAGTTTTGATCAATTGACTTAATTCTAATTTTATTTTCATTTAGTTTTTGTTACTGAAAACATGCAGCTGACCTATATATTTTTGTCCACAAAATTAACACTGGTCCAAAGTGCGGATGAATCTTCTCAGGTGTGTCCAAATGTTTCAAACAAAGGGCCAGTTTACTGTCTTTCAGACTTTAGGGGGGCCGGATTGTGGCCAGTGGGGGTAGAAAACGTCCCGTGCCCAGCATCAGGACTGCAGGGTTGGTGGTCAGCAGGGGGAGAAATAGTGCCCCATTATGGTATTACTGAGGATTATAGTACACCATCATTGTATCAGTGTAACAAATAGTGCCCCATAGTAGGTGTCGGTGGGAGGAAGTGTGCCCCATAGCCCAGATAAAGGCTAGCAAAGGGCCACATCCAGCCCTCGGGCTGCAGTTTGGAAGACCCCTGTCTTTGGTGATTGTCAATGGGACAGATGTCCCTTCAGCTTCTGTTCTTGTGGTATAATATGGTTAGTAAGTATATTCAATGAATATTTTGCAGTCTCCTTTTAAAATACAGTTATATTTAACATGTAAAAATATGGACTATGTAAAAGTGGTGGCTATATGCGTGGTATAAGTGTGGGTGTAAAATACAGCCTGTGCTCTGCAAAGTGGACATACTTTAGCTAGATTGACATCACAAAGAAAGGAAGCAGAATAATCTGAACCAACGAGGCAGGGGAAACAGTACTGTAGCAGGGATAGGCAGACCCTGTTGGTAGCTTTCTTTCATTGCTTGTCCTCAATGTCACACTTTCAAGTTTATTTGCCAGCATGAATCCAGGCAGAATTTTCTCCCACGCTGTTAGTATTTAACACAAGAAGTCAGAAATTTTTTTTTCTTTAATGGAAGCCTTACTTAGGAGAAGTGCATTTAGATTTCATATAAGCAACTAATGCCAAATCTCTAGTAAGCCTGCTACTAATCTTTGTGATTTGAAATGTTAATTTCTATAGACTTTTTATCAGCTAAGCCAGCAAGGCTTAGTTTTATCAGTGTTCACAGGTATGTGAAAAAAAATGCACAGTACACTGCCCTTTAACTTTTTTAAAACTTACTGGGATATATGTTGTTTTGGCTTTATAATTCCATATCCTTTAGAGCCCATTCACACCACATGCTCGATTGCAAAAGCACATTGCTCAATGCAGGCTCAACACAATGACAAGCTGAAATCCGTTGTTTCCCATAGACCCATGTTGCGTTGGTATGCACTGTGTGAAAATAGAACATGCTGTGTATAAACATAGTGCACTGTTGCAGTGCATTACAATGCATTTTACAGAAAACAAAATCACCTATTTTTTCTCCTGGTGTAGAAAACATACACATTACCATAATGCAATGCATTAAAAATGTATGCTGTAAAACTCCCACCTTGCATTACCTAGATACCTACATATTTCCTGGTCCTAAACTGTTTATCAAAATATGACAGTTTACCTACCGCTCTTAAAGTGGTAGGTATACTGTCATATAGAGTGTAGAGTGTTAGTTAAACTTTTAAGAAAAAATGAAAACGTGAACTAACACTCTACCATTTCCACCCCTGGACCACGCTGTATTTACCTTCGTGGGTGATGGGCTGTCAGTGCCCTTTCAGCTAGTGTAGCGATCCAGGGATTTGAAATCCCCATTCTGCAGGGCTTCCAGGATGCACCAGAGCTTGTCTGATTGGTCAGCAATGGTACAGAGAATTGCTCTGTTGAGAACTAGTGTGCTCCCTCTTAAATAGAAATTGATGTTTGTGATGTAGAAAGACTTGTCCTGCACAAGTTTTCTTGCGTAGGAAGCTTTGTAAATTCCCCGGATTGTTTGGATAAGCAGACGTGAGACTCTCTAAACTATCCTTCTGGTGGGGTGGCTTAAACCTATTCAATTTAGAGACTTTTGATATATCGTTACAGTATTTATACTCCTTCTGGAAACAAGTGGATAATCTAATTACCAGATTACCTTAACCTCCCTGGCGGTATGATTCTTTTGGATTTTAGGTGCTGAAAGCGGTACCATTATTTTGCATGTAATTCTTGTGAATGAGCAGCCCAAACCAACTGTATACATTTATTATATATATTATATATATATATATATATATATATATATATATTGTGAGGGATTAGCTCGGTGGTAGGCGTGGATGACCCCTTGGGGGGTGCGTTTTCCCAGAGAGGTAGCCGACAAGTGCTTGCAAAACAAACAGTGTGGTTTATTAAATGGTGTTTTCTTCACCAGGCTGTATGCAGCAAAACATCCAAAATAAAATAAAACAGAAAATAAATCCTTGCCTCTGTGGGCGGCTACCTTCTCACAACTGGAACCTGCCTAAGTGTCTGTCTCCAACCTACCATCGGGCAGACTTCCTTGTCCTACAGTGGACACTCAATATACAGGGCAACACAGTCCTTTTGTTTCTTTCACATCAACAGTTCGTCTTCTCACCTTTGAGACGTATTCACCCTTGGTTACCGTCCCGGGCACACATCACTCCGGGGGGTCTTCTCCCAGGCCCACACATCCTGTCGGGAGGCACACGCTGACTGTCCTCCTGCTCCCAGCCCACATGGCTTCAGGATGCAGCTTCTGGAGGCAGCAAACAACAGGAATTTCTCTGAACAAATTATAGAGCCTTAACTCCCTCATTCTGAACAGGTGAAGGCCTTTCAACTTCCTGCTGGCTAGCTCTGTAGCCAACACCCTAAATTAATTAATGGACTTCTCAATCAGGTGGAAATGTATCTCCTTCCTGTGACTACATTCCCAGATTTAGCTGACTTCCTGTCACATACCCCCCCCTCTTGTTTCAACCCTAGGGTTGGGACACAGATTTCCAGGCACGCATGTGTCAAGCACTGCTGACTCACTGATAAGCCTCCTATTATCCTCAAGCTTCCGGATGAAACTGTTTTGTCATCTTCATTGACGGATTTCTCATAAATGCCACACAGTTTGTCTCTCATCTCATATACACATTCTTCAACTGCATTTTTGGCATCATTTCGCTCCTTCTCGTTTCTGTCATCTTCATTGACAGCTTTCTCATAAATGTCAGACAGCTTGTCCCTCATAACCGTCTGTCCAATCCACCATGGAGGACCGTGATCCATAGGCAACTCAATTGGGCTAGTCTTAATGTCTTCAACATTCTTAAGACGCCTCTCTCTGCAATCCATAAATGTTTTCCACAAAACTTTGAGAACCCTTGCTTCACTAAGCTTTGTTCCAAGTAGGGACTCTTGACATCCCTCTGTGACTTGAGTTGCCTCTCCATACATCTGTACACAATCATTGACTTTTTGTTGTAAAAGGGAATGATCTTCCTTCTTGAGCTTTGCTTGCTCTAAGATGCTGTGCAGAGGATTTTCCAATTGAGACAACAGGCTGTCACACATTTCTTCAAAGTGACCCCTGTTCCTTTTCCCAGAGATATCAATATCATTCACCAAACATTTCATATTCATAGGCAGATCTGAAGCATTTGCACTCATCAACTTCTTAAACTTTTCGCCCTCCTGAGCGAGTCGCAGTAAAGGCCTACTATTTGATTTGATATTCAGTTTATATTTCTTGCCAAACTCTTCACAGAAGAAGCCAACCAGAACATCATCAACTTTCCTTCCACCAACATAGGGGTCAAAGGCAACAACACAGTTGAACCCAGCGATCTGGGTGGTATCCATTATAGACCTCCTCTCTGCATCAGTGAAGAAGCATGGAACTGCAACACATTCTTTTACAGGTTTCTTCAATGCACTTTCTGCTGAACTATTTGACCGCTCAAGGTCACCTAGTTCTTTTTCTCTATCTGAATTCCACATGGAATGCATCTCAAGATCACGATCAAACTTCTGCCACCCGTCTTTCACCAGTTCCATTTTGGAAACACTCCCTGAAAGGCACTTATTCATTTGCTTCACGTTTTCACCAACAGCCTTAGTTTTCTCCACTAGGTTTTCAGCCTGAACTGAGAAATCACCACATTTCTTACTCAGCTCCTTTGTTTGCTGAAGTTCTAATGATACATTTTCCAATGCTTGAAGTTTTTGAAGGAACGGTTTATTCCAAAGGGGTGATTCAAGCCACATGTCGTCACATTTCTGAGGCTCACTCAGGACAGACCCCAAAACACTGATCCTTTTAAAAACTGCATCAGGCACACTATCCCCTCTTTGGGACAGATCCTCTGTTGCCTGGAATTCCTCTTCCAGTTCCTGCAACGGAATCTTCATCTCTTCTACTTGCTGTTCTAAGGCTCGCTTAGACTTTTCTAGCTCCTGAACGCTTTTCACAACATCATCCTTGGAGCTGACCAATTCTTCCATTTCTGTATGCAGCTGTTTAACACTTTCTAGTTCAGCCTTACACTCTAGAGCTTCCTCCAAAAAGCGAGCCAAGAACAGGGCTTTGCTCTCGTTATCACGCACCTCCGTTTCTGCACGTGCGCGTTCTTCTGCATATTTTGCAGACACAGTCTTCTCTTCACCAAGCATCTGAACAAACTTCTTTTTCACATCTTCAACACACTGTAATGAACCAACGCTTTCTTCCATGCGTTTTTTCATATCCGCTATCTGAGCTTGCAATGTTGCGACTTGCTCTGATAGGTTTTTCTTTGCTTCCGCCTCCTCTTTTAATTGTTCCAGGAAGCCATTTTTCTCATCTTCCATTTGTTTGAGCTTTGTGCTAAAACTCAGCCTTTGACACCTCTCTTCCTGTAAGAGTTCCTGCGTGTCTTGCAGCTGCGATTCCAAGATAGAAAAATCTTCCGCAATTTCTCTAGATTTTCTGTCTGCTTGAGAAAGCTGATTTGTAACATTGTCCAACTCAACCTGCAGTCGGTTTGCCTTCTCTGACAGCTTAGCACACAATCGGTCACCTTCTGACACCTTGACTTGCGATTCCAGAAGCTGTGCCTCTACTTTTTCCCTCTTATGTTCACAATCTCCTTTTCCCTGCATAAGAGCCTTCACCTCATTGGCTAGTTTCTGGGAATGAGATTGTAATTCTGCCACACAGGCTTCTTTCTCCTTTAACTGCTGCTGGAAACGTTGGGCTTCACCTTTCCAACTTTCACAGTCTGCACGTAACTCATCTACCACATTGCTCAAAGTGGTGAGCTCATACACAGTACTCAGTAATTTAGCCTCTCTTTCACTTTTCTCGTTGTCGCTGAGAGACAATGTCGTTTTCAGAGCGACATTCTGTTCCTGCGACTCCTGCAGGTCTATTTTTGTAACTTCCAAACACTGAAGACTTTTTTCCAGCTGATTACGCAACTCCAACATATCAACCATACTTTGCTTCTGCAAAGTCTGAATTTCACTTTCCTTTTCCATGAGGATGGTATCTTTCTCCATTATAGTCTCTCTGCGTTTTTGCAACTCGACCAAAAGAAGAGCAGTGGATTCTTCCCACTGTAACACATGAGACTTGAGTAGTTCATTCATTTCCTGCAAGTTTCTATGCTCCATTTTAAGCAATTCCAAGGCTTGTTCCTTTTCTTCCATTTTCCGTTGCAAGGCATCCAACTTAGCCCTGCACACATACTCGGTTTCCTCCATACCGATGGCCTCCATTGGCTGCTGGCGTCTCTGTTTCCAGCCTGCCATGCTCTCTTGATGAGCCTTTTGTTGAGCTGCAAAGCTCTGCTGAAAATCCGCATTTGCCTGCTGTTGAGCTGCATTTGCTTGCTGTTGAGCTGCATTTGATATAATCAGATGTTTCAACATCTCCTCCATTTTGAGTTTACTTTTCATCTGAGCACACTGCGTCTCCATAGCAGTTTCATCAGTGTTGCTAGGGACAACAACCTTCCTCTTTAGTAGACTCTCTTTAGGCATGGATGGGGCTGGTTCAGACGGCAACATCCCCTCCATCCATAGAATCCGGTCTCTCATTTCATCTATCTTTGCATTTTTCAGGCGTTTGGACCGCCCCATCTTCAATAACTCCACAAACAAATTTTTCACAGTCCAGCAAAAATTTTTCAGACCACTGTCTCTTTAACACATGTAGTTTTTCTCTCTCTCTTGCAAGATCTCTTTTCCTGCACACACAGTTTGTGCAGTCACTTGCACCAGACACAACAAAGTTCATCAAATAATTTTGAGACCGCTGTCTCTTTAAAACACTTTTTTTTTTTTCTGTCAGGATCTTCTCTCCTGCACACATAGATTGTGCAATCTCATGCACCAGATAAAGTTCATCAAACATATGCACTCCATTGCAGGGATCTCTGCTTATGCCCGCATCCTCCACCATATGTGAGGGATTAGCTCGGTGGTAGGCGTGGATGACCCCTTGGGGGGTGCGTTTTCCCAGAGAGGTAGCCGACAAGTGCTTGCAAAACAAACAGTGTGGTTTATTAAATGGTGTTTTCTTCACCAGGCTGTATGCAGCAAAACATCCAAAATAAAATAAAACAGAAAATAAATCCTTGCCTCTGTGGGCGGCTACCTTCTCACAACTGGAACCTGCCTAAGTGTCTGTCTCCAACCTACCGTCGGGCAGACTTCCTTGTCCTACAGTGGACACTCAATATACAGGGCAACACAGTCCTTTTGTTTCTTTCACATCAACAGTTCGTCTTCTCACCTTTGAGACGTATTCACCCTTGGTTACCGTCCCGGGCACACATCACTCCGGGGGGTCTTCTCCCAGGCCCACACATCCTGTCGGGAGGCACACGCTGACTGTCCTCCTGCTCCCAGCCCACATGGCTTCAGGATGCAGCTTCTGGAGGCAGCAAACAACAGGAATTTCTCTGAACAAATTATAGAGCCTTAACTCCCTCATTCTGAACAGGTGAAGGCCTTTCAACTTCCTGCTGGCTAGCTCTGTAGCCAACACCCTAAATTAATTAATGGACTTCTCAATCAGGTGGAAATGTATCTCCTTCCTGTGACTACATTCCCAGATTTAGCTGACTTCCTGTCACAATATATATATATATATACATATATTATGTATACATATATTATATATATATATATATATATATATACGTATATATATGTATATATATATATATATATATATATATATATATACAGTGGGTACGGAAAGTATTCAGACCCCCTTAAATTTTTCACTCTTTGTTATATTGCAGCCATTTGCTAAAATCATTTAAGTTCATTCTTCTTCCTCATGAATGTACACATAGCACCCCATACTGACAGAAAAACACAGAATTGTTGACATTGTTGCAGATTTATTAAAAAAGAAAAACTGAAATATCACATGGTCCTAAGTATTCAGACCCTTTGCTCAGTATTTAGTATAAGCCCCCTTTTGATCTAATACAGCCAGGAGTCTTTTTGGGAAAGATGCAACAAGTCTTTCACACCTGGATTTGGGGATCCTCTGCCGTTCCTCCTTGCAGATCCTCTCCAGTTCTGTCAGGTTGGATGGTAAACGTTGGTGGACAGCCATTTTTAGGTCTCTGCAGAGATGCTCAATTGGGTTTAAGTCAGGGCTCTGGCTGGGCCATTCAAGAACAGTCACGGAGTTGTTGTGAAGCCACTCCTTCGTTATTTTAGCTGTGTGCTTAGGGTCATTGTCTTGTTGGAAGGTAAACCTTCGGCCCAGTCTGAGGTCCAGAGCACTCTGGAGAAGGTTTTTGTCCAGGATATCCCTGTACTTGGCCGCATTCATCGTCGTCCTGTCCCTGCAGCTGAAAAACACCCCCACAGCATGATGCTGCCACCACCATGCTTCACTGTTGGGACTGTATTGGACAGGTGATGAGCAGTGCCTGGTTTTCTCCACACATACCGCTTAGAATTAAGGCCAAAAAGTTCTATTTTGGTCTCATCAGACCAGAGAATCTTATTTCTCACCATCTTGGAGTCCTTCAGGTGTTTTTTAGCAAACTCCATGCGGGCTTTCATGTGTCTTACACTGAGGAGAGGCTTCCGTCGGGCCACTCTGCCATAAAGCCCCGACTGGTGGAGGGCTTCAGTGATGGTTGACTTTCTACAACTTTCTCCCATCTCCTGACTGCATCTCTGGAGCTCAGCCACAGTGATCTTTGGGTTCTTCTTTACCTCTCTCACCAAGGCTCTTCTCCCCCGATAGCTCAGTTTGGCCGGACGGCCAGCTCTAGGAAGGGTTCTGGTCATCCCAAACGTCTTCCATTTGAGGATTATGGAGGCCACTGTGCTCTTAGGAACCTTAAGTGCAGCAGAAATCTTTTTGTAACCTTGGCCAGATCTGTGCCTTGCCACAATTCTGTCTCTGAGCTCTTCAGGCAGTTCCTTTGACCTCATGATTCTCATTTGCTCTGACATGCATTGTGATCTGGAAGGTCTTATATAGACAGGTGTGTGGCTTTCCTAATCAAGTCCAATCAGTATAATCAAACACAGCTGGACTCAAATGAAGGTGTAGAACCATCTGAAGGATGATCAGAAGAAATGGAAAGCACCTGAGTTAAATATATGAGTGTCACAGCAAAGGGTCTGAATACTTAGGACCATGTGATATTTCAGTTTTTCTTTTTTAATAAATCTGCAACAATGTCAACAATTCTGTGTTTTTCTGTCAGTATGGGGTGCTATGTGTACATTCATGAGGAAGAAGAATGAACTTAAATGATTTTAGCAAATGGCTGCAATATAACAAAGAGTGAAAAATGTAAGGGGGTCTGAATACTTTCCGTACCCACTGTATATTTATATATATATATATATAATGTATACAGTTGGTTTGGGCTGCTCATTCACAAGAATTACGTATATATATATATATATATATATATATATATATATATATATACGTGTGTATATATATATATATATATATATGTGTATATATATATATACACATATATATATATATATATATGTATATATATATATTTACATAAAAAGTACAGTAAAACTGCAGGAAAGGGCACTGGGGGGCAATGTAATGTGATTTTTTTTTTATTTTGAATGGTATCAGTGTGTTTGGTGTGTTTTACATTTGAATTTGCCGCCGGTTCCACCCCCCTGCGAACGTCACGTCGCCGGAGACAGAAGCCGGGGCTCGCAGCCGATCGGGAGGAAGCTCCGCCGCCGCATACCGCCAGCATACTTCGCTGGATCCCGGAGAAAATGTAAGTAAAATCTAATTACCAGATTACCTTAACCTCCCTGGCGGTATGATTCTTTTGGATTTTAGGTGCTGAAAGCGGTACCATTATTTTGCATGTAATTCTTGTGAATGAGCAGCCCAAACCATCTGTATACATTTATTATATATATATTATATATATATATATATATATACATATATTACGTATACATATATTATATATATATACGTATATATATATATATATATATATATATATATATATATATATATATATATAATGTATACAGTTGGTTTGGGCTGCTCATTCACAAGAATTACGTATATATATATATATATATAAATACGTGTATATATATATATACATATATATATTTATATATGTATATGTATATATATATATATTTACATAAAAAGTACAGTAAAACTGCAGAAAAGGGCACTGGGGGGCAATGTAATGTGATTTTTTTTTATTTTGAATGGTATCAGTGTGTTTGGTGTGTTTTACAATTGAATTTGCCGCCGGTTCCACCCCCCTGCGAACGTCACGTCGCCGGAGACGGAAGCCGGGGCTCGCAGACGATCGGGAGGAAGCTCCGCCGCCGCATACCGCCCGCATACTTCGCTGGATCCCGGAGAAAATGTAAGTAAAACCTCTACCAGGATCCAGCGATCTTCCTAGCGCTACCCCGAGTGTGGCTCGGGGTTAACGCTTTTGGCTCTAAAATCGAACCCCGAGTCACGCTCGGGAATACCGCTAGGAAGGTTAAAGTGATACTAAAGGTTTGTTTTTTTTTCAATAAAAATAACAAACGTGTTGTACTTACCTGCTCTGTGCAGTTGGTTTTGGACAGAGCAGCCCAGATCCTCCAGACAAGACATTCCACATACCACGGTCACCACAGATTGTTCCAAGCCAGCCCAATACCCATCAGTAAATGGTGGTGTATGATGCTGCATAAGGCCACAACTGTGCCTTATAAGTGTGTCCCGGTTGGGCGTCTCCCAACCCAGCTGAACTGTAATGCACATGCCCATACCGCACAGTGTGCATGCGCGAACAAACGAATGTCTATTTGCCCATAGAGCTGACTTGGGCAGGCAGCTCACTCAGATATAAGCACATGCGGGCACAGCACCCCCTGGTGTGACCTCCAGATGCCGCAACCAATATACCCAGTTCTGGAGGGGAATGGGGATAAAATGGACTGCGGCTGTCTGGCTGCACATATGCCCACAAGGCCCAGCATGCATGACTCCACACTGGAATACAAAGGTAAAGTTACAAAGCAAGCAATTTTTTTACATATAGTTACATAGTTAGTGAGGCTGAAAAAAGACACAAGTCCATCCAGTTCAACCTATGTGTGTGTGTTTGCTTTTAACCGTACATTGTATACCCCTGTATGTTGTGGTCTTTAAGGTGTCCATCCAATAGTTTTTTGAAACTATCAATGCTCCCCGCTGATACGACTGCTTGCGGAAGAGAATTCCACATCCTTACCGCTCTTACAGTGAAGAACCCCTTACGCACTTTAAGGTTAAACCGCCTTTCCTCTAGTTTTAGTGAGTGGCCACGTGTCTTATTGTATTCTCTTTCTCTGAATAGTTTGTTCCTTATGCTAGGGTCGCCAGTACACCACATCCACAGGCTTACCTTTATCTAGGTGGCAGCTCACTTCATCGTAGAAGGTTAATAGATTGGTTTGGCATGAACGATTTTTCATGAATCCATGCTGATTACTACTTATAATACCGTTTTCATTACTTAAGTCTTGTATGTGGTCCCTTATCATCCCCTCCAAAATTTTGCAGACTACAGATGTTAGGCTGACCGGCCTATAGTTACCCGGGATATATCTCGGCCCCTTTTTAAATATTGGTACCACGTTGGCTTTTTTCCAATCAGCTGGCACCATACCCGTCTGTAAACTATCCTTAAAGATCAAGAATAATGGTCTGGCAATCACCTGACTGAGCTCATTTAGAACCCTTGGGTGCAAGCCATCCGGTCCCGGGGATTTATTTATGTTAAGTTTCTCTAGTTTAGCTCCAAGTCTATCCTCTGTTAGCCATGGCGGCACTTCCTGAGGTGTATTATTTAGTTCGGCCTTACAAGCGGGGTTCGTGTAGCCCCCCGATTCCTTTGTGAAGACTGAAGAAAAGAAATTATTTAACACTTCCGCCTTTTCTCTGTCCTCAGTGGCCATTTTTCCTTTATCATCTTTTATGGGGCCAATGTGTTCTGGCCTCGCTTTCTTACTGTTTATATACTTAAAGAATTTCTTGGGGTTCTTTTTACTCTCCTCCGCTATATGTCTCTCGTGTTCTATTTTAGCCGTCCTGATTTCATTTTTACATTTCTTATTACACTCTTTGTAATGCTTAAATGCTGCCAATGACCCCTCAGTCTTGTATTTTTTGAAGGCCTTTTCTTTAGCTCTAATATACATTTTTATGTTGGAGTTTAGCCACCCAGGGTTTAGTTTTGCTCTTTTAAATTGGTTTTGGAAGACAAAAATATAAAATGAATATAACAGATTTTTACAAACAAAGCCATCATTAGATGATCACAATTCAAACCCATATCTCACATCAATATACTCATGCACAATATGTATAGATAGTTACATAGTTAGTGAGGTTGAAAAAAGACATCAGTCCATCCAGTTCAACCTATGATGTGTGTTTGCTGTTAACCGTACATTGTATACCCCTGTATGTTGTGGTCTTTAAGGTGCCCATCTAATAGTTTTTTGAAACTATCGATGCTCCCTGCTGATACGACTGCTTGTGGAAGAGAATTCCACATCCTTACTGCTCTGACAGTGAAGAACCCCTTACGTATTTTAAGGTTAAACCGTTTTTCCTCTAGTTTTAGTGAGTGGCCATGTGTCTTATTGTATTCCCTTTCTCTAAAAAGTTTGTTCCTTATGCTAGGGTCGCCAGTACAGTATTTGTACATTGATATCATATCCCCACTCAAGCGTCTCTTCTCCCGAGACAATAAGTTCAGTGCTTGTACTCTTTCCTCATAGCTGATGTCCTCCATTCCCCTAACTATTTTTGTTGCCCTTCTCTCTGGACTATCTCCAGTTCCAGCACATCCTTCCTGAGGACCGGTGCCCAGAACTGGACAGCATACTCCAGATGTGGCCGGACCAGAGTCTTGTAGAGTGGGAGAATAATCTCTTTATTTCTGGAGTGAATCCCCTTTTTTATACATGCCAGTATTCTGTTGGCTTTGCTTGCAGCGGCTTGGCATTGCATGCCACTGCCAAGTCTGTTGTCCACTAGTACCCCCAGGTTCTTTTCTATCTTAGATTCACCCAGAGGTTTCCCCCCTAGTCAGTAGCTTGCTTTCATGTTTCTGACGCCCAAGTGCATTACTTTACATTTTTCAACATTAAACCTCATCTGCCATGTAGTTGCCCACCCCATTATTTTGTTCAGGTCCGCTTGTAAGGTTTTCATATCCTGCATAGAAGATATTGGCATGCTTAATTTAGTATCATCCGCAAATACTGAGATTGTACTAGATATCCCCTCCTCTAGATCATTTATGAATAAATTAAACAGGATTGGCCCCAGGACAGAACCTTGGAGGGACCCCACTTTCCACACCCGCCCAATCCGAGTACTCCCCATTAATCACCACCCTCTGGACTCTCCCCTGGAGCCAGTTCTCTATCCAGGTACTCACCCTATGCTCCATACCTACATTCCTTAGTTTGTACAGTAAGCGTTTGTGGGGAACGGTGTCAAAGGCCTTTGCAAAGTCCAGATACACCACATCCACAGGCTTACCTTTATCTAGGTTGCAGCTCACTCCATCGTAGAAGGTTAATAGTTTGTTTTGGCAAGAATGATTTTTCATGAATCCATGCTAATTACTACTAATAATACAGTTTTCATTAATAAAGTCTTGTATGTGGTCCCTTAACATCCCCTCCAAAATCTTGTAGACTACTGATGTTAGGCTGACCGGCCTAAAGTTACCCGGAATATATCTCGGCCCTTTTTTAAATATTGGTACCACGTTGGCTTTTTTCCAATCAGCTGGCACCATACCCGTCTGTAGACTATCTTTAAAGATCAAGAATAATGGTCTGGCAATCACCTGGCTGAGCTCTTTAAGAACCCTCGGGTGCAAGCCATCCGGTCCCGGTGATTTATTTATGTTAAGTTTAGTTCTAAGTCTATCTTCTGTTAGCCATGGTGGTACTTCCTGAGTTGTATTATTTAGTTTAGCATTACAAGCTAGGTTAGTGTAGCCCCACGATTCTTTTGTGAAGACTGAAGAGAAGAAATTATTGAACACTTTCGCCTTTTCTCTGTCCCCTTTGGCCAAATTTCCCTCGTCGTCTTGGCGCCAATGTCGTGCTTCTATCATTGAGGCTGACCAATCCAAACCATGTTGGCTATCGCCATAGGGTCCAGGGCTGCCAGTTTACCCTAGTCAGTGTTAGCATGTGGTTGGTCAGTTATTCAATTGCATGGTTTTGTTGATGTGTAATTTGTTTTGTTTTGAATTAACTTTCTTGGATATTACATACGTGTGCCTAAAAAGTCCATGCTTTTCCAATATATACATAGTCTAGTCAAAAAGGTATCATCCCGTGTTGGTGTAACTTTAATATAATGGACTATAGATCCATGACATAACATTATGTATGGGTGGTTCCCCAGTTAGCTGAAAACTGCAAGAACAGCTAGAATGACAGGTGTAATATATTTATTTATCTATATCTTGCAACCTCAGCGTAAGCCCTGTAGAGACAAATGCTTTATGTTTATATATCACATACTCATTGGGAGCACATATTCAAGGCTCAACAGCATTTTATTGATGTTAGCAATAGCAGAGCCTATACACGTAAGAGATTTTTTAGCATTTTGAAGTTTTTCTCAATTACACATGCTATAGTGTGAATAATGTTATATTGTCTACTGTAGAATAAATACCTACTTAATATTACTCCTGAAGAAGCGGATTTGAAAAGTGTTGAGCTACTCTGGGCTCAGTACAGAATGATATATGTTTCTGTGATTGTATAAATAATAAAATAGTAGGCACAATAACACATTTTTTACTAAAAGATATGCTCCCATGGGCCCTATATGAAGGTTTCTAAGCTGATTTATTATGCTTCATATGTATAGTGCTTTTTTATGCGTTTCTTATTTAACTTTTCGTATCTAAGTCATTTAACAACATCTAGCTTGTCTCACAACATTTAAAAATCGAAAAGTTACATGCTTTAACCACTTCTGGACTGGAAGATTTGCCCCCTTAATGACCAGGCCCTATTTTGTGATTCAGCACTGTGTTAATTTAACGGACAATTGTGCAGTCATGCGAGGCTGTACCCAAAAGAAATGTATGGCCTTTTTTTCCCACAAATAGAAAAAAAAATTGAAAAAAAAAACGAAATTTTTCACATTCTGCTATATGACATTTTAAAACATTTTTTTTTAAACATTTTAGGCCAATTTGTTTTCTGCTACATATTTTTGGTTAAAAAAAAATCACAATAAGCGTATTTTGATTGGTTTGCGCAAAAGTTATCGCGTCTACTAACTACGGGAAAGATTTATGTCATTTTTATTGTTTTTCTTTTTTTTTTACTAGTAATGGCGGAGATCTGCGATAATGAAACCAATTACACTGATATGGATAGATTATATAAAAACATGTAAAAAACGACAGAACTCCAATAAGCACAACGGCCGACAATCAATTGCGCATGCGTGGTAGTGTGTGTGCGTGGCTCCGCCCTACGTGTTTCGTCAGATATGACATCATATCTATCTTATCATATCTTTCTCCTCTCTGGAGTCACATATTTAGTTAGTTGTTTATTTTGTTACGTAATATTGTGGCACTAAAGTTTGGTTATTATTTGTTTATTCACCATTTTACTTTTAAGTGTTGCACTTATTGTATTTGAATGAGTTGTCAATTAACTATTTATTCAGTATTATTTAAGACACAGTTTTAGTTTGTATGCGCTGCACTTTTTGGATTTCATACACACTACTGTGCTTTGGTCAATAACGATGACAAATATGATAACATTTTGAGCTGGATAAAAGGGAGTGAACCATGAAGTAGCTTGTGTCCATGACTATAATAAGTCATAGTTCAAATGGGAGTATAGCCTGTCAAATAGCTGGATTGTCTTTCTCTTAGACATGACTCTCAGATACAAAAACTAAACTCTGGTCATAGTCTGCAGTCCTGCGCTGAGAATCTGTGTCTCATAGGCAAAGTGCTTCTGATTTAAAAAAAATGCCAACAATAATGCTACTTATTACTTTCCCAATATAATGCATTACAAACAGCCACTGATGGTGATTTTATCAGTTAAACTGTGCTGTCCTGTCCTATGCAGTGGAAGTGAATTAAAGAGGACAGAGATTCAAAGCTAGACCAAATGTTCAATTCAGAGGCAATGGCATATAATTTATTATATATTTGCTGTCTCTGTGATGGGAGGGAGAACATTAAGCATCATATAAGAAAATACATGAACCTTATCACGGCTTATCATAGGCGTTGCTGCTTGGTTAGGTTTTGAATTTACATCATAAACCAAAAACATCCTTTTCGTATGTCCTTATTGCAAATTACAATGTCTATGGGGAAGATTTACTAAAACTGGAGAGCGCAAAATCTGGTGCAGCTGTGCATGGTAGACAATCAGCCTCTAATGCCGGCCATACACTATACAAAAAATCGGCCGAAATGTGGTCATTTGGACAGTTCTTTCTTTTTTTTCAGCCAGTTAATGGGCATTAAATCGGTAATTGGTTGTGACTTTTTTGAGCCAAAAAAACGAAGGACAAGTTTGGAAATTTGCTGCCGAACGATCAATTAAAAGGTTAATGTGTTTCTCGTCCAAACTATTTGCTCTAGGTATATGTGAAAAAAACAAACAAAAAAAATGATTAATTTATGTCCATTGAACGATTTATCGGTCATTACATGATGGCACGGTCGTTTGCTCCCACGGCCGAGTGTTCGTTTTTCAAAAATGAGTCTGAACGATTTTTCGTATAGCGTATGGCCAGCATTATTTTAGCTTGTTCAATGAAATGGTAACCCCACTTTCGTGGCAAAAAAAAAAAGCAAATAAAGAAAAAACAATATAGTGTATACAATTGCGACACAAATCATATTGTAGTTGAATGTTATTAAAAATTACCTTTCCTTTTCAATTTGAAGCTGTTGTAATTTTCTGGAAATGCAAAGCAATATGGCTACCTCGGGGTGTTCTGTACACAGAATGTATACTGACCACACCCCAGAAACATAATTCCCTGCTTGTGTGATTGGCTCACTGATTTTCCCAGAAGTCTGCCTAAGATACAAGTCAGAATTCTGCCATCCCCTGCAACAAAAATGTCATTTTTGGTGAGATACTCCCAATAGGAACACATCTAAAGGGATGCAGACCCAGCAGCTTCCCTCATTAGAGCTTTGCAGCTGCACAGCTGATAGATAATTATGTAACCACTCCCATTAGACCCACTCAGCGCAGGAGAACAGAGGAACAAACAATGATTTCTTCAGAATAACAAAAGGTAGGAATCTGCAACAAAGTTTGTTAAAATCCTTGTAATGTACATAGATCACCCAGAGGGGAATATTTTTTTCTTAACAAAAGTGGAGTTACGCTTTAAGCTTTGACAATAAAACCCAGAAGCTGGTTGGTTTCTATGCAGAGCTGCACCAGATTTTGCATGCTCCAGTTTTACTAAATCCACCCCCACCCCTTCCCCATGTAGGATTACTTGCATGATGTTTTTAAACAGTCGAAAAGGTTTTAGGCTTGTGTTGATTTATGTATTTTATTTATGATTTTTTTGCTTGTGCTAATATATAGTTATTTTACAGGTGGCAGAATTGGAGTCAAAGTCCCAGTCTCAGTCCACATTGACGGCCACAGACCAGGAAAGCGACCTCACTGAGAGACTGCGGGATTTGGAGATTCTACTAAAGAGCAAAGAAGAGGTGACTACTTATTTAGTAAAAAAATAATATTTACATGTTACAGGCTTAAAGCGGTATTAAACCCAAATTTAAATATGTAATATATTGCAGTTTACCAATAATTAGATGTGGTGGCTGCATTTGTTGTCTTTTTTCGGCTTTTTCCCTGTTTTCACCTAGTGACTAGTACTAGATTGCCCCTACTCTGAATAAAGGAGCACAGGGGGCACATTTGGGCTGCAGCATTGTCATTCTGAGGGGAGGGGATAGTTAGATGTACTAGCAAATTTAAATACACTTTATAATCAGTTAGAGTAAACAGTTTGTTTCCTTTTGGAATAAAGGTTTTACATAAATAAAGGCTGATCATTGTAAGCAACCCTGCTAGTGTTAAATGGTTTGTCTCATCTCTGGAACTGATACATTCTGCTGGAGAGCTTGTTACTCTGAGAAACAACAGACCTGCAGGCTGGATAACCAGATGAAAAGAGAAGAAAGAAAGCATATAAAAGAAAATAAATGCAGCCATCACAGCTAAGAAATGGTAAGCTGCAATATATTAAACATTTGCCTTTGGGTTTAATGCCACTTTAAGTGGACACTATTGGGTTGATTTACTAAAACTGGAGAATGTAGGATGTGGTGCAGCTGTGCATGGTAGCCAACCAGCTTCTAACTTCAGCTTGTTCAAATAGGCTTTGACAAACAAAAAAAAAAAAACCTGGAAGCCGATAAGTTTCTCTGCAGAGCTGCACCAGATTTGGCACTCTTCAGTTTTGGTAAATCCACCCCTATGTATCACCAGTGGTAGTGACACAGATTGATAAAAGGTGATAAAATCCATGGATATATGAAATATGGAGAGCTGGAATCAGCTTAAGGTAAGAGCTGGACTTGAGGAACTTGTCTGGGTTACTGTTTTTCTGTATGCAGATTGTAAAGGCTTAAAACCCAATTGTCCTTTTTGATGGCAAGTCATCAATATTTACAAGGGGTGAAACTAAATATTTTGCAGATTCCCTAATGTGTTTTTTTTTTTTTTTAATATATTTGTATTGATATTTCTAAGTGTACAAAACCAAGAACAAAAACAAAATAAAAAAAACATAAAAAGGCACAATACGTCCACGCAGGGGCTGCATATTAAAGGATCCATTACTCAGAGGAATCAGGCAACTGTCACCCACCTAACAAAAGTTCCATGGCGTGGCCTGTACTCCAAAAAGAATGAAGTCTCCAAACCATACATTTATTCCTCAAGTTAATCTGGGAACTTCTACAATAGTATAGAGTTTGTAGCTGGGTTGGCCAGCCATTGGCACCATACTTTATTGTATTTCTTCGGGCAACCCCTATTAACATAGGTTTCTTTATACAAAGGAAAGTTAACATTAACCAAATGTTTCCAAAATGTAAGAGAATGAGGAGCGGCCTTCTTCCATTACATATTTATAGATTTCCGAGCATAGAAAAGGAGCAAACTATCAGCAACTGTGGGGACCAACTCTTCTACCAACCCCAAAAGACAAAGGCTCACGGTGGACACAAGGGAGATCTTTACAATAGTATTGACGATTTGATCACCTCCTCCCAGTTCCTGGCAATGATGGGGCAACCACAAAAGATATGTGTGAAATCACTAGGCGAGTAGTCACATCGCCAATACTCCTGGGAGATCGATTAATCCATTTTGTGTAGTCTGTATGGGGAGAAGTAAGCTCTGTGCACTATATTGAATTGTATGAGTCTGTCTCTCAATGAAACCAGATGGTGAAAGGGAAGGTCCACTCCCAAACATCCTCCTAATCCTCATCATCTAGGTCAGAAAAGTCTCTCAGCCATTTCTGCGGGATGACACAGAGGTAAAGAAGGGAGATCAGAAGGAGGAGATTGTATAGCAATTTGGAAGTATTTTCATCTTTATCAAGTTTATACGTCCTAAAACGAAGATAGTCAGCAGCACAACGGGATACAATCACCCCCAAGTATCTGAATTCCTCAACCCACTGCAATTGCAGTGTGGGTGAAGCAGAGTTGGGGGCTTTAGGGTTAATTGGGAATAGCAGAGACTTGGACCAGTTAACCTTCAACCCTGTAATAGAGGACAACTCTTCCATCCAAGGAAGGACCCGGATCTTTTATTAACAACAAGAAGTCGTCTGCATACAAGGCTACCCTCTCCTCCAGCCATGCAATCCTTAAATACAGAATCAGCTGTGAAACTCTCAGGGCCTCAGCCATGCGTTCCAAAGTGATTGCAGAGAGGGCAGCCCTGTTGGGTGCCCCTATGCCAGGTAAAGGATGATGACAAACTACCCCTAGCCTAATCACAGCTGTAGGGTTCTGATTAATTGTTTGAAGCCAACATATAAAAATATTTATATTTGAATGAGAAGCATGAATGTTCGTAAATAACCTACGTAGGTTGATGTCTGTGGCCCGATGAGCCATAAACCCAGTCTGATCTGCATCGACCACTGAGTGCAACAGTGAGTTCAGTCTGCCAGTAAGGAGCTTGGAAAGTATCTTGAGGCACAGGCCTTAGGGTCTTTGGAGGGCTTGTAAATGAGGACTACATGAGCATTACTCATAGAAGAGGGCAGCTTGTCTGTAGGCAGGCAGTGGGTGAAAAGAGATGCCAGATGGGGGGCGAGGAGCTCCCTATTTATTTTGTAGAATTCTATAGGTAAACCATTTGGCCCAAGTGCCTTCCCAGTAGAGAAGGATCCAAGAACCACGAGAAACCTCGTCGGCAGAGATTGGATGTACTAACATAGATCTCTCCTCATCTGATAACCAGCCAAGGGTAAAGGTTAGAATAATACGCTCTAAATTCCTCTAGTATATCATCAGGAGAATGAATTACATCGCCAGACTGGGAGTTAATCCATAGGATCAGAGAAAGTCGCATCTCATGTTGTGACAACATAGCCAAGAGCTGGTCATTATTATCACCTTGTTCAAAGAACTTTTGTTTGCATTTGAAAAGGTCCAGTCTTGTGACCTCAGCTAGGTGTAGATGAAGCTCGCTCTTGGCAGATTCTAGTATGTCTAAATTCTCAGTACTAGGATGAGAGCTATAACAAGTTTGAGCTGCCATCCTGTCCTGCAAAGACAACACTGAAGCAGCCTGCTCCTTTTTGACAGAAGTTATGGAGGAGATAGAATGACCCGTAGTAAATGCCTTAAAAGCACTCTTATAGACAGTATCAATGACACAGGGTAAAGATTTGCTGACGAGTAATGAAACACCCCTGGCATATTTGGAGTATATGGTGTGAAAGACCTTTTGTATCCAGGACTTTTTCAAACCCATATTTTGCTGCCCATTAGATGTGTTTCCTGTATTAATATAGTGGGGGGCCTGAAGTTTAAGATACTTAAACAAAAAAGACCATTTAAATTTTGAGTTCAAGCCTCTAACATTCCAAGATATAAGTTTCTTTGTTTCAAAGGTACTGGAGGCAAAGATTATAAGGGAATCGATGTATTAAAGACATAAATTAATCTAGAGTAAGGAAAAATCCGAGGAGCAGCAAAGAGAGCACAAACCATCGCCATAATCTTACATTGAGAAAAGCAAGAAAAACAACAAAAATCAAAAAACAACCCAGGCACTTCCCTGCTAACCCTGTCCATACCTGACCCCATTCAAAAACAAGAAGGGCAACAGATAGGGAACTTAATCCCAAAACTAACAGTGAACCAACTGGTCACAATCAAAACAATATGTCCAGTGTTAGGGATAACAGAGGTCCTGAGAATAATATTGTGAAACAAGAAGAAGCGGGGAAAACTCGTGTCGTCCCAGGCGGTGTAGGCTGTGGAAAAAAATAGGTGTAGCAAGACCGGAGCGGCGCAACTCAAGCTCTGGTAGGTGGGTTCTCCTTATGAAGGATATGTTCAGCAGTAGTTTGAGATCCCCATAGGTAAAAATGAAAGGATGACCACGTGAAACCCTTGCCCAATGTTGGTTCCCGAAAAAGGCAGCAAAACCTGCAAATGGCAGAAAAAGCAAGCAAATGCAGATAAATAGGAATGTAAAGAACACAAAAATGGTGAAAACTCATGTACTTGCTGTAATTTGGTAAAGACATCAACCGGACATCACTGCAACTGGTAAGTAGCTCCTGGACTTAATGAGCATCCAGCCCAGTGGGGGCGGCATCAGAGGACTCAGAGAAGCATGTACGATCTTCACCAACGACTCAGAGCCTAGGATACAAAAGACTGAATTTTATACCCTTCTCTCTGCGGCGTCTGCGGACCTCTGAGAAAGACCATCCGCACTGTTGAATTTCTGGGGAATAATCCAGAGAAGGAGAATCTTGGCATTCTCATACTGCATATCAGGTTGGTTTCTTGCAGTAGCCAGAATCCTGTAGCGGTCTTTATAGTTGAGCAGGCGGAGCAGGGAAGGCCTCTCCTGCTCAACTAGGAGCACCTAGTACAGGTAGCGTATGGGGGGACTCTATGGGCTTGTTCACACACAGAAGTGAGTGTAAGATTGTGCAGATCCAGCGATTGCACCAGGAAGGTTTCAGCGAACCTCGCCGATCTGGAGCCCTCCGCGCACTCTGGTAAACCCAGGATTTGCACATTATTGTGCCAGAGACAATTCTCTGTGTCTACGGCCTTTTCCTGGAGCGCTCTCACCTGTAGCTGCAAAGCATGGAGGTCTGTGGAATCCATCCTGACTACATCCTCCACCAACAATATGCAATCCTCTGCTTCCGACAGGTGGGAGCAGAACTTGTCTAAATCATGCCTGATCAGAACAAGATCTGTGGCCAGAAAGTCTGTGGCTGTAAGTGTCTCTTTAGATGCAGCAATAGCCACCAGGATTTCTGCACTGGTGGGGCCATCAGCTGCAGTGTCCTCCAAAGATGTCTGTGTAGAAGCCGACATAGCTGCAGGCCTTGTAGTCAAGATGGCCGCAGGAGGAAAGGGGCAGGGAGCACTAGCCTGGCTTGCCCTGAGACATGCGAACCGCTGGAGATAAATTGTTCTGCTGTGGGTGACCGAGTGTGGAAGCAGTCCGCAGGATCGGAGCTGAAGAGCCACACGTCTGGTCCCCATCACATCCCGGCCTCCCTAATGTTTAGGAAACTTAAGAATTTTGCTTCCAATATAGTTTGGAAATAATTCAGGTGGTTCTAAAATGCCCAAATTATGTTTTGTCATTTAGCCTCTTTAGGCTGACCTAGTAAGAAAGGTGTTGCTGGTGTACAACAGAGTTATCAATGGCTTAAGCAAACTGTCATAGGTTTTTCTGTCCCTAGTGATCAGGTCAACCAAGGCATAGAATTTGTGGAGTTCCAATGATTACCATTGACTCCCTTAGATAAGTTTGATGTTGCTGTTTGGTTCAGATTTGCTCTATGGGCAACCCCTGATAGGCATCTGAAGTAAAGAACTGAATAAACAGTCAGTAGCATAGTCCAGAAATGGGAAAAAGTAATGGCAGCTGCATAGAGAGAAGGCCCAAACAGATGGCAGAGAAATAGAAGGACCCTAAGGATGGGGGGAATCAAAACCTTTTTAATGGCCTGATTTCATAGAACAGAGTACCTATGTTCACAAGAGAAACCTGGTACTCAAGCACAGTATCAGTGCAATTAAAAAAACCTGTATTCACCACCACCAGGTGACATCATGTTCACAGTAGATCATATCTGTGTTAAAACATACATATTTTAGATTTTGGAAGCATGTTTCATTTAGGCATGAATGATGAGGCTTATCTGATGCAACCCACAACTGTGAAGTGTTTGAATTTTAAGGAAGTTTATATTTTGTTACAGAATATAGTCCATATACTGTACAGTATGTATAAATATAACTGTTTTCCTTTACTCTGGCAATAGGAGATACTTCAACTGAAAGGACAGAGACCAGACCTTACAGAGCTGGAGATTGAACGAGATGACCTCTTGCAGAAGCTAAGGGTAAGACACATGCCGGAGAATTAAGTAAGCTTCCTGCGTTATTATAATGGTGCAGGAAGCTGTCAGAAATGGCGTGCGCCATATTAACAGAGCAGATAGACCTGACAGGTCTATCTACGCCACCTGCGGCAGTTTCTATTTCTGCATGAAATTGAAACTAGTGCAGGTCTGCACCTGAATAACAAAGAGGATGTGGCAGTTTTCCTTATAGAAAACTGCCGCAGACTCTTGCCAGGCGTGACCTTGTGATCTGTCAGCAGCTCACATCCCTCTCTCTGCTCCTGCAGTGATTACGCTGCATGAGCATAGAATGCACAGGGTTGACACCCTTTTCTTCCCTCTGCTCTCTGCTGGTAAATGGAGGGGGGAGGATTTACAGAAGAGAAGTTAGAGCTTGCAGCTCCAGCTTTCTGTTCTCTGTCCTGTGTGCTGTGCCTGTCAGCCACAAAACAGAGAATCGATCGCTCCTAATTAACAAAGTGGCTGAATCTCTCTATAAGTAAAAGAAAAGTATCAAAGTAGTAGGTTCCACAAACATCAAAGTAGCTTCAGAAAATGATTGCAGGACATGAAGGAGTATGTGTCTCTCCTTGTAAACCTTTGGAATAACGGCTACGTATATATGTATGTGTAAAGTATAGTCCCCATTTCAGAGAGCCTGCGTGTTTATGTCTTGCGGATAGTAAAAACACTTTTACTTACTTGATTTTCCTGGCAAACGTTACTCCCATACTCTCTGGCAGTGGACTCAGGGCCGATCCTGGGTGGGTGCACGGGGTGCACCGCACCCAGTCGCCGCGAGCTGAGGCGGAGGAGGGACACCGAAGCTCCAGTGGCACTGAGTCCTCTCCTCCTCCAGCGGCAGCGGTGTACCCAGGGCCAGCGCTGTGACACAGGGGAGAGGTGAGTTGCGGGCTGTCCTCTCCTCCTCCAGCGACATACCCAGGGCTGGCGCTGTGAAACTGGGGAGAGGCGAGCTGCTGGCTGTCAGAGTGCCTCCCCCGTTATCAGTGCGGGAGAAGAGAGAGCGGCCGGCTCACACATGCTTTAGTCCACTCCTATTCCCTCTCCATTGGCTACAGCGGAGGGCCAATCAGAAGATCCACATGCAGCACTATGGACAGGGCTCCACCCCTCTGCACTCAGCCCCTCCCCTCCCCCACGAACCTATAGTGCGTCCGGTGTCTGGAGCTGTCCCCCGTCGTATCCCCTCTCCGGAGCCTGCTGACACCAAGTCACACAGGAGGCAACATACAGCACTACACAATCCACTATCCACCCCTCTGGGGGGGGGGGGTATTTAGGGTGGTGTGATCAGAGTGGGGGGGTATCTAGGTGGGGGGGGGGTATCTAGGTGGTGTGTTTAGAGTGTGGGGGGTATCTGGAGGGGGGGTGGTCAGAGTGAGGGGGTATCTAAGGGGGTGTGATCAGAGTGGGGGTGGGTATATGAGGGGTGTTTTCAGAGTATGGGGGGTATCTGGGGGCTGTGATCAGAATGGGGGGGTATTTGGGGGGTGTGATCAGAGTGGGGGCTGGTATATGAGGGGTGTTTTCAGAGTAGGGGGTATCTGAGCATGTGATCAGGGTGGGGGTATCTGGAGGTGTGTGATCAGGATGGAGGGGTATCTGAGGGGTATGATCAGAGTGGGGGAGGGTATCTGGGCATGTGATCAGAGTGGGGATATCTGGAGGTGTGTGATAAGGATGGAGGAGTATCTGGGGGGGCGTGATCAGAGTAGGGGGTAGCTGGGGGGCGTGTTCAGAGTGAGGGTATCTGGGCGTGTGATCAGGGTGGGTGGGTATCTGAGGGTGTGATCAGGGTGGGGGTATCTGGAGGTATGTGTGATCAGGATGGTGGGGTATCTGGGGGGTGTAATCAGAGTGGGGGTATCTGAGCGTGTGATCAGGGTGGGGGGTAGGCTGCATTTGGTGGGCACTGTTAAGGCTCCATTTGGTGGGCACTCGTAAGCTGCATTTGGTGGGCTCTGGTAATCTGCATTTGGTGGGCTCTGGTAGGCTGCATTTGGTGGGCACTGGTAGGCTGCATTTGGTGGGCACTGGTAGGCTGCATTTGGTGGGCTCTGGTAGGCTTCATTTTGTGGGGACTGGTAAGCTGCATTTGGTGGGCACTGGTAGGCTGCATTTGGTGGGCACTGGTAAGCTGCATTTGGTGGGCACTGGTAAGCTGCATTTGGTGGGCACTGGTAAGCTGCATTTGGTGGGCACTGATAAGGCTGCATTTGGTGGGCACTGGTAGGCTGCATTTGGTGGGCACTGATAAGGCTGCATTTGGTGGGCACTGGAAGGCTGCATTTGGTGGACGCTGATAAGGCTGCATTTGGTGGGCTTTGGTAAGCTGCATTTGGTGGGCACTGATAAGGCTGCATTTGGTGGGCTCTTGTAGGCTGCATTTGGTGGGCACTGGTAAGCTGCATTTGGTGGGCACTTGTAAGCTGCATTTGGTGGGCACTGGTAGGCTGCATTTGGTGGGCTCTGGTAGACTGCATTTGGTGGGCACTGATGAGGCTGCATCATAGCATTAATCTCTTGTATCATATCCGCAGTCTCTAACCATCTCTTGTATCAAGTCTGCAGTCTCTTACCATCTCCTGTCTGGGGGCTCTGTCTAACAGACTCTCTAACAGATGCCCTCTCTGTGTCCATTAGAGAGACCCCCCTCCAGTTCCCATTAGAGTGCTCTGCTTCTCTTACTGTAATTTGTTTATTGTTAAGAGATCGTGGGAGGGTCCCGGGGGAAGGAAGACTTCTTAGGGGAGCATCTCTGTGTTTGAGTCATTGCCATAGAAACGTGTGTAAAGGGGAGGAGCTAGTAAGATGACCATGCCCATATGGAAAATGGCCCATATGAAAAAATTCTGCACCCAGGCGCCTGTGACCCTAGGATCGGCCCTAAGTGGACTCATGTCCCATGCAGGGCTATGGTCCCTGCATTGATCTTGATGATGTCAGTGGTGTCCGACTGTCAGAGTGCAGGGGAGAAAAGGCAGCAGGGACCGGTCTAGCAGTGCCGAGAATCAGGAAAGTAAAGCTGTTTTACTCAGTCCCCTAGATATAAATGAGCAGTGAACCCCTGCAGTGCAGGTGCAGCCCCACTGCAAGTGAGGAGTTTTACATTTCCCCATATTCTGCAAAAAAATGGCACCTTTAACCCTTTCGCTGCCTGGTCGGTACATCATACAGACCTGATAGCAGGGGGTTTTACACACACATTTGTGTGAAAATCTGACAGGCTGATTTCTGGTTGTCAGATAAAAGCAGTCCGATGCCTCATAACCCCCTCCCCGGTAATGGGCACCAGATACATTAAAAGAGAACCTGTCATTAAAAAATCACCACATAGTTGACTTTTTTTCCCCTATGTGGTGAAAAAAAGTTAAGTAAAAAAAAATATATTTTCTAAATTGTAAAAATTTAAGTTACAACCGAGAACTAAAAATCCCCCCCCCCCCCCCCCCCCAATACACATTTTACATATTGCCGTGCATGCTGTATTCATACAATCTTCAGGCCTAAAATTATTTTCTAAATGTGTGCAAAAAAAAATATTCCAAACGGTTTTGGCAGCGAAAGGGTTAAAGTAGATTAAATAAAATGAACAAATAAGGCATTTAAGAGAACAAAATGTAGTTGTATTCATTTTTTGCAATATTCATATTTTTCATGTCTGCAGACTGTGGCTTTATTAGTGGTATTTGGATGCCATGTTTGCAATTTTCCGTCTCCCAATTAAAGAAGGTGCCAGCCACTTTTCTTCCCACATTCCTCTACACCTACAATATTAAGCCCATGCCTATTGCTAATGAAGCAGAGAGGCAGAGGCTATGCAGAAAGGCAAATGAATGGCATACAGTGAGGGAAAAAAGTATTTGATCCCCTGCTGATTTTGTACGTTTGCCTACTGACAAAGAAATGATCAGTCTATAATTTTAATGGTAGGTTTATTTTAACAGTGCAAAACAGAGTAACTAGAAAAATATACAGAAAAACGCAAAAAAATTATAAATTGATATGCAATGAAATAAGTATTTGATCCCCTATCAAACAGCAAGATTTCTGGCTCCCAGGTGTCTTTTATACAGGTAACGAGCTGAGATTAGGAGCGCTAATTACATTGTAGCAAAGTGTCATTTCTTCAGTGTTGTCACATGAAAAGATATAATAAAATATTTACAAAAATGGGAGGGGTGTACTCACTTTTGTGATATACTGTATGTCCCTTATAAGTCCCTGCATCTCTACTCCATTATATACAAATAAGAAAGCTTTCTTCGTGCCTATTGGGTTATTCTATGGGCTTATTATACCTTCAGTGAAGTGGGAATTGTGGCGACTGAAGATTTAGGGCAGGGGTCTTCAAACTATGGCCCTCCAGTTGTTCAGGAACTACAATTCTCATCATGCCTAGTCATGTCTGTGAATGTCAGAGTTTTACAATGCCTCATGGGATGTTTAGTTCCGCAACAGCGGGAGGGTCATATTTTCCCTGATTTAGGGGAAAAAATGGCTGCTACTGCCCAGCCTGCATTTTAGGGATGCCAGTAGATCTTAAAAATGGCAAAAAATTTACCAATATATTACAAAGTTATTTTAAATTTTAAACCTATTAAATGCATTTAATTTACTTTAAAAGTGTCTTTATTCATTTTAATGTGATATAACTTGCAGTTTATTAAGGTAATAAAATTGTTCCCAACACAGATGCCAACTTCAACCTTAAAATGTGAAATATGCCTCTAAATTAGGTATTGATTATGTCAGAGGCTGCTTATTCTTTTCTTCAGTAGACTTGCTTAAAATGAACCTGAATGCAAAAAGTGAGGATTTGCTATCTTATAGGGATCATGTAGAAACGGTAATTGTGTGTAGGTAATACCCTAAAAATGTACCTATTCTCTTAAATTCGACATGAAAAATAGCAGTGCACTTCATATTCCTTTGGCACATCTGTTCCTTGAGCCTTATAGCTGTGTATCTCTCGTGTGAGGTCATCTAATGCCCCATACACACGTGCAGATTATCTGCAGACTTTTGTCTGCAGACTTACCAAAACCATATAATATGAGGTCAAACCTAAACACTTTCAATTTGTATGCAATCCGGCAGGCCCTTGCACTACATAGAAAAGGTAAGTCTGAAGACAAAAGTCTGCAGATAATCTGCACGTGTGTATGGGGCATAAGACACTGCTGTCTATGCTAGTTTCAGGGGTTTGGAGTGAGATTTGGTGATGCAACTGCTGCTTACTATTCTCTTTGCTGGAGAGGAAGCTGTACATGAAAATCTGAATTGCATGCATTTCCCTGCCTCTGCTTCATTCATTCTGTGGATTAGTGCTTTCCAAGCCTGCTGCTTTTTGAATATTATCTCACCAGTCACCAGTCATCAGCATGGCATGTAGATAGAGGTGACCAGACCTTTGTTCTCTGTTTTCCTTTTTTAGGTGCGGCTTTCACAATTCAGGCCAAAATAATGCTTTCTTTTTGTTCTAGTTCCTATCCAGATAGCAGGCTGTCACTTGCACAGGAATGATAGAAAATCTCTCCACCTGGGAAAGAGACACCAACAAAAATACCTTTTAGGCTATAATTAGATAGACTTCTATAGGCCTGGTTTGTTTAGAGAGTCTTTTGTACATGAGCATCCACTTATAGTTTATGGAGGAAAAAAGGTTTCATCTTTAGACGTTTATGCTACTGAGCATCTCTGCCATTTAAACTGAACTTACATTGCAAAATGCCATGTCTAGTCATTCTTTACTACAGTGTATGGAATCACATTAAACTTAACCAAAGGACCTAAAACCAGTCATAGATGAGTCAAAAACCGAAAATAGCTTATACGATTGTGCCATCATTTGTTTTTGTTTTTTGTTTTTTTAAATCTACCGTGTTGGATCATGCACTTTCAATTGCGGCACCAAAATTGTGCGTCGCGGCTGGCACACTAATGATGCGAAAAAGCAAACAATTTAACGATTGGCAAGAATTTACGTTTAGTTTTTCGACTCATCTATGGCCGGCTTAAACCCCAACTGCAAATCTATTGGCTGTTTTAGACCCCCTGAATTTGCCCACTGTGCCTGAAGAGGTTAAGGAGACTCTAGATGCTTCCTTTAGGGAGGAGGAGGTGACCGGTGCAATAGGCTCTTTTCCTAGTGGAAAAGTACCAGGTCCAGATGGACTTTGGATCGAGTGGTTTCACTAAGATCACTTAAGTTGTACGAGTGGTTTCACTAAGATCACTTAAGTTGTACAATGAGTGTTTTGAGACTGGCTCCCTTCCCCCTTCTTTTTATAAGGCACATATAGTGCTGTTAGCCAAGCCTGATAAAAATCCCATTCAATGTTCCTCCTATAGACCTATCTTCCTACTTAATTTGGATTTCAAAATACTCACCAAATTGTTAACTAATAGACTCATGCCGGTCTTGGAGCACTTATTTTCCCCAAACGGGCTTCATGCTGAAAAAAGCCACTGACGTTAACCTGTGTAGGGTTTTTACCCATACACAATTAGGACCGGATAAATCCAGTGGATTTGTTCTTGTTTTTCTAGACCTGGAAAAAGCCTTTGATTCGGTGGACTGGCAGTATATGGCATCAGTGTTAGAGGCATATGGGTTTGGCCCTAAGTTTCGGCAGTGGATACATATTTTATACCATAGCCCAACTGCAGCCGACAAGGTTGTCCCAGATCTCCCAGGCTCTTTGCCCTGTTAATTGAACCTCTGGCTATGGCTCTGAGAGCCTCGCCAGGGGTGTGGGGTATTCGGTCCGGAGTCTGACAGAAAAGATGGCACTGTATGCAGATGACATGGTATTATTTTTGAATGACCCTGATGCATCTCTGTCGGCCACTTTGTCCATTTTGAACTTCTTTGCTGGTTTCTCTGGCCTGAAGGTAAATTAGAGAAAATCCCAAATTCTCCCACTAAAAATCCCTTCTCCGTCTTGCAGGGTTGCAGCTAATTGCCCATTACAACAGGTAGATAAGGTCAAATACATAGGCATTCATATTTCTAGTTCAGTCTTGGACTTCATTATCTTAAATGTTACCCCGCTGTTACAAGCATTGAAACACAGACTGCAGGCTTGGCAGTATCTACCCCTAACACCTATTGGGAAAGTAAACCTAGTAAAGATGAAATTCCTACCCCTATTCCTGTTTATATTTCGCAATTCACCCATGTGGATTACAAAATATATATTCCAGAACATTGACAGTCTAGTTTCTGCCTCCTTGTGAAATGGGAGGAACCCCAGGATTAAATTACAGGTGCTACAGCGACCGTGGAAACAAGGGAGGCTGGCGGGACCAAACTTTTTTCGTTATTATCTAGCAGGACAACTAGTGTTTGCCCATAGGTGATGAACCCTCCCAGAGGATGATGCAGCAGTCGCTCTGGAGGCTGCTATAGTAGGCTCCTACGAGACTCTGACGCATCTTCTGGTAGGGCTCCATACCCCATCACCAAATCTATGCGGGCGACAGTTAGGGCATGGGTGGTGGCTGGCAAGGTAGAACCGGGAGGTAGTCGGGTAATCTCCCCACACACTCAACTGTGGAACAATCCTCAGCTTTTGCACCCATATAAGCTCCCAGATCCTATTGTATGAACCAAATTTGGTATTAAAAAAGTGGGGGATATAGATAAGAATGGCACACTCCTGCAATCTGATGCTTTAAAATCGGAATTTAATTTACCTTATTCTCACCTGTTTCGCTACTTGCAACTGAGACATGCATATAACTCCCAATTCGGTACTGCACCAATCACAGTGCAAAAGAGAGATATAGAGACCATTCTCAGGGATGATTCTTTAGACAAAGACCTTGTCCAATATCTACAAGCAACTTGATATTTTCAGCCCCTGATGATCAACACTTGTTGGAAACGCGTTGGGCGTGGTAGCTATTCCTGGTTGCGCCGTTGTGATGCTTGCAGCGGTGTGACGCATGTGAGTTACCATGTTTTTCACTTTCATTTTAACCAATAAATGGGATTTGCTTTTATGGTTAATACTGGTGTCTCCTCTATTGAATACACGTGTAAATATTCGTATGGAGTGTCTGTGATGGAGCCATGATGACGGGGATTATGATATACTGGATATGCCTTTTTGGATTTTAATCTGGTGAGTTTGCACTACATGTGGGGAAGAAGGAGCTATGCACGTGGTGTTACTCTGGGACTCCCATCACTGGTGTGACCTGGTCCCCTGTTCATTATATCTGCTCATCGCATTATCACACTATTGTTGACTTTGTTGTTTTTTTATTCACATGCTGACATCGGAAATATTTCTGTCGACTCTCTATTTGGTCAGTCGTATACACCTTGGACTATGTGCAGACTTCCCTTGAATTAGGGTGTGAATACTGCCCAGCTAAGATTTTCATCAACATCTATCAGCGCTTCAATTTTATATATATATATATATCTACAAGCAACTGTTTGTGGATACCAACAGGGTAATCTCCCCACACACTCAACTATGGAACAATCCTCAGCTTTTGTCCCTTTATAAGCTCCCAGATTCTATTGTAGGGACCAAATTTGGTATTAAAAAGGTGGGGGATATAGTTAAGAATGGCACACTCCTATAATCTGATGCTTTAAAATCTAAATGTATTTTACCTAATTCTCACCTTTTTCGCTACTTGCAACATATAACTCCCAATTCGGTACTGCACCAATCACAGTGCAAAAGAACGATATAGAGACCATTCTCAGGGATGATTCTTTAGACAAAGCCTTGTAAAATATCTACAAGCAACTTGTAGTTTGTGGATACCAACGAAAGGGCGTTCCCTCAGTTAGACGGAGATCACTGGGATGATCTTTGGGATATTAATTTTTCCAGATTGGTTTTAACTAGAGACCCTCTCAGCCAATACAAATTCCTACATCGCATAAACCTTACCCCGGCCAGATTAGCTAGAATCCTTCCTTCCCAGTCATCCTGCTGTTGGGGGTGCACCTCTCCCGGAGCGGATTTTATGCATATATTTTGGGATTGCGTGGCTCTACAGAAGTTCTGGTTAGAAGTTACTGATTGCATAGAGGAAGTTACTACTCTCTGTGTTAGACCCACTATTGAAGTGTGTCTCACTGGCTCCAAAAAAGTAATAACTGTGCTATTCTACTATGCTAGAAAGATGATAGTTCTCTCTTGGTAGAAGCCTACACCTCCCGTCGCTTAGGCATGGAAGGCACTTGTAAATAAAGCACTTCCCTTTTATAAAGCCACATATGCCAGTAGGGGAATACCCAATAAATTTAAGAAAGTGTAGGGTGGATGGACAAAGAGCACATCTATAGCGTCTGACTAAATTCGGTGTATAATGGCTCCTGGCAGGTACCATTTTGTAAATTGATGTGGTTTGATGCTGATACTTTGGGCTTTGTGTAAGATGTGTCCCTTGGTCCGGGCGATTTGAACCTGTATCAGCTCCAGAGTTGGTTATTTAGCACTGTAGCCTGGTAAACAGTTACTAAATCTGGGAGTCCAGAAACTAAAGTAATTTTATGACATGATAAGTTTGAAACAAGATGTAACGGTCTTACGGTTGCTACAAAAATATATTAGCCTTCGAGCTATATTGTGTGCCTCTGTGCTGAAGTTTTGATTTTTAAGTGCCCCCTGATGGTGATGGTCAGGCTCTTTTTAAATGTGTTCGTGTTTTCTGTTTTTGTAAGATACAAAGAGGGTACCCCCAATGGTTTGGGACTTTTGTAATGGTTTGTTAATTGTCTTTAATGTTTTAAAAACTGCAATAAAAAGAATTTTCCAAAAAAAAAAAAAATGTCAACTGCAAAGGCTCAGCCAAAATTTGTGCTATCTGTCCAGCTTAAGGGAGGGCATTGCAACTTTGTGCACTAGTGAGTTTGAATGCTATATGGCAGGGGTGTCCAAACTGTGGCCCCCTAGCTGTTAAGGAACTACAATCCCCATCATGCCTAGTTATGTTTGTGAATGTCAGAGGCTTACAATGCCTCATGGGACGTGTAGTTCCGCAACAGCTGGAGGGCCGTAGTTTGGACACCCCTGCTCTATGGGTATCACAATGCAATTGATCTTTTAGTAACTTTGCAATAATTTTCACACTATCATTTTCAGTGTGTAAGTGACTTTGAGTGTCCCTTGCTAAAGTCAGGATAAGGAATACATTTTAATTTCCCTGCACGTTGCAGCAATATGTGTGCTAAGCTGATAGCTGTAAACTGTCATGCTACAACAAGCCTGCCTTAATTTCAGTGAGAACGCATTGTATACAATTTCCATACGAGGACATTGAAGTTACTGCAGGGTTCAAGAAGAGAGTCAAGGTGAAAAAAAAAATACAATTTTTGCACGAATAGTTCTGCAGCTTGTGCAGTCAACATTTACAGATCTGCAGTGTCAATCCAGTGCATGGTGTGTTTCCAGTTTTAGGAAACGTAGTGTAACTCATCATGCAGTAAAGGAAATAATCACTGAAGATGACATTTAACCCTGCAGATTATATACAGTATTTCTATACATTTGCCTCTTGAAATCTCTTTAGTTCACGTGGCTTTGTTTTGCTGTGCATTCTCATTGTCAGCTTACTCTGGGTTGCCATGGCAATTCTTTGCCCTGATGCTTTGTTAAAGGATACAGAGCTGGATCCCTGTTATTTTACCATGTTGGAAGGGAGAAGTTCTGAATGAGGGGGGAGCAGTTTATCCCACATTCTTCATGAAGCAAGCTTCACTGAGTCTCCACTGAGATTTTCCTATAGAGCAACTGTGCTAAAAACCTGACAGGTCTACATATGAATTGCTTATATACATTTATTTATACATATACATTTCTAAAAATGTACATCACCCCCACTTCTGTACTTTCACATCTTGACTGTCATAACATCGTATTCTAGTGCAGAGAACAATGGTTCCCCTGTGTGTCCTTGTGTGGGTCATGTTGAATTCCATAGAAAGGACCACATGCTAACAATCACTCAATGATTGAAAAAAAAATTAAAAATACATATGCTCTGCTAGGGATTGTGCAGCACGTGACATTGTAATAAATGTTCTTATCCTACAGAAACCGAGGAGCATATTAAAATCATAGATCAGCAAACACAGTAGGCTTCCGCTGCCTCTTTACCCAATACATATCTACTATCTCGTGCATGTTGGGCAGCCCCACTTTAATCAGTAAAGCATACTGAACATATAGCACCACGATGGAAAAAAAAGAATATATAAAATATTTACAAAAATGGGAGGGGTGTACTTACTTTTGTGTGATACTGTGTGTGTGTGTGTGTATATATATATATATATATATATACAGCTGCAAGAAAAAGTATGTGAACCCTTTGGAATGATATGGATTTCTGCACAAATTGGTCATAAAATGTGATCTGATCATCATCTAAGTCACAACAATAGACAAACACCGTCTGCCTTAAACTAATAACACACAAAGAATGAAATGTTGCCATGTTTTTATTGAACACACCATGTAAACATTCACAGTGCAGGTGGAAAAAGTATGTGAACCCCTAGACTAATGACATCTCCAAGAGCTAATTGGAGTGAGATGTCAGCCAACTGGAGTCCAATCAATGAGATGAGATTGGAGGTGTTGGTTACAGCTGCCCTGCCCTATAAAAAACACACACCACTTTTGGGTTTGCTTTTCACAAGAAGCATTGCCTGATGTGAATGATGCCTCACACAAAAGAGCTCTCAGAAGACCTACGATTAAGAATTGTTGACTTGCATAAAGCTGGAAAGGGTTATAAAAGTATCTCCAAAAGCCTTGCTGTTCATCAGTCCATGGTAAGACAAATTGTCTATAAATGGAGAAAGTTCAGCACTGCTGCTACTCTCCCTAGGAGTGGCCATCCTGTAAAGATGACTGCAAGAGCACAGCGCAGACTGCTTAATGAGGTGAAGAAGTAGCCTAGAGTGTCAGCTAAAGACTTACAAAAGTCACTGGCAAATGCTAATATCCCTGTTAGTGAATCTACAATATGTAAAACACTAAACAAGAATGGATTTCATGGGAGGATACCACAGAGGAAGCCACTGCTCTCCAAACAAAACATTGCTGCACGTTTACAGCTTGCACAAGAGCACCTGGATGTTCCACAGCAGTACTGGCAAAATATTCTGTGGACAGATGAAACCAAAGTTGAATTGTTTGGAAGAAACACACAACACTATGTGTGGCGAAAAAGAGGCACAGCACACCAACATCAAAACCTCATCCCAACTGTGAAGTATGGTGGTGGGCGCATTATGGTTTGGGGCTGCTTTGCTGCGTCAGGGCCTGGACGGATTGCTATCATCGAAGGAAAAATGAATTCCCAAGTTTATCAAGACATTTTGCAGCAGAACTTAAGGCCATCTGTCTACCAGCTGAAGCTCAACAGAAGATGGGTGTTGCAACAGGACAATGACCCAAAGCATAGAAGTAAATCAACAACAGAATGGCTTAAACAGAAGAAAATACGCCTTCTGAAGTGGCCCAGTCAGAGTCCTGACCTCAACCCGATTGAGATGCTGTGGCATGATCTCAAGAAAGCAATTAACACCAGACATCCCAAGAATATTGCTGAACTGAAACAGTTCTGTAAAGAGGAATGGTCAAGAATTACTCCTGACCGTTGTGCATGTCTGATCTGCAACTACAGGAAACGTTTGGTTGAAGTTATTGCGGCCAAAGGAGGTTCAACCAGTTATTAAATCCAAAGGTTTACATACTTTTCCCACCTGCACTGTGAATGTTTACATGGTGTGTTCAATAAAAACATGGTAACATTTCATTCTTTGTGTGTTATTAGTTTAAGCAGACTGTGATTGTCTATTGTTGTGACTTAGATGATGATGATCAGATCACATTTTATGACCAATTGGTGCAGAAATCCATATCATTCCAAAGGGTTCACATACTTTTTCTTGCAGCTGTATATATATATATATATATATATATATATATATATATATATATATATATTAGTGATCGACCGATATAGTTTTTTTACCTCCGATGCCGATTTTTTGGTCATTGGATATCGGTATCGGCCGATATTTTCGGACATTAAACATTTTTTTTTTTTTAAATCGTCTACACGTACTGTGGTGGAGGGATCTGGGGGTCTAAAAGACCCCAAACCCCTCCTCTGCACTTAAAAGCATTCAAAACGTCAAGTTTGGCTGTTTTGAATGCTGTAAATTTTTAAATTTGGTGCCATGTCATGACATCACTTCCGGGTACTCGGCGACGCCAAATTCAAAGAAATAGAGACCCGGTCAGATGGCGGCGGTAAAGGTAGGATGCCCGGGTCTCCCGGTGGGGGTCTCCTGCCCCACCGGGAGACCCGGGCAAGCCGCGGAAGGCGTCAGGAAGGCGTCCCCTCCCGCTCTTTGGAATGACAGCCGAGCGGCTTCTCAGCCGCATCGGTTGTCAATACAAGACATCCGACCGTCGGCTATAGACACCGGTACCGGGGTGATGCCTCTAGCTGCAGGCATCACCCCGGTACATGCACTTTCCTGAAATATCGGCAATATCGGTAAATCAAAAGTCCGATTCCGATATATCAGGGAAAGTGCATATCGGCCCTCGATATAACCAGGAACAGGAGGTCTCCTCCATTTTCCTCCTGCAGATATTGAATGCCAGCGGGAGGGAGAGGAGGAGATTCCTGCATTCAGTGACAGCAGGAGGAAAATGGAGGGGATTGGTTCCTATATACAGTGGGTACGGAAAGTATTCAGACCCCCTTAAATTTTTCACTCTTTGTTATATTGCAGCCATTTGCTAAAATCATTTAAGTTCATTCTTCTTCCTCATGAATGTACACATAGCACCCCATACTGACAGAAAAACACAGAATTGTTGACATTGTTGCAGATTTATTAAAAAAGAAAAACTGAAATATCACATGGTCCTAAGTATTCAGACCCTTTGCTCAGTATTTAGTAGAAGCCCCCTTTTGATCTAATACAGCCAGGAGTCTTTTTGGGAAAGATGCAACAAGTCTTTCACACCTGGATTTGGGGATCCTCTGCCATTCCTCCTTGCAGATCCTCTCCAGTTCTGTCAGGTTGGATGGTAAACGTTGGTGGACAGCCATTTTTAGGTCTCTCCAGAGATGCTCAATTGGGTTTAAGTCAGGGCTCTGGCTGGGCCATTCAAGAACAGTCACGGAGTTGTTGTGAAGCCACTCCTTCGTTATTTTAGCTGTGTGCTTAGGGTCATTGTCTTGTTGGAAGGTAAACCTTCGGCCCAGTCTGAGGTCCAGAGCACTCTGGAGAAGGTTTTTGTCCAGGATATCCCTGTACTTGGCCGCATTCATCTTTCCCTCGATTGCAACCAGTCGTCCTGTCCCTGCAGCTGAAAAACACCCCCACAGCATGATGCTGCCACCACCATGCTTCACTGTTGGGACTGTATTGGACAGGTGATGAGCAGTGCCTGGTTTTCTCCACACATACCGCTTAGAATTAAGGCCAAAAAGTTCTATTTTGGTCTCATCAGACCAGAGAATCTTATTTCTCACCATCTTGGAGTCCTTCAGGTGTTTTTTAGCAAACTCCATGCGGGCTTTCATGTGTCTTACACTGAGGAGAGGCTTCCATCGGGCCACTCTGCCATAAAGCACTGGTGGAGGGCTGCAGTGATGGTTGACTTTCTACAACTTTCTCCCATCTCCTGACTACATCTCTGGAGCTCAGCCACAGTGATCTTTGGGTTCTTCTTTACCTCTCTCACCAAGGCTCTTCTCCCCCGATAGCTCAGTTTGGCCGGACGGCCAGCTCTAGGAAGGGTTCTGGTCATCCCAAACGTCTTCCATTTTAGGATTATGGAGGCCACTGTGCTCTTAGGAACCTTAAGTGCAGCAGAAATCTTTTTTTAACCTTGGCCAGATCTGTGCCTTGCCACAATTCTGTCTCTGAGCTCTTCAGGCAGTTCCTTTGACCTCATGATTCTCATTTGCTCTGACATGCATTGTGATCTGGAAGGTCTTATATAGACAGGTGTGTGGCTTTCCTAATCAAGTCCAATCAGTATAATCAAACACAGCTGGACTCAAATGAAGGTGTAGAACCATCTCAAGGATGATCAGAAGAAATGGAAAGCACCTGAGTTAAATATATGAGTGTCACAGCAAAGGGTCTGAATACTTAGGACCATGTGATATTTCAGTTTTTCTTTTTTAATAAATCTGCAAAAATGTCAACAATTCTGTGTTTTTCTGTCAGTATGGGGTGCTATGTGTACATTCATGAGAAAGAAGAATGACCTTAAATGATTTTAGCAAATGGCTGCAATATAAGAGAGTGAAAAATTTAAGGGGGTCTGAATACTTTCCGTACCCACTGTATGCTGCTCCTGTCTCCTCTCCTGTTCAGGTGTGACAGGGAGGCCGCACAGACCACCTGGAGCAGGGGCGGGGTCGCCATTGAGATCCTCGATGCTACGCCAGTGGATTGGGTCCCTTAATTTCACACAGTTACTCCTGCTGCCTGTACACTACAAGTCACAGCATGTCCTGGACTCACCCCTCCTGTCACTCTGCTCCTGTCACTCCCCACATACAGGGTGCCCCTAGTACAGGGGGAGTCAGGAATAGTCTCAGTCCCCCTCAGTGTGTAGAAGTCCAATGAGCCCTGTGTCACATACTTTAGAACAGTGGTTCTTGACCTTGTTGGAGGTACTGAACCCCACCAGCTTCATATGCACATTCACCGAACCCTTCTTAATTGGAAAAATAAAATATGATTTTATGAGTCTAGTCTCAGGAGGGGCACTGCCAGAAAATAAGGTGTTTACAGAACTAAATTAAACGTATCATACAAAGTAAAATGTACAGAGGTCAGTAGGCTGTAGGGCAGCGTACATAGGTCAGTAGGCTGTAGGGCAGCATACATAGGTCAGTAGGCTGTAGGGCAGCGTACATAGGTCAGTAGGCTGTAGGGCAGCGTACATAGGTCAGTAGGCTGTAGGGCAGCGTACATAGGTCAGTAGGCTGTAGGGCAGCGTACATAGGTCAGTAGGCTGTAGGGCAGCGTACATAGGTCAGTATTCTGTAGGGCAGCGTACATAGGTCAGTAGGCTGTAGGGCAGCGTACAGAGGTCAGTAGGCTGTAGGGCAGCGTACAGAGGTCAGTAGGCTGTAGGGCAGCGTACAGAGGTCAGTAGGCTGTAGGGCAGCGTACAGAGGTCAGCAGGCTGTAGGGCAGCGTACAGAGGTCAGTAGGCTGTAGGGCAGCGTACAGAGGTCAGTAGGCTGTAGGGCAGCGTACAGAGGTCAGTAGGCTGTAGGGCAGCGTGCAGTGGTCAGTAGTTTGTAGGGTAGTGTACAGTAGTTTGTAGGGTAGTGTACAGTGCTCAGTAGTTTGTAGGGCAGTAGCGAGGTCAGTAGCATGTAGGGCAGTGTATAGGGGTCAGTAGTTTTTAGGGCGGTGTAGAAAGGTCAGTAGGATGTAGGGCAGTGTACAGAGGCCAGTAGCATGTAGGGCAGTGTATACGGGTCAGTTGATTGTAGGGAAGGATAGAGTGGTCAGTAGGCTGTAGGACGGTGACAGAGAATAGGGCAGAGGACAGGAGTTGACAGGACAGAGGATAGGACAATGTACAGGGATCAGTAAAGCCACACACCAGGGGGCTGGGAGGGCACACACCAGGGGAGGGTCAGGAGGGCACACACTGGGGGGGGGGGTCCGGAGGGCACACACCGTGGGGTTATGAGGGCACACACCAGGGGGTTGGAAGGGCATACACTGGGGGGAGGGTCAGGAGGACACACACTGGGTGTCAGGAGGGCACACATCAGTGGTTGGGATGGCACACTGGGGGAGCCAGGTGGGCACACACTGGGGGGGAGGTTGGGAAGGCATACCATGGGGTATCAAGAGGGCACACACTGGGGGGGTGGGAGGACATACCATGGGGTGTCAAGAGGGAACACACTGGGGGGAGGTGTTGGGAGGGCATACCATGGGGTGTCAGGGGGGCACACACTGGGGGGAGGGGTTGGGAGGGCATACCATGGGGTGTCAGGAGGACACACACTGGGGGGGAGGTGTTGGGAGGGCATACCATGGGGTATCAGGAGGGCACACACCAGGGGGCATTCACAATGCTTATTGAGCTAAATGAAAAGGACATGCATTTTCATTTGTCAGCTAACAGCACCTCTATGCTAAGCTGCAGTAACTCAGCAGACTTAGCATAGGGGTGCTTGCAAACTAATCCACCATGTACAGCTAGCTGAGCCTACCTCCAGGAACATTCACTCGGCTCCCTCTGCTCAGCTGCTCACACTTCCCTCTTCCAGGCGGGCGCGATCTCCGTGGTCAGGTACATCCCCATCCCGCCCACTCAAGCAGCAAGCAGCCTGCAGGAGATAGGCTGGAAACCTGCTGGGGGAGGTACAGGGGGCCGAGCGTCAAGTGTCTATGTGTAATGGCTGCGAGTCGTCCCGACCACAGCTCTGATTTCCCGGGGGGGGGGGGGGGGGTTGGCCTCACAATCAGTAATATTTTCTCGGGGGGAGCAATTGCCCTGTTGCCCCCCCGCCGAACCCCTGAGACTGACTCACCGAACCCCTGGGGTTCGATCGAACCCAGGTTAAGGACCGCTGCTTTAGAATATTCTAAGATATCTTACCACTTTCCCCTTTTTCGGCTCCAGGTAGAAAGCATGTGTATCCCCTGGCCCCATCATGACTGAGAACAGATGGTGGGGGGGCTGCTATAAGCAAAGAGGGAGTTGAAGAGAGACCAGTGGTAACTGACTTGGATGGAGAGGTGAGGGGAGGAGACAAGGAAGGAGGGGATGGGATCAACTCACAGAGGGGCAGAAACATGGAGGATACGGAGCCGGCTGGGAGGCAGTGGGGAAAAGGCAGGTTTGTGCACCAGGAGGGAAGAAAAATTCACTGCAGTACTGCCTATCATTTAACACAGCACATGTCCTGCCTCCTCCACTCAGCGCCCTATCTTTCCTGCGTGAAGGGGAGTGGTCTGTCCTGTCACATACTGCTATCCTAGGTGACCCCTGCTGCCCACACACAGACACATTGATAGCAGTCCTCTAGGGGGCAGTGCTACAAATATATACTATATATAAACTTTCTATGTACTTACATGATTAAAAGTGTGAAATGTGGCTCTCTTAGGTCTGTATATTATTTTAAAATGCAGACATCTGTGGTTTGCTTACTGTATGTAAATAATTTGCCTTATTTGACATGTACCATGTTTCCACTTCACCTCACTGATCCTAAAAGGAGATGTGTTTTTTAGGTATTAGAATTTTTTTTGTTGGTCAAAAAATGCATTACAGCTGAGCCAGAAGAAATCTAGACATAACATGTGCGAAGCAAATTAGCTTGTGTTAAAATGCAGCACTGTGCTAGATTATTAGTTTATGCAGCAGATTAAACATAGGCATTCAAAATGTATTTCTTCTTGGAATGACTGTTTTGTAAATGCTTCATGTGATAGTTCCTGCTGTGTAGCGAGAAGAAATCATTACTTTAATGCTGACCTTGAATTGTTACTTATAATCAAGCATGGAAAATCAGTTTTGTCACAGTTGTAGTGAGGAGCCAAATTTAAAAAAAAACCCACCATATGTTTGTTATGTGTTCCCATTCACACTGCATATTTCAAAATAATGAAAGATATTTTTTTAGTTGTTTCTTTGGAGCAGGACTATACACAGAACAACTCTATAGGCAGCTTGTGTTGTTCACAATTACTTTCATTTTGCTTATACAGTAAAGGGACATGTCGGGAACAGATTGCTATAAACAATGCAGAACTTAGGCTTTGATATGTTTAACCTATGAGTAGGGCAGACTGTACAGCTGATAATTAACCACTTCAGCTCCGGAAGATTTTACCCCCTTCATGACCAGGCCATATTTTGCTATTTAACACTGTGCTACTTTAACTGGTAATTGCGCAGTCATGCAACGCTGTAACCAAACAAAATTTGTATTATTTTTTTCACACAAATAGAGCTTTCTTTTGCTGGTATGTAACCACTTTACCACCGTAGGAACTTCCTGCTTTACGTCCAGGCCACTTTTTGCAACTTGGCACTGCGCGACTTTAACTGACAATGGCGAGGTCATGCAACGCCGTACCCAAACTAAATTTACGTCCTTTTTTCCCCACAAACAGATCTTTCTTTTGGTGGTATTTGATCACCTTTGCGCTTTTCATTTTTTGCGATATTAATAAAAAAAGAGCGACAATTTTGAAAAAATAACAATATTTTTCTACTTTGACAGTTAAAAAATATCCAATATATTCAGTTTTTGTCATATATTTAGGCCAAAATGTATTTAGCTACAAGTCTTTGACAAAAAAATTCTCAATGAGCGTATTTTTAACCGCTTTAAGACCAGAAGATTTTACCCCATTCCTGACCAGGCCATATTTTGCGATTCGGCACTGCGTTACTTTAACGGACAATTGCGCGGTCATGCAACGCTGTACCCAAATTAAATTTATGTCCTTTTTTCCCCACAAATAGAGCTTTCTTTTGGTGATATTTGATCACCTGTGCAATTTTTACTTTTTGCGCTATAAAAAACAAAAGAGCGACAATTCTGAAAAAATAACAATATTTTTTCACATTTTTTATTGTTTTTTTTTTTTAACTAGTAATGGCGGCGATCTGGCGGCGATCTGCGATTTTTTTTTACGGGACTGCGACATTGCGGCGGACAGATCGGACCCCTAACTGACATTTTTGACACTTTTGGGGTACCAGCGACATTATTACAGTAATTAGTGCTATACATATGCACTATTACTGTAATAATGACACTGGCAGGGAAGGGGTTAACTTTATTGGTGATCAAGGGGTTAAATGTATGCCTGGTGCTTACTGACGTGTGTGGGGGGAGGGGATTGAGTGACACAGGCACAGATCGCAGGTTCAGCTATGCTGAATCCTGTAATCTGTCTTTGCCTGTCACAGAGGAGATCCGCCCGCTTTGTTTACACAAGCGGGCGGATTTCCACACTCGATCCCCGACGATCGGGAAAGAGCGGCGGTGATCACCACCTCTCCTCCCCTGGCCCGACTCCCGCTGTGTCTGAATACAGCAGTAGTGAGCCTCTGGCGCCGCCCGCAAGGGGAGGAGTCCAGCGACGTAGGTCTACGTCGCTGGACGATAACGAGCCACTTTGCCGCAGTACGCTCAATGTGTGCGGTCGGCAAGTGGATAATCACCAGTGGGTTTTTACATTTTTTTGTGATATAAACAAAAAAAGACCGAAAATTTAGAAAAAAAAATATTTTTTACTTTCTGCTATAAAAAATATCTATTAAAAAATTAAATGTCTTCATAAATTTTGGCCAAAATGTGTTCTGCTAAATCTTTGATAAAAAAAAATCCCAATAAGTGTATATTGATTGGTTTACATAAAAGTTATAGTGCTTCTAAACTATGGTGCATACACTGGAATTTTGTTTTATTTACACTACTAATGGCAGTGATCAGCGACTTATAATAGGACTGTGATAGTGCGGCGGACAATCTGACACTAACTGATGCTAGGGGGAACTGACTGCCACTGACATCATGAGTGGCATTAATACAGTGATCAGTGATAAAATTATACGCAGTCATTGTACTAATGACACTTGCTGGAAAGGGGTTAACATCTGGGGCGATCAAGGGGTTAAATGTGTGCCTAACTATGTGTAATGTGTGTAAAGTGTGCTGCTTTTTTTTACTTCTAGATCTGTAAGTTTATCACCCCTGCTTAGCAGGGGTGAGAAACTGAGAGATTGTTCTCTCTATACAGAGCTCTGGGCTGTGATTGTACACAGCCAATCAGCAGGTCCTGGCCGTCAATCATTGGCCGAAACTTGCTGACAGGCTTCCGCTGTGTACATTCATAGCGGGTGCTGGCTGGGGGGTGCACATGCGCGTGCCCTAAACCCGGAAGTAGGCAGTGCTGTACGGGTACGTCGATTTTCCTACTCAGTCCACCTGTCAGCAGTAAATTGCGGGCCGGCAGGTGGGAAGTAGTCAATATCCGCCAGCATAGTGCAGACAGGGTTAATTATGGTAAACATATCTCTGTAGAACCCTCATAAACATAGAAGGGGGCAGCGAAGTATGATATTTTTTTTTCTTCTGTTTTGGAGCTTTCATAAAAAAAATTTAAAAAGGTAAGCAGAAAATTTTAAATATTTTTTTTTTTTAGTTATGCTTTTGTGAATAGGAATATATAATACAACATGGAATGTGGCAATAGACTTTAGCATGAAGAGCCGACAAGTGCAGGTGACCTCTACACTTTTATCTCTTTCTAGGCACATTGATCTGCCACACAAAGGCTTGGGCCTTGTGAAGGCCTTGTGAAGGCTTCATGTTGTGAAGTGCCTACTTTTTATGTAGACCTGTAGCTCTCAATATAAAATTAGAGCATCTGTGTGATGGGTTGCTGCTGGGTCTTTCATTGCCGCAGCCAGTCAGTGCAGGTACTGTAGATGTACTTGTTTATCCCATTAGCAGAATAGCAAACTTCACAGGAAAAACACATCAACACCTGTCCCTCTATGTAGAACTCCAGCTAAAACATCTGTTTCCTCCTTGGATAGAGTAAAGAAGAGTTGGAAATCCTGTCAGGTCTTTAATACTGTGCATGATCTCACTAGGAAGATTTTCCATTGTGTCCTGTGTGGTTACAAGGACAGAAAGCAAGGGGAGAAAAGCAGTAATAAAATACATTTTTATTGCAGACTGTATTCTTGTTAGGGGCCCTTTAAAATCATCCATACACATACACTAATTAAAATGGTTCTATGCATTAAGGTGAACAGCCTGTGCTGTAGCTCCTCCCCAGACCCCCCCTTTTTCTCACCTGCACCCGATCTGATCCAGCGATGTGCACAAGCGCAAAGGCTTCAGCTGCTGTCGTTCTCCCAATTGGAAAGATTAATAGCTGCAGGAGCCATTGGCTGTCAATCAAAAGGTGTGACACGGGAGCAAAGAGCGGGGCCAAGTCCCACTGTCTATGTCAATGGACGCAGCAGTGGGACTTGGGAGCACGCTAGCACAGGTGCCTCCATTGAAAGTGGCTTTCTGTGGGGGGCACCAGGGGAAGAGGAGGGGCCTGGAGGCACCGGTGACAGACCCCAGAAGAAGAGGATCAGGGCTGCAAATCAGTATCTCCATAAAGCTGGTCAGCAGGAGGAAGTATGAAGTTCTCTAGAATATCCTGGTAGAGGGCTGCACTGACTTTGGACTTGATAAAACACAGTGGACCAACACCAGCAGATGACATGGCGCACCAAATCATCATTGACTGTGGAAACTTCACACTGAACCTCATGCAACTTGTATTCTGGCCTCTTCACTTTTCCTCCAGGCTCCCAATGAATTGCAAAGTATACTTTCATATGAAAAGAGGACTTTTGACCACTGAACAGTCCAGTTCTTTTTCTCCTTAGCCCAGGTAAGATTCTTCTGACATTGTCTCTGGTTCAGGAGTGGCTTGACACAAGGAATGCAACAGTTGTAGCCTGTGATGTCCTGGATAGGTCTGTGTGTGGTGGCTCTTGAAGCACTGACATCAACCGTAGTCCACTCCTTGTGAATCTCCCCCAAATTCTTCAATGACATTTGCTTCACAATCCCTTCAAGGCTGCGGTTATCCCTGTTGCTTGTGCACCTTTTTCTACCACACTTTTTCCTTCCACTCAACTTTCCATTATTATGCTTGAGTACAGCACTCTGTGAACAGCCAGCTTCTTTAGCAATGACCTTTTGTGACGCACCCATCTTGTGGAGGGTTGTCTTCTGGACAACTGTCAAGTCAGCAGTCTTCCCCATGATTGTGTAACCTACTGAACCAGACTGAGAGACCATTTAACCACTTAAGCCCCGGAAGATTTTACCCCCTTCCTGACCAGGGCCTATTTTGCGATTCGGCACTGCGTGACTTTAACGGACAATTGCGCGGTCGTGCGACGCTGTACCTAAACGAATTTGGCGTCCTTTTTTCCCCACAAACAGAGCTTTCTTTTGGTGGTATTTGATCACCTGTGCGATTTTTTGATCATGCGCTATAAACAAAAAAAGAGCGTAAATTTTGCAAAAATAACAATATTTTTCAAATTTTTTATATGAAATTCCCCCAAAAAAAATTTAAAAATCAAAATTTTTTAACATTTTCGGCCAATTTGTTTTATGCTACATATGTTTGGTAAAAAAAAAATCGCAAAAAGCGTATTTTGATTGGTTTGCAAAAAAGTTATCTCGTTTACTAACAAAGGGAAAGATTTTTGTCATTTTTGTTGTTTTTTTTGTTGTTGTTTTTTTTTTAACGCGTAATGGCGGCGATCTGCGATTTTTTTGCGGTACTGCGACATTGCGGCGGACAGATCGGACCCTTGACTGACATTTTTGACACTTTTGGGGTTACCAGTGAAATTTCTACAGTAATCAGTGCTATACATATGCACTGTTACTGTAAAATTACACTGGCAGTGAAGGGGTTAACTTTTTTTGAGAGGGAGGGGTGGTGTGTGTCCCTAGGGGCGTGCTTCTTACTGTGATTGGCTGTGGCTTGAGGTGTAGGAACAGTGATCAACGGTCCTACATAGCAGAACCGTATAATCACTATTCCTACAGAGGGGAGAATGACAGGCGGCTTGTTTACATCAGCCGTCTGCCTTTCTCCCTCTGCACCGACGATCGCCGAGTGACCGGTAAAAGAATGATCAAATAGTCATGCATCTGAGTGAAGTTATCATGTCATGTTGGTATGTTGGTATGGATGATAACCTAGAAATTTGTCCCCATACAAAGAAATGAAAGTGTTTGTTACCCCAACACTTCATATTCCTGATAGGTGCCTGCTGTACCATGTATTTATACGAGAAAGTATTCTGTTCTCTTTGAATTGCTTTCTTTATGTGAAATCCTTGGTGTTCTCGCCAGCCCCTCTGCTTTTCTATTAAAAACTGATCATACTAAGCAGGAGAAGACACCGTGGTCAGTTCTCTAGCTATTCTGGGAACTCAGTGCGCTCTTCTCCAATGATCAGACTTGTCTTGACACACACCTGCTTCACAGCCTTTCACTGGGAAGCTCAGTGAGCTGCTTCTCTTCCCCCACCTCTTATGCAGCTGAGAACAGAGGGAATGTGATCACTTATAAAAAAGAGAAAAAAGGTATTCATAATGTTTTTTTATATCTATACACAAATGTTTTGCCTTTATTTTCTATTTTAAACTGAATGGGAAACTGAATCACTTTAAGGGTGCTGCTGAAAGATGCTTCCACTCCTTACATGAGGGTTTTGTTTGATATGCGGCTCCTGGGACTTCTCTTCCTTCCTCATTGACTTTTATGGAGCCAAGATGAGCTCTTTCCTGCCTGCACTCCCAGCTGTTGTCAGCATATAAGGACTTACTAGTTAAGTCCCTTATTAAAAATCTTTCTCCGGTCTTCTTTCTCCAGGTCTTCCTTCAGTTTGCTTCCTGCGGTCCTCCTCTGATGCTGTCTCCCGTTGTTGTGCCCTCCGCCAGTTCTTATATAGCCATTGGGGGTGGCCATCCGGTGATGCCACATGAGACTCCGCCCTTGTAATGTCACAAGGATCGGGGTCTCATGGCGGGCCTCCAGATTCCGATAAGCCCCCTGCCCGCAAACCCCCCACAACCACCGCCCAGGGTTTTTGGTATGAGGCCCTCGTCCCCATCAACATGGGAACAAGGTACTTTGAGGTGGGGTGGGCACAGAGCCCCCCCCCCTACCCCAAAGCACCCACTTGTTGAGGGTGTGTGGCCTGGTATGATCCAGGAGGCAGGGGCATTAGCAAATAAGGGTCTGGTATGGATTTTGGAGGGACCCCCTTGCTGGTTTTTTTTGGCGTGGGGTTTCCTCTGAAAATCCATACCAGACAGGGAGGGGGGCCACACCGTTTTTTTCCATTTTGGCGTTGGGTTCTATTTAAAGATCCATACCAGATTCAAAGGGCCTAGTACGGATCTTAGGGTGGACCCCACGCCGTTTTTTTATTTTAGCCTGGGGATCCTGTTCAAGATCCTCAGAGCACAGATCATGATTATCCCACTTGGATGCTATTTCTTTTCAAATCAATAGGCTGATCAGTTAAAATGGCCCATATAGGGAACCATTAATTTTGAATGGAGGCAGAGAAAGACTGCTAAAAGCTAACGCGGCTAAACGCGCAATGATGCCAATGCAAAAGGCTACTAAAAGCACGTTTTTACAGGCACTTTTTTCTGGCGTTGGTAGTGGCTTTGCAGCTCGTTTTTTCTAACACTCCATGTGCATTAAGGCTTAAAACGTAGATAATCGCTGACTGAAAATTAGAATCTCGGGGTCATGGCTGGCAGCTGCTCCCATGGCCCTGATATACCAACTTGAACAAAATCACGTGTATATATATATATATCTGATTTGCGGCAAGTGAGTAATCTCTTCTCAAGAGAGAATAAATTCAGTTCCTCTAATCTTTCCTCATAGCCGAGCTCCTCTATGCCTCTTATCAGTTTGGTTGCCTTTCTCTGCACTTACTCCAGTTTCCCGATATCTATTTTGTGAACTGATGTCCAAAACTGAACTGCATATTCCAGATGAGGTCTTCCTAATGATTTGTACAGGAGCACAATTATATCTTTCTCTCTAGAGTCTATATCTCTCCAAATACAAGAAAGGATTTTGCTCGATTTAGAAACCGCGGCTTGGCATTGCATGCTTTTATTAAGCTTATGATCTACCAGAACACCCAGATCCTTCTCCACCATTGATTCCCCCAGTTGCACTCCCCCTAGTATGATGAATGCATATTCTTAGCCCCCCAAGTGCATAACTTTACATTTATCAACATTAAACCTCATTTGCCACATAGTTACCCAATGAAACAGTGCACTGAGGTCGGCTTGTAACTTGGAGACATGTAATCCACTGCATAGCTTGGTGTCATCTGCAAAGACTGAAATGCTACTTTTAATACCAGACCCTATATCATTTATAAATGTATTAAAAAGTAAGGGTCCCAACACTGAACCTTGGGGTACACCACTAAAAACCTTAGACCATTCAGAGTATGAATCGTCATTTCCTCCCTTCCTGCCCATGTCAACTTTCAGCTTTTAATGCTGTCACACTTTGAATGACAATTGCATGGTCATGCAACGCTGTACCCAAATGAAATTTTTATCATTTTTTGAGACAGATATAGATTTCTTTTGGTGATATTTATTCACCACTGTGTTTCTTATTTTTTGCTAAACAACCCAAAAAAATTTTTTTTTTCTGTGCTGGGATGAGGCCACTCTGATAAGCTGCACTGATGGGCTCTAATGGGGCTGCACTGATCATCAGGACACTGATGATCAGTGCTCTGATTATCAGTGTAAGCAGTGTGCTGAAAAACTTGCCAGTTATCTGCACTCCTTTCGTCACACAGACAGCACATGAGGAAAGGACTGCCGTTAATCGGCAAGCCTGTTTACATTTGATCAGCTGGGATTAGACACAGCTGATCACATGGTTGAGGGCTGCTGTGATTGGCCCTTTAGCCCGATCTGTGATCAGCTGTGTCCGAAAGCATGCAGAAGGCGTGCAGGCGGTGGGGATCTGGGAGGTCACCTATAGACACCCTTCCAGAGCTATAGTACTGCGCTGTAGCCAGTGGTTAATCATTACTCTCTGAATAGGGTGTTTTAGCCAATTTTCTATCCATTTACAAACTGATCTTTCCAAGTCTGTAGATTTTACCTTACACATTAGCCAACATTACACAACTTTCAGCTCTTACAAGGAGAAAACTGTTCAGAGATGCAGCCAAGAGGCCCATGATCACTCTGGATGAACTGCAGAGATCTACAGCTGAGGTCGGAGACTCTGTCCATAGGACAACAATCAGTCGTATACTGCACAAATCTGGCCTTTATGGAAGAGTGGCAAGAAGAAAGTAATTTCTTAAAGATATCCATAAAAAGTGTCGTTAAAAGTTTGCCACAAGCCACCTGTGAGACACAAAACATGTGGAAGAAGGTGCTCTGGTCAGATGAAACCAAAATCAAACTTTTTGGCAACAATGCAAAACGTTATGTTTGGCGCAAAAGCAACACAGCTTATCACCCAGAACACACCATCCCCACTGTCAAACATGGCAGTGGCATCATGGTTTGGGCCTGCTTTTCTTCAGCAGGGACAGGGAAGATGGTTAAAATTGATGGGAAGTTGGATGGAGCCAAATACAGGACCATTCTGGAAGAAAACCTGATGGAGTCTGCAAAAGACCTGAGACTGGGATGGAGATTTGTCTTCCAACAAGACAATGATCCAAAACATAAAGCAAAATCTACAATGGAATGGTTCACAAATAAACATATCCAGGTGTTAGAATGGCCAAGTCAAAGTCCAGACCTGAATCCAATCGAGAATCTGTGGAAAGAACTGAAAACTGCTGTTCACAAACGCTCTCCATCCAACCTCACTGAGCTCGAGCTGTTTTGCAAGGAGGAATGGGCAAAAATTTCAGTCTCTCGATGTGCAAAACTGATAGAGACATACCCCAAGCGACTTACGGCTGTAATCGCAGCAAAAGGTGGCGCTACAAAGTATTAACTTAAGGGGGCTGAATAATTTTGCACGCCAATTTTTCAGTTTTTTATTTGTTAAAAAAGTTTGAAATATCCAATAAATTTGGTTCCACTTCATGATTGTGTCCCACTTGTTGTTGATTCTTCACAAAAAAATTACAGTTTTATATCTTTATGTTTACAGCCTGAAATGTGTCAAAAGGTCAAGGGGCCGAATACTTTTGCAAGGCACTGTATGTGTTCTTTTATTAAACTCTCCAGTATATTACCAAGCATAGGTAAACTAACAGGTCTATAGTTACCTAGTAAAGACTTTGACCCTTCAGCAGTGGCGTAGCGTGGGTTGTCAGCACCCGGGGCAAGGCAAGTAATTTGCGCCCCCTAACCCGCGGGATTTTAGCACTCGAGTCTCTTCCACTAGATTAGTTAAAGAAACCCTTACCCCTTAAGCACATGTATTGTTTGTTATGAAAATACTGATGTAATTAAAGTAAAATGCATCTAAATACAAGTTTGAATGACCAGTGTGCCCCCTTTCAATGCAGAGAGACCAGCGTGCCCCCTTTCAATGCAGAATGACCAGTGTGCCCCCTTTCAATGCAGAGAGACCAGCGTGCCCCCTTTCAATGCAGAATGACCAGAGTGCCCCCTTTCAATGCAGAATGACCAGCGTGCCCCCTTTCAATGCAGAGAGACCAGCGTGCCCCCTTTCAATGCATAATGACCAGCGTGCCCCTCTTCAATGCAGAGAGATCATTGTGCCCCCTTTCAATGCAGACAGACCAGCATGCCCCCTTAATGCAGAGAGACTTACCTGCAGCGGCGGCTTCTCCTCAGTTCCCCGCGTCACCTCGAGTCCTCCCGCCTCCTTCTCGGCCAATGGCATGCGTTCGCCTTTCGACCAATCAGGAAGCGGGTCTCGGACCCGCTTCCTGATTGGCCAGGAGGAGGATCCGTGTGACAATAGCGAATTTTCATTCGCTATTGTCACACAATGGGTGGGCTCAGGGCGCACTGCTCTGCGCTCCGGGTACACCCTTTTTTGAAGCCTATTAGAGCCTCTGGCTCTAATCAGGTGATTAAAAAAAAAAAAAACACTCTGTGACAGCGCCAGGCTGCTGACTCACTCGCTGCTAAACTGACTGATCAGTGAAGAGAGGCTGCATAGGCGGGGCTTGGCTTGCAATGCCACCCCACCCTACGCCAATGGACAGGTGAGGCACAGTCCAGCCCCGCCCCGACCCGCCATTTTCAGCCATAGGGCGGCTGCGCTGGACATCTCCCAGCCTAAAGATGGAGGCAGCCGCAGACAGTGTGTGAACTGTGTATGTCAGAGTAAGACAGACAGAGTGACACTGCAGATGCGCCCCCCCCAGATTTTGCACCCGGTGCGGCTGGCCCCCCCTGCACCCCCCACGCTACGCCACTGCCCTTCAGTATGTAGGCACAACATTGGCCTTATGCCAAAATCAGTGGTACTATTCAGGTCCTTAAAAAGTCCCTAAAAATTAGAAACAATGGCTTTGAAATGACAGAGCTTAATTCTTTTAGGACATGTGGGTGTATATCATCTGGTCTGGTTGGGTGGGAAAAAACCCAGACAAGCTGGTTGTACAGAAGTCATTCGAGAGATCGACTTCTGTACAACCAGACTGCCTATAGATCAAAATTTGGCCAGTCCCTGCTAAACCGGGTAAATTACAAACCATCTATGGCTCGCTTTAGAGCAGCTTGTAGACTGCAATAAACCATAATAGAATAAAATTAGTTGTTTTCAGTGATATTGTCTTCACCGCCTGCTTACCATGTGTTTAACATCTTGAATTGTTCTGCACTCTTTAAGAAGCTCCCTGCTGAATTTGGTTGGTTTTGAAAGTATTTCCATAAATGAATGTCAACATAAGCATATAAATGTTTAACACAGTTCCTAAATGCAAAGCTTAGGTTTGCTGTAAACATTGAGGGAGACATTAGGGAGGGTGGGTAGAATTATTGATATGCGAGTGTAAAACATGTCCCAAGGTGTCCTGGTTTAAGTTTGTAGCCTGTGAGTACCAGTAGCTTAGCTGCCACCGCAGTAGGTCATGTGCACTGGAAACAGTTCAAAAAAGACACCAGTCCGTCCAGTTCAACCTTGTTTGTTCATTCTGATGCGCTTAACCACCCTCCCTCTCCCATTGTGGTTCTCTGCTTGTTAATAGAAACTATAAACCATGTTTATTTACTACTTTTTAGAAAGAAAACAGAAATGCTTGTTGTCATTGCTATACACTATATTACCAAAAGTATTGGGACACCTGCCTTTACACACATGAACGTTATTGGCATCCCAGTCGAAGTCCGTAGGGTTCAATATTGAGTCGGCCTTTGCAGCTATAACAGCTTCATCTCAGCTTCATCTCTTCTGGGAAGGCTGTCCACAAGATTGTCTATGGAAATGTTTGACCATTCTTCCAGAAGCACATTTGTGAGGTCAGGCACTGATGGTGGAGAGAAGGCCTGACTTGCAGTCTGCGCTCTAATTCATCCCAAATGTTTTCTTTTGGGTTGGGGGTCAGTGCTCTGTGCAGGTTAGTCAAGTTCTTCCACCCCAAACCTGCTTATCCATGTCTTTATGGATCTTGCTTGCCCTGTGAATGCAGCCCTTGAACTCACTCATAAAATATTCACACTGGCACATAGAAGGAAGTTATGGTTGTACTACCCAAATGACAAAAAGCAAGGCAAGCAGCACAAGTCCATAAAACACCAACTTGAGTAAATAATCTTGTATTATTATCCACAGGCATGCTTGAGGCAGCCACCCCAGCGTAGAAAGCAGTCTCTGTAATGCAACAAAAAGGGGGCACCAACTAAGTGTAGCATTAAAGTCATCCACTTTATTAAAAGACAATTGGCAACTCACTGGTTTAACAGATAAAAGGCATCTCTCCAGATTGGCCTGAGTTCTGAAATGCGTAGCCACGACCACAGGGCAACCCACGTGATGTCACTTCTGCATCTGTGCCCCTGTGTGCTCCAGCATGGTTACTGATACTTCTGGTTTCGATTTCCAGCGTTCCCGAGCCTTTGACTCAGAGCCTGGTGGCTGCACAAGCAGGTAGAGACACTAGTTGGTCCAACAGCTGTACTCCATGTGAAGATATGCCCCAATGAGTTGCCAATCATCTTTTAATAAAGTGGATTTTAATGCTACACTTAGTTGGCGCCCCTTTTCTCCTCCTTGATTTTTTTACTACTGTCTCAATTTATGTGTCGGTGTTCCTTCTATAAGCGGAGTACGGCTAACAGCATGATTAGACTCGCAACCCCAGATCATAATGCTGATAAGATGCTTTAGTGTTACTGCTGTACACTCTGGAAGCAGGTCTTCACTGACCCTTCAATGGACATAATTCATACTATCGCTTCCAAAAATTGATTTTTGTTACATTAATTTTAAGACACAGCTTTTGATTGAAGATCAGTCAAATCCATAGACACAGGTTTTGATTGATCTTCAATCAAAAGTTGTGCCTCTCAAAAAAAACAAAAAAATTCTATTTTCCTCTTACATTCATCGAGAGACACAGCTTTTGATTGAAGATCAATCAGAACCAGTTGCGATGGTTCTGATTGATCTTCAATCGAAAGCTGTTTTCCTCATTGAACTCAAAGAAAAGAATTTCATAAATGGTACCAAAAAATGCTAGTATTTGTAGTTTCATTGCTTTAGATTACTTTATTACAGTCTTACTGCCCAGTCAGTGTATATGTTCTTTGGATCACAAAACACATTTTCTCCTCAACGAACTAATATAGCTTCCTGCTTGGTATTTTTGCTTTTATTCCAGCAATAAAAAATAGCCGTCGTTGAATTGTTCTTTTACCTACTGAAACATCACTAGTTTGGGGAAGTTTTTTAAAGTTTTTTTTATGTCACCTGATGTCCTTCTTCTGTTCGCTTCTTCATATGTAAAATGTCATTGATGTTGCTACTTCACCTTTCATTCTCCGGAAGGGTATACCTGCGTTCCAGTTGTTCCTAAAACATTTTCCTCCGTCTGCATGTTCTGTGAAATTACCATTTCATTGTATCTGCAGCACACCTTTAAATAAAAAATGTAAAAAAAAAAACTTCTGTGTTTAGCCCCCCCCCCCCCCCCCTTTACTTACCTGAGCACAATCTTAATCTAGCGCTGTGCCCAAGAGCAGCGCCTCTCTCTGCTGTCTCTCTCCTCACTAAACATGGAGGCAGCAGCAGGAACCATTGGCCTCTGCTGCTGTCAATCACAGCCAGTGAGCAGAGAGCTGGGGGTGAGGAAAAGCTGCGTTGTGTGTCAATGGACACACAGAGCGCAGCTCTGGATTAAGCCTGCGCGAGTTACCCCTTAGGGAGCAGCTTGCTATGGGGGCACATAGCAGGGGAGAGGAGCCAGGAGTGCCCCAGAAGAGGAGAATGAGGGCTACTCTGTGCAAAGCCATTGCACAGAGCAGGTAAGTATAACATATTTGTTTTGTTAAAAACAAAAAGTTTACAATAACTTTATTATGAGTTTCCTTACTCCATATTTTGTTGCACCGCCACCACCACCAAAAATTAACATTTTTGTCATAAATATTGCCTAGTATCTGCTTTATACAGGACACAGCAAGAGGTTCACTTTAAGGCTGGGAGCGGCCCGCCTCAGGGGGTCCAGTGCGTCCCTGTTCACCGTTTCAGGTCAGAATTCCGTCCAATATTTTTGACTGAATTCAAACCTGAAACGGACCAGAAGACGCACGTGACCCTTCTGCAAACTGCCTTAGAAGCATTCCGGAGCTGTGTGAACCGGCCCCATTGAGAGCCGGTCACAGTCTCCTGACATGCAAATTTGTTGCGGGGAAACTGGCATCCAATTTGCACCAGTGTGAACCAGGGCCGGAGTGGGACTCATTTTCAGCCCTGGAGTTTCATGCCTTAGACTGGCCCACTTTAGTTCACGACTCCCTATATTAAAATAATGTAATTAAAACCTCTGAATATAAGTTTGCAATGGCGCACTGTTCTCTACAGCCTTGTAATTCATTCAGTGAGAGAGAGAGAGAGAAGGAGGAGTGAAATAAAGAGGCAAGGAGAGGCAGGGAGCGAGAGAGAGAGAGATAGAGAGGGGTGGAAAGAAAGAGGGAAGGAGAGAGCAAGTAGGTGGGGTGGAAAGAAAGAGGGAAAGACTGACCCCCCCTACACTGATACTTCCCTACACTGACCCCCCTACACTGACCCCTTCACTGACCCCCCTAAACTGACACCTACACTGACCCCTTCACCACTGACACCTACACTGACCCCCCTACACTGACCCCTTCACTGACACCTACACTGCCCCCCCCCCCCCACCTTGCAGCAGTGGCATCTGTAAACCTCTAGCTGCTGCCTCTGCAGCTTAAACGGCGGGAGTGATAGGGAGCTGTAAAATGAGGCTCAGCAGCATGTTTTATTGCCCGCCAACTGCAAGTGTAAATGAGCCCATGGCTAGGTTTACACTGTTACAGGTGGTTGCATGTGCGGGACAGCGTGTAAATGGCACCTATTCCCCCAACCACCTGCAGGAAAAATTCCCTGCTCTTTTACAGATGCGCAAGGCTGCCATTTATTCCTTTTGGCACTCCCGCGCATCTGAAAATGCAGCACATTTTTTGGTGCGGGAAATTACACGGTACTTTTGCACCATGCGATTTTGCTGCGGCTGCGTTTTCATAAAGGTGCAGGGACCTTTTTCCTGTGTTTCCTGCAGGTACAGTAGCCCATTTAAATGAATCGGCTGCTGTGCCTGCGCAAATGTGAGTCACAGAAAACGCATTAGTGTGAACCTGATATAATAGTCACCTAAATGGAAAATACATACAGCAAGGTGCCTCCAACATATTTTACTGTAATAGCACAAAATCACTTTAAAAAAAAATTCTGCTGAGTACTCCCCTATTTATCAATCATATCCACAGTACTCAGCTGAAAAGAGCAGAATATCACTGCATTGTGCAAGTGCTATAGATATATTAGATAATAAGGTAACAGGGATCATATCCCTCTGGTAAGCGCACACCCCAGATAATACTGCACGGGTGAATAGGAGATACCCACCACCACTGTTCCCCTGCATGGTCGCGAATACTTCACTGGGAGAATATTGGACAATTTTTTTGCACTGAACTTTGAGTGATCAAATTATAGTAGCACTGAGCACAAAAGCACTTTTATTTGTTTGAAGTGTTATATATACATATAATTGTATTTAATTGGGTATTTCATGAGCACTAAGCACTTTAATTGAAATCCCCTCTTAGAGAATGGTCTCCAGAACAGGTATCCCTTTTGGAAGATTACGGCCTCAATTAGACAGATGTACTTAAGCATGGTGAAGTCTGTATTTGCCTGCATGCGATTTACAGGTATTCCATGCATCTGCGTGCAGGCAGTTCCATCCTGTAAATTGGGATACAGCAGCTGCACAGACACAGCTGCTGCTCCCAACTTCACATCCATGTGGGTGCAGGTGTGCGTCCTTAAATGCAGACAATGCGAGTTCAGGGACACCTACCTGAGCACACTAATGCCCACTCCCACACACATGTTAAACTGGGAGCAGCAGCTGTGTCTGTGTAGCCACTGTGTCCCAATAGACATGAATGGGAATGCCTGAAGTGGATCCATGGAACACCTGTCCTGGTCGCTAGTAAAGGGGCCAAGTATAACACCTTCACTACTAGAGTAATTTTTACCTTTGCTATGTCACCCACTTCTGGTTGGTTGGCTGTTTCAGCAAGTGACACAATTACTGTAATCATTAGAAACATCACCTTAGTTTCCTCTAGACAACATTCTGCTTGTTAGAATTCTGTACTGTATCTTCTCTAACTTCAGACCCCTTGTTGTAGGCCTTGTACTTTTGATACACCATGCATGCATAGTGTCCAGGCAGTTTAGATGAACAAATAAAGAAAGTAGTTGCAGATAACAAGAAACAATAGCTTCTTAATATTAGTAGATCACTGCATTGTACCTACCTGTAATTCATCAGTGATCTTGGGTTTAATCTGGGCATCTTCTGTCTGCTTCTGTCCCCGTCTGTCAGCCCGCCCACCACCTGCATTGCTTTACTATTCTTAGCTCTGCCAGTGATGTAGTCCCGACATTTTCTTCATCTTCTGCCGGCCTCTATCCCCGCCTACTGGCCCGCCCACCATGTACAGCACTTCCCTAGACCATTAACTACAGGTCTGATAGGAGGTGGGCGGGGACAGAAGATGCAGAAAATGCCGGGACTCAACCTGGACACAGAGCTAAGAATACTAAAGCAATGCAGGTGGTGGGCGGGCTTACGGTCGGGACAGAAGCAGACAGAAGATGCTGACACTGACAGTAAACCCGAGCCCTAAGCACTTCACCTCCGCTGCGCCCCCCTCCCCTTTCCTACAATAAATTGTTCCACCCCTTGTACCGGCCCTGCACTGGACCAGCCCACCGGGAATCCTCCCGATGCTCCCGATTAGCCAATCCGGGCCTGGTGTGAACCCAGCCTAAAGCTGGCCAAGCACCACCAATGCTGTCACATTAAGGAGAAGTGAGTCACATTAATTCAATACCCAGAAGTACCAGTTATTTTATGTCTCTTTTAGGGGTAAACAGTGTGGCAGGCAAGCAGAGGGAGGCTAAGCACAATTGTGTTAATTCTTTGAAGTGCATTAAAATGCATGCAGTGCTTCATTTGTGCTGAGATTCATTTTGTACTCACTGCATTGTGTAGCATTTTATAAGTCTGATTCAGTCTATTTCCATATGACTTTTGCTATCTCTATAGCAAGGGGTCTCCAAGCTATGGCCCTCCAGTTGTTCAGGAACTACAATTACCATCATGCCTAGTCATGTCTGTGAATGTCAGAGTTTTACAATACCTCATGGGACGTGTAGTTCCGCAACAGCTGGAGGGCCATAGTTTGGAGATCCTTGAATAGTAGTGTAGCACACACATCTCATTGATCTCTGTGGACATGTAAAACACTGAAAAAGCATGCAGCTGGACTTTGTTTTTGTACAATGCAAGGCAACTACCTACATTGTTAAGAGCAAGCCGCACTAAAAGCAATTAATTTTGGAGATATGCTGCATTCCCTTCTAGATTGTAAGCTGTAACGAGCAGGGCCCTCTAATTCCTCCTGTATTGAATTGTATTGTAACTGTATTGTCTTCCCCAGTGCTTTTTTTCAGCTGGAACTTGGTGGAACTCAGTTCCACCACCTCTGGCTCAGGCCCTCTGCTCCCTGCTCACCACTATCACTTGTAAACACAGAGGTCCGGCTTCTGTGTTTACAAGTGACAGCTCATCTCACAATGACATCCACAGATCTGATCTCCTTAGCAGCTCCCAATGAGTGCAGGATGGGGACAAGGGAGATGCATGTGCCTATGGTGCAGTGAGGATGCCTACACCCCTACAGGATGATCTCCCTGCAAGTAAGAGAGGCAGAGCCACCTACAGTTTACGGGGATGTACTAGAGTTGGCTGGGTGCTTAACCACTTAAGCCCCGGAGGATTTGGCTGCTCAAAGACCAGGGCCTATTTTGCAAATCGGGACTGCGTGACTTTAACGGACAATTGTGCGGTCGTGCGACGCTGTACCCAACTGAAATTGACGTCCTTTTTTTCTCACAAACAGAGCTTTCTTTTGGTGGTATTTAATCACCTGTGCGATTTTTTGATCATGCGCTATAAACAAAAAAAGAGCGACAATTTTGGAAAAATAACAATTATTTTTCACATTTTTTTTATATGAAATTCCCCCCCAAAAAATGTAAAAATCTAAATTTTAACATTTTAGGCCAATTTGTATTCCGCCACATATTTCTGGTGAAAAAAAAACGCAATAAGCATATTTTGATTGGTTTGCGCAAAAGTCATTGCGTTTAATATCTACGGGAAAGATTTATGTCAGTTTTATCGTTTTTTTTTTTTTTAATTAGTAATGGCGGCGATCTGTGATTTTTTTTTGCGGGACTGCGACTTTGCGGTGGACAGATCGGACCCTTGACTGACATTTTTGACACTTTTGGGGGGACCAGTGACATTACTACAGTAATCAATGCTATACATATGCACTGTTACTGTAAAAATGAAACTGGCAGGGAAGGGGCTAACTTTTTTAGAGATCCAGGGGTCATGTGTGTCCCTAGGGGCGTGCTTCTAACTGTAAAGGGGCGTGTCTTTTGATGTAACCACAGAGACATACGATACTACATAGCAGGATAGTATGATCTCTGCTGTTACATCAGGGAGAATGAAAGACGGCTTTGTTTACATTAGTCCCCTGCCTTTCTCCCTCTCCAACGGGAGATCGCAAGTGACCGGCGGACATCGGAGCTGCTGGTCACTCGCGCGGGGATGCCCGTGAACGAGCGGGGGCGGGAGCTCACCCCCTATTGGCTCGCGGGCGAGTAACGTACCCATACGTCACTTTGCCTGCATGGGGCTGACCGCCGCAGTATATGTACTTGCAGTGGTCGGCAAGTGGGTAATAAAGCAACAAAAGTAAGACATGTGGAAGATGGTGGAGTTTTTGAGGGGGGGGATAGGGGCAGTGGAGGGGGAACTGCATGCAGAGGTCAATGAAATTTGACCACACCCACTATTTGATGCAATTTGAAGGTGTGTGTGTGCGTGTGTGTGCGTGTGTGTGTGTGTGGGGGGGGGGGGGGGGGTTGTGGTTGAGTTCCTGCACCTATTTTCTGAGAAGAAAAGCCCTGGTCTTCCCTCATATTGTAAAGTGCTGCGCAAACTGTTGGCGCTATATAAATCCTGTATAATAATAATAATTTTAAGTGAACCAGTAAATGTATCAAAATACAAACAAAATACAATAAGTGCATGTGCAATTAATCTGGCTTTACACTCTTACCTTTCAGAAGGTAGAATTGGCTGAGGAAAATATGGATAATAGGGTCACCCAGTAAGATAAATGGATTTTTGTAAGATCTTACCGTAAAATACTTTTCTCTTAGCTCATTGACAGACGTAGTCCTCTTTGATTCATATCAATTGGGTTATGCTGCCCTCTACAGGAGTAGGACTAGACAGAAAGAAAAACGTTCTGGCTCCACCTTAGGGGCAGTCCCAGAGGGTATATCCTCTCTCTCTCTGCTACAGGATGTCAGTTTGTCACAAAGCAGTGTCAGAGAATTTAACCCAACCCAACTCAAAAGTAGAGGGGCGGGTACTACGTCTGTCAATGAGCTAAGAGAAAAGGATTTTACGGTAAGATCTTACAAAAATCCATTTTTCTCTGTCGCTCATTGACAGACGTAGTCCTCTTTGATTCATATCAATTGGGACGTCCCAAAGCAGTGCCACAAATGAGGGGTGGGAACAGAAATCAAAATCCAGAAGGACCAACCGGAGCCAACCAGAAGTATCAAGGGACTCATCGAGCAAACAGATGAGACCTACCCAACAAACCCTCGAGGTAGACCAACAGTCTCCTCAAACAGCGGCCTGCAGGAACCTTGCGGCCAAAAGAGGCATCCAACGATGCCAGCACATCAACCTTATACAATTTTGTAAAGGTATGAACCGACGACCAAGTAGTCCTTAAAAACCTGAACCACTGACGCCTGATGGCGGAAGGCCCAGAAAGCACTAAGCGCCCGAGTAGAGTGCGCCTTAACAGGGAACGGGGGATCCCTACCCTTAAATAGAATAAGCCTATACCACCGTCTGTCTGATCCATCTAGAGATGGTCGCGGCAGAAACAGGCAACCCCTTCTTAGGGCCATCCGTGATCACAACAGTGAATCCGTCTTACGAAATGAATCCGTAGTATTCAAATATACCCTGATCACCCGAACTACATCCAAGGAATGCAACGTGAATTCTCGAGGATGACTGGGCTCAGGACACAGGGAAGACAATACAATGTCCTTATTCAAATGAAACTCTGAAACCACCTTAGGAAGGAAGGATGGATTCGGACGAAGAACAACCTTATCCCTATGAACCACCAGATATAGGGAACAACAGGATAATGCAGCCAGTTCTGACACCCTGCGTGCAGAAGTGATAGCCACCAAGAGGGCCCCCTTCTGGGATAAAGTAAGCAAGGGAATCTCCCTGATATTTTCATAGGGAGGTTTCTGAAGAACCGACAGCACCAAATTAAGATCCCAGGGTGGTAAGGGCGCGCGCACTGGCGGAGCCAGGTGTCACACCCCCTGGATGAAATTCCGCACCAAGGAATGAGTAGCCAAAAGCTTCTGAAAGAAGATTGCTAATGCTGAAACCTGACCCTTGATAGCACTCAAGGCCAGCTTCTGCTCAACCCCCTGTTGCAGAAAAGCCAAGATTTGGTTCACCGAATAAGAACGTGGAGGAAACCCAAGAGATTCACACCACGTGATATAAGACTTCCATGTGCGATTATAGATCTTTCTGGAAGTCACTTTCCTCACTTTAATTAGAGTAGGAATAACTGAAGCTGACAATCTCTTGTCCTTCAGCACCTGGCTCTCAACCGCCAAGCCGTTAAGCCAGCGATCGTAAAGCAGGATGGAAGATCGGTCCCTGCGACAGCAGATCCTCCCTGAGAGGAAGTCGCAAAGGAACGTCTGCAACCTGCCTGACCAGGTCGGCGTACCAGGCCCGACTAGGCCCGTCCGGAACTACCAGGGTAACTGGGATTCTCTCCACCTCTATCCTGCAAAGAAGCTTCGGCAGCAACTTGAGAGGAGGGAAGGCATGCAGTAGCTGATACTGCCCCACGGGGCGATCAGCGTGTCTGCGGCGTCTGCTAGAGGATCGCGGGAGCGAGCCACAAACCTCCGCACTTTCCTGTTGAGCCGAGATGTCAACAGATCCCATTCGGGGTGCCCCTACCGAGGCACAGTTGGTGGAATACCTCTGGATGAAGAGATCATTCCCCTTGATCCAGAATCTGACGGCTGAGATAATCTGCCTGCCAATTTTCCACCCCCGGAATGAATACCGCGGAGAGAGCTGGAACAATCGTTCTGCCCAATGAAGAATGCTGGTCACTCTATGGCCGCCAGGACACTCTTGGTGCCCCCTTGGTGATTGACGTAAGCCACAGCCGTGGCGTTGTCCGACTGGATCCGAACCGGGCTGCCCTGGAGCTGCTCGGTCCAGTGAATCAGATAAAGTCTGATCGCTCTCAGTTCCAATACATTTATCGGTAACCTGGACTCTTCCAGGGACCAAAGCCCCTGAGCGGATACTTTGCCGAGAATTCCTCCCCACCCGGATAGACTGGCATCCGTGGTGAAAATCGTCCAATCTATTGGAAGACATGACTTCCCCTGCTGAGCATCGGAGACCGAAGCCACCAGACCAGAGACTTCCTGGTCCGCTCGCTCAGTCGGATCCGATTGTCCATGGAATCTGGATTCCGATTCCATTTGAGAAGAATTTCTTTTTGAAGGATTCGGGTATGGGACTGGGCAAATAATACTGCTTCTAAAGAAGCCACCATCAAACCCAGGACTCTCATGCAAGTCCGAAGGGAAGGCCAGTTGTCAGATAGTACAACTGAATCGTTGATTGAATCTTCTGGAGTTTCTCCGCAGGGAGAAACACTTTTGCCCTGGATGTGTCTAAAATTAGACCCAGATATTCGAGTCTCCTGGTGGGAACCAGAGAAGACTTCTGCAGGTTCACCAGCCACCCGAACTCTTGCAAAGAGATCATGGTGATCTCTAAGTTTTGTAACAAGGTCTGCGGAGACTCCGCACGGAGCAGAAGATCGTCTAGGTAACCTAGAATCGATATGTCTCGTTGTCGCAGCAGCGCCAACACTGGGGCCAATACCTTCGTGAAGACCCGGGGAGCCGAGGCGAGACCAAAGGGTAATGCCGCAAACTGATAATGGTTCTCCTCTACGGAGAAACGCAGGAAACGCTAATGTCCTGCGTAAATGGGAATGTGAAGATAGGCATCCTTGATGTCTATGGATGCTAGAAAATCCCCCTGATGCAGGGAGGTTGCTACTGTGCGAATGGATTCCATCTTGAATTTTTGTATCTTGACAAAAAGATTGAGTGCTCTTAAGTCCAGGATTGGACGCACCTTGCCCTCTTTTCTGGGTATTGTGAACAGGTTTGAATAAAACCTTTAAACGCTCTGTCCAAGGAATGTGGACCACCACTCCTTGTTGCAGTAAGTCCGTGACTGCCCCCCGCAGAGCTTCTAGGCGATCTGGGGATAGTCGGATATTGGAAGGGAAGAATCGCACCGGTGGGAGAGATTGAAACTCGATCTTGTAACCTGACCTTATGACTTCGCAAACCCACTTGTCCGGGATTCTGGAAAGCCATGGATCCGGAAACCGGCGAAGATGTCCCCCCACCCCAGCTATGGGTGGGGGCGCACCTTCAGGCTTTAGTAGTCTTATCTCCAGGTCTGGAAGAGCCGGGCTTTTGTTTGCCCGACCAGCGCCCCTTGAAACCTCCTGAAGGAGTTTTGGAGGTCTTAGCTTTGTCGCCCGTGGGGCGAAAAAACTTTTTATGAGCGGAAAAGGAAGGCCCCCGTTTCTGACGAGGTCCTTTACCCTTAGTGCCTTGTGGCAAGAAAGTGCTCTTGCCTCCAGTGAGATCCTTGATAATCTCATCTAAGTTGGCCCCAAATAGGCGCTCACCTTGAAAAGGGAGATTAGCCAAAGCTCTCTTGGAACTTTGGTCTGCTGACCAACATCTTAGCCACAGTGTATGCCTGAGGACCACTGCTGAAACTGAAGCTCGCCCCAATAAAGGAGTGGCGTCTAGAGCAGCGTCACAGACAAACTGTAACCCTTGTATCATCTGTTCCAACAGATCTGATACCGCCTGGGGGATATCTCTCCCCTCTAAGTCCCGGCGTAACCACTTGGTCCATTCTGTCACAGTTTGTGAAACCAGACCAATAGCAATTACTGGTCTGAAAGCTGACCCAATCAAGGAAAAGATGGCGCGAGACACAGCTTCCACCTTACGATCCACTGGATCCTTAAAGGACGGAGCATCCTCCAATGGGATAACCGTAGCTTTGTTTAATCTGGAAATTGGAGAATCCACCACAGATGGTACTGTCCATTTCTTGAGGAGGGATTCCTCGAACGGATAACGCCTGTTAATGCGTTTGGAAATAGTAGGGGCTCGTTTTGGATGACCCCATTCTTCCTTAATTACATTACCGAAACATTTGGGCAAGGGAAATACCTTCGCCATTTTGGTGCGTTTATTAGTACCAAAAGGGATCTCAGTCTCAGCTACTTCCGACGGTGTAACCTGTAGTCCTAAGTTTTCCCGGACAGATACATTTAGCGCGTTCACCAACGCTTCCTCTCGGGCTAAGATAGATGCCGAAACATCCTCCTCACTGTCTGAAGAAACAGTACCCGAGACACAAACCCCAGAGGAGGTACCTGCACCTGCAATGACAGGCTCAGACTCTGAATTTGAAGTTTCAGATGAAATGGGGGTAGGCGGGGGTTGCTTCCTTGCCCCCCGTTCCTGACAGGCCACTTCCACCCGGGATACAAAAGACTCCAAAACCGCTGATAATGCATCAATAGAAAGTGGGGAACTGGAGGGTCCTGCAGCCGCCTCGAGGGGATCAGGTGGAGATACATGTGTGGCAGGGTCCATGTTAATGCAGGACACTTTGCCAGTGAAAAATTTGAAAAAATAAAAAATACCTTTCTTTTTTTTTTTTTTTGTATAATCCCCCAGCGCAATAGCGCCCCTCAGCGTACCTGCTTTGGACCCCCACAGAGAGAGAGAGAGACCCCAAGGGCTCACCACCTGATGCAGAGAAGTTACTATCAAAACTGCTGTCAGCGTTGTCCTGTGCAGACTGGGAAGTCCTGTACTAGGTTTCCCGGGTAAAAGGAAGTGGCTCCGCCCCCTGTGTACGCCTTCCGGCGCTCCCAGCTACTCCTCGAGGTCGGCTGGGCACATCAAACATGGCCGCCCCCATGCAGGAGACGCCAGGCTACGAAAAAATGGCGGCCTGCGTGACCTGCGGGCGGCCTATGTAGAAAATGCAGACATGTGGTCTACAACAAAATGGCGGCGGACTGCCGATCTAGCGTGGCTCCTCCAGTGCAGCGGCCTGAGAACGGCTCTGAAAAAAACTGATGGCGGCCTGTCGGCCTGCGGGAGCATGGCGATAGCCCTCAGTCTAAGGTAGGTGCTTGCTATTACCTCCTTTGCCCTGGATGTCTTATACTTTACTATAGTGAATCGAACCAGGTCTCCTTGGATCAAATCTGCTGGAGAACCAAGGCTGCTGGAGTGTCAGCTCCCAAACCAAGGCTCATGGAGCGTCAGCTCCCAAACCAAGCCTCATGGAGCGTCAGCTCCCAAACCAAGCCTGCTGGAGTGTTAGCTCCCAAACCAAGCCTGCTGGAGTGTCAGCTCCCAAACCAAGGCTCATGGAGCGTCAGCTCCCAAACCAAGCCTCATGGAGCGTCAGCTCCCAAACCAAGCCTGCTGGAGTGTTAGCTCCCAAACCAAGCCTGCTGGAGTGTCAGGCTTCCAAACCAAGGCTACTAGAGTGTCAGCTCCCAAACCAAGGCTGCTAGAGTGTCAGCTCCCAGACCCAGCCTGCTGGAGTGTCAGCTCCCACCAGATCACACTATCACAGGGAGATAAGTGAACATGTCATAGGCTAGAGGGGGAACCTTAAATGTCAGAAAAGGATCCGACCATACACAGAGGGGCCCGTATCCCAAAGAACCCCACAGGGGGGAAGGGGGAACATCTACTCACCATACCGGAACTGACGGGCACCCTCTCTTCACAGTACCCTCTCCACCGAGGTGGGGGGCTGTCGACCAATACGGTGCCGTGACTCTGCTGGTTCTTGGCGTCCAAGCGAGACGTTTAACTCGCAGGGTCAGTCCCCGTCCATGGGACTATGTCGCGGCCGACCCAGCGCGGAGCTATGGTCTGCACGCGCTCGTAGGCTGAACCGGGGTGACCACTGGATCTCAACATCCAGCCCGTCGCCCGGCTCCAGCATACTTACTTGAATATGTTGCGGCCGACCCAGCGCGGAGCTATGGTCTGCGCGCGCTCGTAGGCCGGCTGGGGTGACCACTGGATCTCAACATCCAGCCCGTCGCCCAGATCCGGCGTGATTTGCTTGAAGATCTCACAGGAAAACTGGAGAAAAAGCTACCTAAAAAAAAATTTTCTAAAAAAATCTTGCCAGGACCAGAGATCCCAGCAAGGAACTTAGGTCCTTACTCCTGACTAGACAGAAAAAAACTGACATCCTGTAGCAGAGAGAGAGAGGATATACCCTCTGGGACTGCCCCTAAGGTGGAGCCAGAACGTTTTTCTTTCTGTCTAGTCCTACTCCTGTAGAGGGCAGCATAACCCAATTGATATGAATCAAAGAGGACTACGTCTGTCAATGAGCGACAGAGAAATGCATGTTTGGATTGCTAGGATTTCCCTGTAATAATTTACAATGAAGGTGAAACAAGTACAGTATTTTGATGTGATCAGCCCTGTTTTGCAATCCAACCTCACAGAAAAAACACTTAACTCTATTTTATCGTCTGTTTTGGCAGGATTTGGAAGATCGAAACCAGGAGCTGGAGAAAGAGCTGCAGAAGGCAGATGAGAGCCTGAAAGAAACACATATGGAAAGGGACAGGATACGAGAAGAGATCAGCCGAGCAGGAGATGAGCTGGATGTAAAGATATGTCAGCTCAATGAGTTGCGTTTGGGACTCTCCCAACTCCTAGAAAGCAATTAAGTTTTTGGAAAGGGTTGGTGCTGAGAACTGTTGATAATGATTGTATGCCTAATGTAATCTAGGGCAACATTAGCTTTGTTCCTGGGAGCTAAACAGAAGAGACGGGTGAGCCTGGATTGCTGGAGTTCAACTCTAGCCGCTTCATTCTGTTTACTGGCTATGTGCCTCTAAATGATGTTGGTGTTCTAGCCCAGGCAGCTGTAGATGTAGAAATAACAGATCACCTGCTTAGCCAGGACGAGCATACTTAGTTGCTCTTATTTGTAATAATTACACTGCAAATCTAATAGAAAATAGATTTTTTTTCATCTGCAATTTCTATCAATTTCAAACCAGGAACAAAAGCCATGAAACAAAACCAGAATGAACTGCACCAAATGAGGGTTATGTCTACGTAAACTACTCAGTTCCCTTCTATGAGGTATAGGATACTCCATGAAACCCATGTGTATCTCCACTTCACATCTCAGACCAGCTTTCCAAGGACAGGTGCAGCAAACCCTCCCTGTGAAATCTGGGACCAGCTATCTAAATGCCTTAATTAAACCCATGATTGGACTGTTATTATCTTCTCAGAAGAGACATTCACCTGAACATTTTTTTTTTTTTAAGGTACTTCATATTAGATATGAAGTTTGGTACTGCAGCTTACTGAGACTAGTGCGCAATTACTCTCACTGCCAAAGCTAATCCTTCTTAGAGGTATGAAAATCAATGGGGATAGCAAATTAAAAACTGTGAGAAAAGGCCCTTGGCCAGTAGAAGGAAGGTACAGTCCCTGTTTAACTGAATCCATATCAAAGATCAGGGTTAGTGGATGAGAATGATCTGTAATATAGATTCTTCGATTGGTGGCCCATTACAGTATTTTGTGGTAATAATATAGAATAAGAGAATAAATTAGGGTGCCATCATTTAGACAAGCATTTGCTTTGCATTTTCTAACGACTTGCAGTTTGTACTAAGTACTGTATGTTCACTGCTTGCCATTCACATGCTGCTTTCAGCGACTGTAGCCAAAAACTCCTCAAAATGTGAAATGCCACAAAAAAGTGCATACATTATTTTCTAGATTAATGCTTCTCAATCTTTTTTCCAATCAAGAACAGTCTGGCAACTTTCCTAAAGTCATAACGACTCCCTATATTACACAAATTATTTTACACTTTTTAATGGTAGAAGAATAAAGCCCAATTAAACTTTCTGTTCAAATTAGCTATATATATTTCAGGTGAATCACAACAAAAGGTGCGCTGTGTTTTAGGCTGGGTTTACATATATGCGAATTTAATGTGGGTTTCCCCACATCCAATTCACATGACATGCTAGTGTGATCGGCTCCCAATGGAGCCGGTTCGTACAGGTCCGGGGTGAGTGCGGAACGTTTGTATCTTGTTCAGGTGCGAATTCAGGCAAACATTCGGGCCTGAATCGGTGAACATACACGCACCGAACCCCAGGCACGAGCTCAGGGCCGCATATATGTGAACACGGTCTTACAGTTTGTTTTCTTTCTAAAGCAGCTACAACATGAGTCGAAATGCCTGTCTCCTGCCAGCAGCTGCTGTCAGAAATGCTCTTGCTCCCTTCTGGTTGGAGAACATTGACTCAACAGGGGGCATGTCAGACCTCTGATTTCACACTCTGCAGCATGCTGGCAGGTTCCAGGCTTTTCTATTCAGGCTGTGGCTGATTTTTAAAACAACAACTTGTGTTTTAAAGCAGAGTAGAAAAGCCTGTCTCCTGCCAGCAGCTGCTATCAGCAATGCTCATGCTTCCATTATGGTTGGAGAACTCGAACTCTGATTCATCAGGGGGCATGTCAGACCTCTGCTTCCACACTCTGCAGCATGCTGGCAGGTTCCAGGCTTTTCTATTCAGGCTGTGGCTGATTTTTAAAACAACAACTTTTGTTTTAAAGCAGAGTAGAAAAGCCTGTCTCCTGCCAGCAGCTGCTATCAGCAATGCTCACTCTTCCTTTATGGTTGGAGAATTCGAACTCTGACTCAGCAGGGGGCATGTCAGACCTCTGCTTCCACACTCTGCAGCATGCTGGCAGGACACAGGCTTTTACTACTCAGGCTGTGGCAGCTTTTAAAAACATCTTTTTTTTTTTTTTTTATGCATAGGGGATGTATTTAGCTGATTTAAACCTAAAGTTCAATTGGACTTTAATATAAAATACCGAGAACAAATCAGAAAACAACAAACAAATATCACTGTAATAGCCATGTTCCCACATGAGTTTTTGTAATAGAATCAATTTCCTAACCCAACCTATTTCCTGCCCTTCCTCTCTCTACTTACCTGCTATATTTTAAAGCACCCACATTTTCACTTGAGGGTAGTTCTGGGCTCACTACTGCTTTTTAGCCCTGTCATTACTTCCGAGAGTGGTATGGCTTGAGCATAGCAGTGATGCAGATTGAGGCAAAAAGCTAGTATTGCACTGCTTCCTAATGGTTATTGTGCCCCTCCCCATGCACAAGGTATCCCCTTGAATACAGTCACCAATACTAAGTAACATCTTCGACACAGCCAGTGTTCACAGTTCCAGGAGGGGACTTTGCCCATATCACTGACACCTGTATTGATTTGACTGTACCGCCCCCTCCCCCATTTTCCTGCATTTTGGACCTGCAGCGTCTCTTTTCAAAGCTGCTAACATCTGCGACTATATTTTATGATGTCTTTATATTTTGCAAAGCGTCACCAGCGTGCTGGGTCGTAGCTTACACCCACACCATAAATCTATTTGCACACTTTAACATTCCATTCTAGAAATATTAATGCCAAGCGCTGTTACATGATACAATATGAAAAACAAAAGAGTGAATACCTCTAAAAAGATCACTTGGAAGACAGTGTATAACAAAAGAACAATATTTTTTTTTTCTACACACTACGATACAAAATCATTCTTTTTTTTTTTTTTTTTTCTATTCATACCATCAGTTTATGAGCAGTGCATTTACAAAGGTCAGAAATAAGCTTGAACAGGAAAAAAAAGTAGTGAAAATGTGGAAAAAGCCAAAAAAATTTCATAGAATCTAAGAAGGACTTGTACTTAAGTTACAGACTTAAAGGTATCGCACTGTCAATTTATAGGCTGCATGCAGGCATAATAAACATTGTCACAGTTTTTTATTCCTTCACTATAGTTGTATATTACACAATATGGCTAAAAGCATGTAGACACCCTTCCAAATCATTGAGTTCCGGTGCACAAAGCCAGGTCCATAAAGACACAGTTTGACGACTTTGGTGTAGTGAAACCCCAATACCCTGTTCATAGCCTTGATCTCAACCTTATAGAACACCTTTAGGATGAATTGGAATAAGAGATGCAAGCCAGGTCTTCATCTTCAAAAAAATGCTCTTTTGGCTGATTGGGCACAAATTTCCAAACGCTAATCTTTGGGAAGGCCTTCCCAAAAGAGTACAGGCAGTTATAGCTGAAAGATATGCTCAATTAATGTTCATGGTTTTGGAATGGGATGTCCAATAAACTCATATAGGCGTGATGGTCATGTGTCCACAAACATTTGGCTATATAGTGTATGTCCATAAAGTTGAGTATTTCCAGACAAACTAAAACTTTTAATACTTGACATATTGCTATTTTCAAATCCAGTAGGCCTTTTTAAGGAAAATATTCTAAACATTGGTAAATTTCTTAGCAATTCTAAAGCCCTGTACATAAGAAATTCGGAAGGGAAATTTCGTCCGACGACCAATCTGCCGATTTCCGGATTGTTAGTATGATGCTTTCGACAGCCGACTCCGACTTTTCGGCTGACAAAATCCTGATGTGCAGGCTATAATATTTTTGTCCTCCGTCAACACACATCCAATTTTCGACTCATTAGTACAGATTTCGACGGAAAAAAATCTTAAGAGCAAGACTAGGCATGCTCAGAGACGAAAGAACACATACAAAGCAATCCAACACATGACATCACTTCTGAAGTAGAATTCTGTCATACGGGAAAATTCGTATGAAAATAACCTTCACTTTCCACATCAGACTAGCATGCCACAAAAAACGGACGACAGATCGTTCCATAATCTGATCGTGTGTACGGGGCTTTAGAGTGTACAAATATTATGTGGCAAACAGAACAGTCCAGGAACAGTGAACATACCTTAGTGCAGGGCTGCAAATTCCTGTAGAGCAATATACATTTCAACATATTGAGGCAGACAATTTGGCTACAGTCTGTTAATTAGAAAATACTAATGCTGTGAGAATCATGGTCCTTGAGTATTAGAATTCTGTTGCCTTTGTTCAGAGGTTTCTTGTGCAATCTCAAAAGCTTGTGCAGATTGAAATGTCATAAGGATTCATTTTCTGCTTACAGAGGTAGTTGCTTGGATGACAAACATATTTTTGTACATGGGATGGATTGAAAGCAGAAGAGGTTAGAAGGGTGAGAATTGGTAATGTTTAAGTGCAGTTCCATTTCATACTCACGGTTTATGTGTACTAATAGCAGTTTTGCATTCCTTTTAAAATCACTGAAAATATGTGTATTAATAAGAGGCTTCTTATTTCAGGCATTGAAATCTCAGGAATGCCATGTAAAAAATGATTACTGGGAAACAATAGACACTGCAACATCTGTTAGCTGGTTCAGTAGAATATTACAGGGTTTAGCTTGCTTTCACTTACAGTTCAGGAACAAAAATACCAGTTAACATTGAGCCGTTTCTTATTTTCTTTTTTTTTATAAAAGCACAACCCTTGTTTGCTACTTCCCTTATTTATACCTAAGGTATCTGTAGAACACAATGAGATTTCGTACATTTGGAACTGTTTAGACAATTTGAAGCTTTTCTCAGACTTAATAAAGCTTTGCAGCTTTCAACAACCAGTGTGTGCAGATTTATTTCTTCTCAAAAAAGAAAAGGAAAATACCTGCATGTAGAGAAGCACAGGACAGCAGCTACTGGGTCAATTTACCCTAAAATAAAATTTGTTACAGATGTAGCGCTGCCCCCTTAGGAACCACTGAATATTGTGGGTTCTCTATCTGTTCAGAGCCTGATCTGGGAGCAGAGCCCCTGCTGACATCACCGCAAAACCTTGACCAGACAACCCCCTGGCTTTGAAACACAAAATAATCACAGTTTAAGGTGAACAAATACTCTGATTATATGAAGGTCAGGGTATAAGTAGTTGCAAGCACAAAAGAAATAACATTAGGCATTCGCGAAAGTTAAATGCTCTGAAAGGCTTAGGCCTAGTACACATTATTCATTTTTTTCCATTCAACTTAGCGGGTTTACCACTAAAAAAAATGGTCAGCTCTGGTCGGAGCCACTGTACTAACGATCCAACATTAGTACAACGATCTCCCCGCTGAGCTGTTGTGTTCTGACAGGGGAATGGCCCTTCTGCCAGGACACTCCGATCAGTGCTGAAGCTGGTCGGCTGCTGAAACTAAACGGCTGGCTTCTGTTGGACCGGCTGGCATACACGCGGGCTGAATGGCGGCCGGTTTTTATTGACACCAAATGTCCTCCAGGACCAGAGTTTAAACGTTAATTCCAGCACTGAGATATTTTTTCCCAAAGTGAACTGAAGTAAGCTATCAAGAACTTGGGCTAACTCACTTTTGGGTTTGCAATGGCTGAAAACAGGGTTCAACTCTACAGATGAATTTGCAAATAATAATGTCCCCTTTGATATCGATGGGGCCCTAGTTGGTATACATTAGGATTGAGGTTCTTTTATGTACGAGCAAGATTTCCTGAGGATGGTACAGCAACAAGAAACGTTCCCTTGGCCTGATGGTGAGAAACTGGGGATGGTTCCTTTAACACTGAAGATGAATGCAGAATGGCTGAAGTTGAAAAAGAGGCGGAAGTAGACTTCAGCAGAATTGAACCCCAGTAGGTGGTAAACTAGTTTGATTAAGCAAGTATTTTTACAGTTAGAAGAGGCTTGAGATGAAATACTAACAATATTCCTGTTTGCAGGGAGATACAGTATGTGCTGTAGCAAGAGTCCTGTGATTTCAGAACAATAGGGAAACACTAAGCAGTAGGCTGCAGTACTGATTGGGCAAATAAGTCTGTGTCTTTGTGTGGCAAACTGTGATGCAAGGTGTACTAAACTGAAAAAAATGGAAACTACAGAATCACTTGTAGCTTGTGATGATTTGAGCTATGGAACCCGGTCTGCAGTCTTAGAGCGAAGGAAGGTCTCTTAGTTGGGGGGCCCCTTGTCCTCTCAGTCCCTCTGTGGTAGAAGCGATGACAATACTACGATCCAACTCTCCTGCCTCTCATTAATGCCACTGATCTGCAGTGCCTCTTTCCGGCTCTATGATGCCACCCAACCAGGCCTGAGTCCTCCGAGTCCTACACTGCCGTCTCACACTTGTCCTTGCATAGTCTTCTTCCTTTTCTCCCTGAAAGTTCCCAGGCTTTCGATTATATAGGCTCCTGTCCCTTTGCCAGCTCTTCTGGGAAATGTAGTCTGCATTCAGCTTGTCTGGGTACAGAAGTCTTGCTATCAGCATACAAGTTCAACAATGCTTTGCTATACTTTACTAAAGTTTGAAAAACCTAAACTGCAGAACACTGCCATCTTGTGGTTAATTTACATCCTGCACTCAGTAACAGTGCAATGTGTTACATAGCTGTAGTCCCCGTCTATAAAAGCAATCATTTTATGCTAACTTTTGTTTGTCTCGACACATTTCCTTCCATCCATAATATAAAGTAACTTAAAAATCCAACACGTAGAGTGGAAACTCTTATGGTCACAGCAGGTATGCAGACCCTAGACTTCAGATTTGTGACAGTAGAGTCACTGACAGTTATACAGTAAAGCAGCAACTTGAAAAAAAAAAAAACTGTAATAACAAAAGTTTTGGGTGGAACAACCTTGTAAAGTAGCCCTGTGACTATAGAAATTGGTTAGGAAACCTGTAACTTTAAATGAAGTTAATAAATAGTTACAATAGCTCACCTAGTGCTTAGCGCTACTCTAATTCAAGTAAATCACTATAAGAAGTCTTCTGGGAAACTGACACTTCTCAGAGTGTTGATCTGGATCCACTGTAGCTCTCGCTGGTTCCTCCTACTGACAGTCACATCATTACAGGAGATGGTATGGATGTGGCCATGACCTTTGTTCCTTTTACGGTAAGTACAAAAATCTTATATCTAAATTTGTACAGTGCATGGGACTTGTATTCATTGGCTATGGGTTTTACCTTCTGGTGACTGGACACTGACAAACTTTTGCTAGAGCTGCCCCTAGAACAGAGGTGTCAAACTCAATTTCATTGCAGGCGCATCAGCATTATGGTTGCCCTGAAAGAGTTGGTTGTATCTTTAAGGTTATATAAATGTATCCACTCTTTATCATAGAAAATTATTGCCTCTGCATTCGATTATTACAGGTTTTAGTAATAACTTAGGACTTAAGCTGTGAAGGAAAGATGCAGACCGGCATGCAGCCTACTCACACTCCTGTAGCAGATGATGCAAGTCTGAAAAGGAGGATTGCACACTGCTAGTATCATTCACAAGAAACTTTATTAGAGACTGCTCAGATAGATAATAATTTCTGCCATAGTGTTCTGTCTGAGCAGTCTCCAATAAAGCTTCTTGTGGATGATACCAGTAGCGTGCAGCCCTCTTTTTAAACTGATATATAATTGTAATATGCCAGGGGAGGCGGAGACGAGGGGGTGCTGAGGCTGCACAGAGAGGCGCAGGATCTGTAGTTGGAGTTGTCCTCCTCCCTTCTGCCAACTGCTGAGATGGAGGGGTAGAGACGAGCCTCTCTGCGGCTGAATGGAGAAGCGCAGGATCTGCCGGAGGAGTTCTGTTCTCCTCTCTGCTGTCAACTGCTGAGACAAGGGGGATGCTGCAACTGCAGGAGAGGTGTGAGGGGCACAGAGAGTGGACTGGTGGGCTGCATATTTCCCATGGGTCTTGTGTTTGACACATACCGTAGAGTAAAACCATGAGGCCCCTGTCATTAGGTGATTGCCCATAGCATTTCTTTTTCTTTAAACCACTGAATTTTTCATCTGACTCTATCAACATCTGACATTTTATCGCCTTGTGCAACCAGACAGTTTCTGGATTGGGTACCCTCAGTACTTTGGGGACTGTACCCAGACCCCACTCTATAGGGCCTGCCTGTAATGTTTGCTTTGAGCACTGCATTAGACACTCAACTTGGCATAAGGCAAGTGCAATGTGTGAAATTAGCTGCAGGGTGCTATAGAGGTCCAGGGCTGTGGTCCATTTCTATGGTTTTCAGATCCTGAAGACCCCTTCTGAGGTATGCCCATCGTGACAGGCGAAACCCGGACCTTATTATGGCCCAGCATCATGAAGAAGGCAAGACAGGGTTTTCCTGTATATGGACTCTGGTTCCAGCTTGATGCTTGGTTTTCTGGACATGCTTCTAAGTAACATCTTCTGTGCATACCTTTTGATGGTGAACACCTTGACATATTCAACATGGAAGTTACTGTAGGTACCCTCCTCGACACACTGGAAAACTTTTGTTAGTAAGTGGCTGCAGTCCCTGATCAGTGTATTCTGACCCAGGGCAATCGTGTTACAAGTTACGTGGATGACCTCTTGCTAAAGAACTACTCAGCCTAGGACCTTGTATCCCAGTATTCAGAGAATCCTCCAGTTCCTTCAAACCTTTGGCAGGATATTTATTTTCCAAGACCTGCCCTCCAGCCGTCTCATTGTCTGGTGTACCTGGGTCTAATCTTGGACAGTATCTGCCTCTCTCAGGAGAAGATTGGACCCCTAAAGTCCAGCTTTTACAGAATACAGAATACGTTAATAATTCCAAAGCGAAATTTGGAAATTGTTGCGACACAAACACACTTAACAAAGACAACACAAGATCACAACAATGAACAGAACAAGATACAAAGACACAACGAAATTACCAATTACAGCCATTAGCACCAAATAAAACAAATTAAAAGGACACTACAAATAAAACCATACAATTAAAAATACAACATAGAATAAATAACACAGATTAAATTAACAAAAAATAAAACTACTAAATGCAAATAATACACCACTGTCTCTAACATTACCCCAAATATGTATTAACATAATACCAACATATTATAAAAACAACATAAAATCCTGATCATAAGCCTGAATTAAATCTTCACCTCCAGCCCTCACAGAGAAGAATTAAATAACTTGATGGCCACAGGCAAAAATTATTTCCTGTGTCACTTTCCTGTGGTACATGATGGTTGTAACAATCTGTCCACTTCCCGCATACTGCCTATTCACAGTTTGACAGTTCTTATACAGGGAATGGATGGGGCCGTAGGGACATCACCAGACAGCCCCACACCTCATGATGTCACCGACCCAGTATGCATCGGTCCATGATGTCATGAGGACGTTGACATGTGTCCCGCCCATTCCCTATATAAGACCTGTCAAACCGTGAATAGGCAGTCCGCAGGAAGCGTTCACCGAGAGTGGAGCTTTTTTTTTTCTTTTTTTGCGGCGTGATTGACGAGGGATTTAAATTGGGGGACAATATTTTTTATTTTTATTTTTGAGCAAAAGGACTTGTCAAAAACTGTCTTAAGTGTTTATTTTTTTTTTTGTACAATTTTTGGTGAATGGGTAGGGGTATGATGTACCCGATACCCATTCAAATAGGAGGGGACTGGGATCTGGGGGCCCCCTTGTTAAAAGGGGCTTCTAGATTCCGATAAGCCCCCACTTGCAGACCCCAACAACCACAGCCCATGGTTGTCTGATAGAGGCCCTTGTCCCCAATGGTTCAGGAGGGGGGGGGGGGGGCTCGGATAAGGGTCTGGTATGGATTTTGGAGAAGACCCTACTCTGTTTTTTTTTTTAATTTATTTTGGCGTGGGGTTTAATAACTTGCATATAAGCCTTTAAAATTAGGACTTTTGATGTTTCATGTTTGTATCCAATTGACTTTAATAGAGTTCGGATGTTCGCTAGAACTTTTCCCCTGTTCGAAATGTTCTGATGCGAACTGAACAGGGGAGTGTTCGGCCCATCCCTACTTATCACATGGAAAATTGTACTGTAACTGTGGATACTTGAGCAGATTATACAGAAGGCTTTTGGCATCTAGATATGCCACTTGAGTGGGAAGTAGATTTTAAATGTCTACAAGGTTAAGTGGAAGAAGCAGATGAAAAATAGGGTTGTTTTACACCATCTGTAGACCTTCTTTACTGAGGTAGGTCTACACTCCAACCTTCAGAGGTTTCAAGAATTACATTAGCAAAGAACAGAACCAAAAGGAACATCTACCCCTTAAAGCAGTGGCAGAACTACCAGGGTCACAAAGGTCACACTTGCAACCAGGCTCTTGAGTAAAAGAACTTTACTCAATATTTTTTGGCCTTGCCCCGCCCTAGGCTCCTTTTGGTCTATAATATTACTCATGGCTGGTTCACACTGGTACGACAATTTCTTCGACCTTGAGAGCACGTCGCATGACATGTAAAAATCAATGATTCCCCTTGAGAACCATCTTAACTGGTCCAACTTTGGAAAAGGTTCCTATACTACTTCAGACTTCTTCTGATTTCAGCCTATAGAATTGAATGGAAGCCGCATCCAAGTCGGATCAGCATCTTAAGTGATCCGATTTGTGACATGCGACTTGTGTTCAGAGGTCATGTTTGCAATGCAAAATGTATTGGAAAAAAAAAAAAAGTTCCCCCCCCCCAAATCCATACCAGATCAGCCTGGCAGGTCAGAAAAGGGGTGGGGGGGATGAGGCCCTCCCCCCACCTCCTTAACCATACCAGGCCACATGCCTTTAACATGGGGGGGGGGGTGCTTTAGGGCCGCGGGGGCTGTGCCTCCCCCCCATCCCAAAGCAGCTTGTCCCCATGTTGATGGGGACAAGGGTCTCCTCCCCACAATCCTGGGTTGTGGTTGTGAGGTATGTGGGCAGGGGGCTTATCGGAATCTGAAAGCCCCCTTTAAGAAAAGGGACCCCCAGATCCAGACCCCCATGTGAATGAGAATAGGGTACATTGTAGTAGTAACAAAAAACATGAGACGGTTTTTGACAAATCCTTTATTATAAATTAATAATGTCCCCTGATGTAGATCCAACGTTAATCCCAAAGGGTCTAGTATGGCTAGAGGGTCTTGGGGAAGGGGGTTGCACGCTGTTTTTTTTTTTTCAAAGTTGGATCAAAATCTTATCCTGTTCATTAAAGTTGTATGGAAGTAGGATCAATGTCAGGCCGAAATTGCAGGGCAAAGTCGAATCGATAGTCGTACGACTTTCATGTTGCACCGGACTATTTTTTGATGTTTTGATTTATTGCTTCTTAATTATTGCTCAGAATTTGTTTAAAGAGTCATTTATCCACTTGATGGCCGGCGGCCCGCCATGTATATACTGCGACAGAGTGTCTCTGTTTCGCGAAACGACATACATGTACGTCGTTTCATTCAATAGCCACTAGATGGTGTGATTGCTCCGCCGGAGCCGCGATGGCACTGTGATTGGCAGGCCGGAAATGTCAATCAGTGGGTCTGCTGGCAACCCCAGATCATCCCCGGGAGAGGCAGAATGACGATCTGGCTATGTAAACAAGGCAGATCACCACTCTGACAGGGAGAAAGACCGCAATCTTGTGTTCCTGCTAAGCAGGACCACGAATATCTGTATTCCTCCAGTCAACATCACCCACACAGTTAGCAAGCACCCCCTAGGCACACACTTAACCCTTTGATCGCCCCTGATGTTAAGCCCTTCCCTGCCAGTGCATTAGTGCAGTGACAGTGCTTTTTTTAGCCCTGATCACTGCAATAATGTCAATGGTTCCCAAATAGTGTCAAAAGTGTCAGTTAGATGTCCGATTTGTCCGCCGCAGTGTTGAAGTCATGTTGAAATCACTGATCGCTGCTATTACTAGTAAAAAAAAAAAAAAAAATGCTATAAAAATATTGCACCGTTTGTAGAACCTTTAACTTTTGTGCAAATCAATCAAACACTTATTGGGATTTTTTTTTATTACCAAAAATATGTAGCAAAATACATGGCTGTGTTTTATAGCAGAAAGTAAAAAATATATATATTTTTTTAAATTGTCACGCTTTTTTGTTTATAGCGCAAAAAATAAAAAAAGCAGAGGTGATCAAATACCACCTAAAGAAAACTCTGTTTGGGGGGGGGGGGGGGAAAGGACATACATTTTTTTGGATACAGCGTCACACGGCCGCGCAATTGTCAGTTAAAGTAATGCAGGGCTGCATTGCAAAAAATGGCCTGGTCATTAACCACTTTGAGACCGGAAGATTTGACCCCCTTCCTGACCAGGCCCTATTTTGCGATTTGGCACTGCGTTATTTTTAATGGACATTTGCGCGGTTGTGTGATGCTGTACCCAAATAAAATTGGTGTTCTTTTTTTCCCCACAAATAGAGCTTTCTTTTGGTGGTATTTGATCACCTGTGCGATTTTACATTTTTGCGCTATAAGCAAAAAAAAGAGCGACAATTCTGGATAAAAAAAAAATAAAAAAATCGCAATAAGCGTATTTTGATTGGCTTGCTTAAACGTTATTGCGTTTACTAACTACGGGAAAGATTTAGGTCATTTTTATTTTATTTTTTTACTAGTAACGGCGGCGATCTGCATTTTTTTGCGGGACTGCGTCATTGCGGCGGACAGATCGGATCCCTAACTGACAGTTTTGGGGGGACCAGTGACATTACTACAGTAATCAGTGCTATAAATATGCACTGTTACTGTAATAATGACACTGGCAGGGAAGGGGTTAACCCTATGAGTGATCAAAGGGTTAAATGTGAGCCTCATGCTTATTGACGTGTGTGGGGGGAGGGGGTTCTGTGACATAGACAGAGATCACAGGTTCAGCTATGCTGAATCCTGTGCTCTCTCCCTGTTTGTCACTGAGAAGATCTGCCTGTTTTTTTTTTACATAAGCAGGCGGGTCTTCTCACACTTTCCCCGACAACCGGGGAAGGGAGGAGGCTAAACACAGCGGGAGCGAGCCTCCGGCGGCGCGCATGCACTGCCGAGACCACTAGGAGTCCAGTGACATAAGTCTACGTCGCTGGACCCAGGGGAGCCGCACTGCCGCAGTAGGATTACTGCCGGCATGTGGTTAAAGGAGTTGTAAAGTCAGAAGATTTTTTTTTTTTTTTTTTATGCATTCAATGCATTAAGATAAAATCCTTCTGGGTGTAGCAGCCTCCCCAGCACCCCCTAATACTTACCTGAACCCGATCTCTGTACAGCTATGTCCACAAGTCTCACTCCTGATTGGCTGAGACACAGCAGCGGCACCATTGGCTTCAAAGTCAGTCAGCCAATCGGGAGAGAGAGTGGCGGAGCCAAATGGCAGCTCCGTGTCTGAATGGACAGACAGAGCTGCAGCTAGGCTCGGGTGCCCCCATAGCAAGCTGCTTGTTGTGGGGGCACTCGACTTAAGGGAGGAGCCAGGAGCTGCAAAGAGGGCCATCGAGAAGAGGGCTGATCTGTGCAAATCCACTGCAACAGAGCAGGTAAGTAGAACAGGTTTGTTTAAAAAACAACAAAAACAAAAAAAAACAAAAACAAAAAAAAACAAACGAGACTTTACAATCATTTTAAGAGGATACTTTCTGGTCCAGAAGTGGTTAAGATCCAGTTAATACTCATTTCTGCGCATTGCTCATTTTGCACATTATGCTTGTTTGCACTTTATAATTTGCTAAGGAGATATTTCTGGTCCATACTGTTTACACATTTGTTTTTTTTTTGTTTTTGGTCTACATTTATGTATTGATTACAACATACGATCTAATTTAAAGGGACAGCACACAATTGTTTTTGAAGAATCTTCATTCGTGACCTCCCCATATAGAGTTGGCTATTTTCTCCCTATGCTTCCTCTTTTCAACCTTGTTCAACTTCTGCTCACTCCAGTATAGGTACTTGAATGGAAATGGTCTGTCATGCTGACCTCTCGAACGCAAAGGGGTCAAAGGGTTATTGTCCAGTTGGAGCTATGCCTCCTGTAAAAATAATTTACTTGAATTGACATCATTATTCCTTGAACGCTGGCTGTTTTTCACTGAACAACTGCTGCCCCTCAATGGTTTATATTGTCTAGTGTGTTATCTACCTTATACTAGGATTCGTTTGTTATTGCTTCTTTTGTTCATGCAAAAATCAATAAATATAGAATGCATAAAAAAGTAGGAACATCATTACCCTTTTTGGTGTTATGCTCCTTAAGACGGATGACTGGAGTGTCTACAGTGGGCAGAAGTCACATACAGTGCATATGGAAACTATTCACAGCATTTCACTTTTTCCACATTTTGTTATGTTACAGCCTTATTCCAAAATGAAATGAATTCATTATTTTCCTCAAAATTCTACAAACAATACCCTATAATGACAACGTGAAAGAAGTTTGTTTGAAATCTTTGCAAATTGAATCTAAAAAAATCACATGTACATAAGTATTTACAGCCTTTGCCATGACACTCAAAATTCAGTCTATAGACTGATAGATATAGATAGACATGTTTGTCGCGGACGCTGCCGCACCCTTCTGATGACCCTCAGGAAGAACAAACAGGGAGTCAGAACTTCGAAAAAACTCTGTGGCGGACAGGGAAAACCCTGACCGCCCGAACCACCCAAAAGGAAAGTAAGGCAATATCCTTGGGATGCAATATCCTCATAGAGATGGAAAGCAGATACCACCTTGGGAAGAAAAAAGGGATTGGGTCGCAAGACCATATCGTCCCTATGAACAACCAGATAAAGGCGAGCGGCAAGACAGAGCCGCCAACTCAGACACTCTGCGAGCAGGGGGTCACAGCCACCAGAAAAGCAACTTTCTGGAACAACACAGGCAGAGATATATGTCTCTGATGTTTTCAAAGGGGGGCCGTTGCAAAACGGACAAAACCAAGTTCAGGTCCCATGGCGGCAAAGGAGCTTCCCTCAGGGGAGCCAGATGTCGCACCCTCCTGAATAAAGGTGCGAATCAGGGGATTAGTCGCCAAGGGATGCTAGAAAAAAGGCCAAGGCCGACAATTGACCTTCAAACGTGGCCAGCGCCAAACGCTGATCCACACCTTCCTGTAGGAAGGCCAAAACCCTCGCCACCGAAGAGGAGCGGGGATAAAACCCCTACGACAGCACCAGGCAACATACGCCCTCCGGGTGCGATGGTAAACAATACCAGAGGTAGCTTACCGAGCCTTCAATAAGGTAGAAAAGACAGCACTCGAGAGACCCTTGTCTCGCAAGACTTGGCTTACAACAGCCACGCCGTCAAAGACTGCAAAGCAGGATGGAAGATCGGCCCTCGAGACAGTAAATCATCTCACAGCGGAAGCCGCCAGGGAGGCTCGACGACCATCTGCACAATGTCTGCGTACCAAGACCAACGCGGCCAGTCTGGGGCCACCAGAATGACCCGCACCCGTTCCGACGCCAAACTGCAGAGGAACCTGGATACCAGTTGAATCGGCGGGAAGGCATAAATCAGCCGACACCAGCGCCGGGGGAACCACCAATGCGTCTGTGGTGTCCGACAAGAGGATTGCGGGTTCTGGCCACGAACCTTCCCACTCTATAGTTGAGACGGGACGCGAACAGATCAACGTCCGGAGTTCCCCACCGGGCACACAGGATACACACCACTGGATGCAAGGACCATTCTCCCTGGTCCAGGGTCTGGCGACTCAGATAGTCCGCCTGCCAGGTCTCCACACGCGGAATGAGCACGGCCGAAAAAAATGGAACGTGCGTCTCGGCCCAAGAGAGGATCTCGGCCACTTCCTTGGCGGCCCGGGCACCCTTGATGCCCCCATGGCGATTGAAGCAAGCCACCGCCGTGGCGTTGTCCATCCACACCCGAACCAGGCAACCCTGAAGCCAAGTTGACCAACATTACAAGCATAGCTTGACAGCTCAGAGCTCCAAGACGTCTATCGGTAAAAAGGCCTCCTCCACCGACCACGTCCCCTGGGCACAAAGCGTGCCCAGAACTCCACCCCAGCCCGATAGGCTGGCATCCGTGGTGAGCACTGTCCACTGCAGAGGCCAAAAGGACTTGCCTTGTGTCAGAGATGGTGACAGGAGCCACCACAATAGATCAGATGTTGCTAGGTGGCTCAGAGAAAACCACCTGTCCAACGACTGAGGCGTTCTGCCCAAAAGAAAGAACATTTGTTTAAAAAAAAAAAATATATATATATATATATATATATATATACACACATATATAAGAGACTGAGACGCTAGATCCCAGCATGGAAGAGCTAGCCTACTCCTGATGCTAGGCAGCATAAAACTGGAGAGCAGCTCCTAGTGGCTGATGGGTAATAGCTGAGGAACAGTCCACTAGAGGTGTGTTATGTGTAAAGGCTTTTGTTTGTTAACCTTTTACTGGCTAGCCTGCTCCTGCAGAGGAGGCCATTACCCACTAGTGAAAGCTAACTGAACAGGCGGCGACTGTCAGAGGACGTAATAACATATTGAGACATAGCATACTGCAGAACCATCAGAGAAGTCCTGAAGCTGTCTAACCTCCCTAGAGGCTTGTGCAGGCAGTCGGATGGGGAGGCCCTTGCAACTAGCACAGAGCCTAGAAGAAAATAAACTGCTTGTAGCTCCTGTTTGTCCGGAGGAAACACAAGAACAGAGGCACTGAGGTATATGATGGCCTTCTAAAATGGTGGATGATGAGTTTCCTGTTTTAGGTGGGAGGAGACCCATCTCTCAGATGCTGACTGGAAGACGATTTGAGAAAAAAAAAGTTTATATGCAGTAGGTGAAACTTTTCTTGTTGAGATAACTGATTATACCTCAGTTTAATCCCACAGCAATAAGAATTATCATGAATAATGTCATACAGTAAGTACTATAAAATGGTCAACCAAAAGAGACTCAGACTTCCAAGAGGATTCCATAAAAGCCAGATTGTCCACAGGAATGCAAATCAAATAGGGCCAAGGGTCATTGTTTCTTCACATAGGGTAAACCATATCTGTTGGCTTGTCACACAACCTAGTTGTATGGATTTCAATCAAGGCGTGTAAAGGTTATAGTTGTAAAAATAAGGCTCCATGTACACGGGACGCTGGAAATGGCCGTTTAGGAGCAGTTGGGCGTTTTTTTTAGAAGCCCCTGAACCCATCTACATTTTATCTTATCTGTCCATGTACACCAGGTCATTTACAGTCATTTGCAGGCAGTTGCGTTCAGGGACTGTTTTTAGAACGCAATTATTTGCGTTCGAACGTGTGTTTCCCGGCGTTTCAAACGCACAAACGCGTCTGAACGCGTCCGAACGCGATGACCCGCGTTTAGCGTTCGCGTTTTTCCATTTTAAAGGGGAATAATTTTTTTGACCTCTAGGAACGCTTCTAAACGCAAACACCCGCAAACGCTGCTAAACGCGGGTATAAACGCGACCGAATGGACGTTTCAAACGTCCTAAAAATTCCAGCATTCAAAGGGACTTTTAACAATGTCCCGTGTACATGGAGCCTTACAATCCTTCCTTTTCTGTAAATCAAAAACGAAAGAATCATTGATGTTAAAATAAAACACTGCAAATGTGTGGCTATTATATGTATGTTTTCAGTAAACATCAGACTTACATAGGTGGAATATATCTGCTCTTGTCAACATTCTAGATGTGTTGCTTCATAGAACGTTTCTTCTGACAACTCCAAAAATATCCTCATATGTCCGTTCATTGGTGTTGGATGATCATCTTCCATGATCTATTTACAGCATTGTACTCACTCATAGAACTGGGGAAATGAACAGGTCACTTCGTCACTAATGTTCCAACATTCTCTGTGCTACTATTAATAGTTACAGAAAACTGTTCAGTCTACACTTGCTAAATCGAAATCTGTAATTTTTTTTTTTTTCCACAATTCATTTTGCACGAGTTGACCTGAGCGCGTTTGTCTGTGTTCCCAGAGTTTTGCAATCGCAGTGGGATACCAGAAGCAGTAACATAATTTAAGATTTATAGAATAGGTAAAATTACCTTGAAATTGTTTACAGTGTACAGTTCATTTTTGTCATACAACAAATTCTAAAAACTGTAATATAAATATGAATGAAACGCACTATAGAAGGCAGGCAGAATGGTTTAAAGATGAAGTTTAAATTGCTTCTATTTTGTCTTCCCTAGTTTCCCTCTGTGTCTACCCCCTTTTTTATTTTAGACCCAGTGACAACATTACTGGGTCTCTGCAGTTCTCGATGCCAGCATTTTTCAACCAGGGTGCCCAGGCACACTGGGGTGCCTTGATGTTTCTTCAAGGGTGCCTTTGTAAAATGCCTAAAAATTGATCAAAAATTGTATAGAAGCCAGCAGGTGGATGAAGCCTGCCTTTTAGTTATACAAAGCCACGGGTTTCCATTATGCACCATTACGACTTTCTAGTACTGGCATCCCAACAACCAATGACGTCATTAGTTAATAAAAAAGATGTCTGTTGCCTCCACCCTCCTGTGCCCCTCTCCCTCAGCACTGTGGTGACATTAGCTGACTGATGGAAAGAAATTGAGTGAGACAAGAAACATTGGAATACCAGTCAGTACCAGTGTGCAATGTGGAATTTGCTTTGGAAGAATAAATCACCTCTAAGTTGGGTGACCTATGTGTGGATGTTGCTGCATTTAGTAAATCTATATGAACAGTTTTTTACATTTTACAATGGGGCGCCTCAAGACTGTCCATAATTTTAAAGGGTGCTTTGAGATTGTCTATAATTTCAAACAGTGCCTCGACTAAAAAAAGGTTGAGAAACACTGCTCTATGCAATACAGCCAGATCATAGCTGGTGGGAGGGCCAAGCAGGATAATGTGCATAGCTTCCTGAAAACATCAAAGTACCAAGTCTGCATTTGGGAGGAGTTATGCAAATATCAAAATGCCCTAAAGTGGAAGTAAACTCCATCAATTGTTTGTACCTATAGGTAAGCCTATAATAAGGCTTACCTATGGGTACTGTAAATAGTGCCTAAAACGTGCACCATTTAAGAGATATTTACTGTATGTATGCATGTATGTATGTATATGCAGCCGATTACGTAATCGGCACATGTGCTCTGAGGGAACAGCCACCTGTGCCGTTTCTTCTGAGCCCTGTGCTTTTACCAGCGGCTCCCGCGCGCATGGGCAGGAGTTACTTCACGCCGCTCTGACTAGTCACACAGGGGAGTCCGTGAACCCGGAATAATGTATGCAATGCATACTAGCACATTATGCCTTTACTTTGCAGGTCAGGAAAAAAAAATCCAGCGGTTTACTTCCTCTTTAATTGGTGGCTGTCAGTATGGAGCTGATGGCATTCCTAAGCAGACTGCCCTAAGTAAACACCCTGATGTAATGTTGAACCTTCATTATCGCAAGAAATTAAGTCCAATAAATAATAGGGCAGGCCAGAAAACAGCCAGGCTGGGGAGGAAAGCTCTAAATGTTAGATGTCCTCCAGCTAGGAAATCAGATGGGCTCTATCTGAAGACCTACAGCGTCTAATGTACACTATGAGAAGCTCACAGTGTGCAGTGAAATCAACGTAAGCAATTTCAGTACAGGAAAGAGCCTATACAACTGTACAAAGACCGCAGGTGAGGCTAGAGTTCAGATTTATGCAGACTTCTATCCAAAATAAATTCACTCTTTATGTTATACAAGACACAACATACCATTAACAGTTACATAAGAAATATAATACAAGTACCCAATCAGCCCCCAAAAATACAAAATTATCATTTCATACGATGATATAGGCCTCCATTTGTGATCAGATATCTGTGAGCAACAAGGTTAATATAAAAAAAACAGTCCTCCTGCCACACACAAGTACATGTGTCTATAAAGCTACCTGGCCAATGACAAGCTCAGCAGGTGGCAGTAATTCAGTTCTGTGTATTAAAGTAACAAAAACAGGTGCCAGGGATCCTTGCTGAGCAAGCCAACAAAGAGCAGGACATTCCCCGAGGATAATGTATATTTTATATTGTTCTGATATGCCTCATACGGCCATCTAAAGGTCAGTCTTTGTGAATCTGATGTTAGGCCCTCATTCAGAAGGCGGTGATGCAGCCTACTCTTGGGTTTAATCACTGCTGCATTTTGGCTGCCTTCTTCTTTTGTCTCAGATGTTTCTTCTTCAGCTTCCTGCGCACCACAGCATCTTGTTTCTTCTGCATCGTCTCTTGAATGTGCTCCTTGAATTTCTTTTTTTGTTTCTTAATCTTTTCAAGCTCTGCTTTTCTTTTTGCTTCCAGATCAGGATCCTTACATAGAGAAAGAAGAAAACATTAGAAGATGATAATTATACAACCCCAATTCCCAAAAAGTTGGGGCGTTGTGTAAAATATACATAAACCAAAATGCAATGATCTGCAATGCTCAAAAACCTAAAAGTATCGGGATGCCTGCCTTTACACGAACATGAACTTTAATGGCATCCCAGTCCGTAGGGTTCAATCTTGAGTTGGCTCACCTTTTGCAGCTATAACTCTTCTGGGAAGGCTTCCACAAGGTTTAGAAGTATTTCTATGGGAATGTTTGACAAGAAGGCCTGGCTCGCAGTTTGAGCTTTAATTAATTCCAAAGGTGTTCTATCAGGTTGAGGTCAGGACTTTGTACAGGCCAGTCAAGTTCCTCCGCCCCAAACTCACTCATCCATGTCTTTATGAACCTTGTTTGGGTATGTATATATATATATTACACACACACACACACACACACACACACACACACACACACACACACACACACACACACACACACACACACACACACACACACACACACACACACACACACACACACACACACCGATTCTGGCAAAAATGAGAATCACTATTTGCTTAGAATAAAGATCACAATTGTCTCAAAATCTTTTTTTATTTTAAATATACACACACACACACATATATTTTTTTTTTTATTAACCATTTGAAATAAAGCGGTGACTAGGATTCCCCCCCCCCCCCCCCCCCAACCTCCTCTGTCATGGATTACCCCTGGATACTGCTGGCTGGTGGGTACTGCTGGCTGGTGGGTATGCTGTGAGTACTGCTGGCTGGAGGATACTGCTGTGGGTACTGCTGGCTGGCGGGTACAGCTGGTGAAGTGCGGGGAGCAGCGCAGAACCTATGCTTCCTGTAGCTCAGCTCTCCTCGGACTGCTCTCACAGGCGAAGTGCATTTGATATCACTCCGCCTGTGACAGAACGGAGCCAGAAATACACAGGAAGCATCGGCTCCGTTCTGTCAGCTGAGCTCTGACACAGACAGCCGTGATAGCGCCTGGGTGTCAGACAGCTGCAGCCCACATGCCAGAGACTTGGGATGTCTGGCTATGCATCATACCCAGACACATATAAAACACTTAGAATCGTGAAAATTGGGGATTGAGATCCCAACAGACTAAACCTTGCAATTAATTAAAGCAAAAGGTGGTTCAACAAAATACTGACACAACGGGGTGATCCTTTTTCCAACTCAGTGATTCCGTTTTTGATTTTTTTACATATTGGTGTTATATCTTTCACTTGGATGTTATAAGTTGCACTGAGTAAATACAGCTAGATAAAACAAAAACGGTGTCTGTCTTCATTTCAGGCTGCAAAGCAACAGAATGTGATTTTAAACGGGGCAATTCTTTTCTATACCGTTTGTGTAATAATATATATATAGGCTGTAACTAAGGATTCTTTTCCTAATTAGTTAGTTGGCCGATTATAGTTTCGATTAACCGCATAAAAACCTCAAGAAAAGTGTTTAGTTAATATGTAAAGTTTAAAAGGAGAATTGATTCTGGAATATCTATATGCAATGCTAAATATAAATAACCAGCTATATGATTAGGGAATAAAACATATAATCCAGAGACTAACAGAAGAGATATACTGTATATACTATTAGAGGTTGAATCTGGTACATATCACCAGACTCAAGAGATCAAAATTTTTAATCAAAGAAAAAACAAACTCCTAAAATACAGTTTTTTCAGACAGACTTCAATAATATTATGCACGACAGACTCCCTTGTCATAGGCAGGTAGCTTGATACAAGCTACCTGTACCTGCATTTAGTAGCAGCAGCATGCTTTTTGTATCACTTGTCATGACGGGGTTAGAAAAAAAAAAAATGTAGCTCTTTATAGTACAAAAACAGCGGATAAGCACTACTATAAAGGGGTCACTTCTACTTATACAGATAAACAGTGAAAGTTACAAGATCTATAAGAATAAATATACCTAGAAGTAGGTTATACAGGGTATTTTATAGTGCCTTGAAAAAGTATTCATACCTAGGGCTGGGCGATATGGCTGAAAACTGTATCACGATATCAGTGTTTCATATCGGTCGATATCGATATATATTGATATTTTTTATTACCCATTTAAAATAAGGACCCTAGGGTGAGAATGCAGGGTGGCTGGCATGGTGCAGGAGAATGCAGGGTACTGGCATGGTGCAGGAGAATGCAGGGCACTGGCATGGTGCAGGAGAATGCATGGTGCAGGAGAATGCAGGGTGACTGGCATGGTGCAGGAGAATGCAGGGTGACTGGCATGGTGCAGGAGAATGCAGGGTGACTGGCATGGTGCAGGAGAATGCAGGGTGACTGGCATGGTGCAGGAGAATGCAGGGTGACTGGCATGGTACAAGAGGATCCGGGGTTGTGGGCATACTACAGGAGATGCAGTGCTGTGGGCATGGTACAGGTAGAACATGCCCGCAGCACTGCATCCCTTGTAGTGTGCCCGCAGCCCTGCATAACGGCAGGTAGTGAAGCTGTTTCACTTACCTGTTCCAGAGGCGCCTTCGTTCTAAAAATGGCGCCGCCCGGCGCCGATACGTCATTGCGCACGCGCCACCTCCGCTCGTGTAATTTCGGCTATTCCCGGCCTCTCCCGAGCCGCGGTGGCGCGTGCGCAATGACGTGTTGGCGCCGGGCGGCGCCATTTTTATAAGTTTATACCCGTCGGAGCGGACTTTTCGATTTATCGTTCAAGTTTTCCTATTGCTATCGAGCACGGGACTATCGCGATACATATCGGTATAGTTTTATCGCCCAGCCCTATTCATACCCCTTGAAATTTTCCACATTTTGTCATGTTACAACTAAAAACATAAATGCATTTTATTGGGATTTCATGTGATAGACCAGCCTTTTTCAACCAGGGTGCCGTGACACCCTGATGTGCCTCCTGGGTTCTTCAGGGGTGCCTTGGCATAATGGCAACAAATTACCACAGGTTTTTACTTTGTAGAATTACAACTCTGGGCACTGTGCGGGTCAAGCCACTGGCACCCTGACAACCAGTGACATCACTGGTTGACAAGGAGAATGCTTGCACAGCATCCCCATTTACTCCTCCTCATCCCTTCTCCCATCAGCACTGGGTTCACATTAGCAAATAGAAGAAAAGAAACTGAGGGAAAAGAGAAACCCTAGAATACTAGTCCATACCAGTTTGCAATAGTGTAGGAATATATCACTTCTAATGTTGGATGGCCCATGTGTATGGATGTTGCGGTCTTATGTAAAAGTATTAGTTTAGGGTTTTTTTTTACATTTTGGAATGGGGTGCCTCGAGATTGTGCAGAATTGTTAAGGGTGCCACAACTGAAAAAAGGTTAAGAAACACTATGATAGACCAACACAATGTGGCACTTAATTGTGAAGTGGAAGGAAAATGATAAATGGTTTTCAAAAGATTTTACAAATAAACATGTGAAAAGTGTGGCGTGCATTTGTATTCAGCCCCCCTGAGTCAATACTTTGTAGAACCAGTTTTCGCTGCAATTACTGCTGCAAGTCTTTTTGGGGTATGTCTCTAGCAGCTTTGCACCAAGAGAGAAATTTTTGCCCATTCTTCTTTGCAAAAAACCTCAAGCTCTGTCAGATTGGATGGAGAGTGTCTGTGAACAGCAATTTTCAAGTCTTGCCGCAGATTCTCAATTGGATGTGGGTCTGTACTTTGACTGGGCCATTCTAACATGAATATGTTTTGATCCAAACCATTCCATTGTAGCTCTGGCTTTATATGTTTAGGAATGCCTTGCATGAACCTCCACTCCAGTTCCAAGTCTTTTGCACTCTCTAACAGGTTTTTTTCTAAGATTGCCCTGTATTTGGCTCCATCCATCTTCCCATCAACTCTGACCAGCTTCCCTGTCCCCGCTGAAGAAAAGCATCCCCACAGCATGATTCTGCCACCACCATGTTTCACAGTGGGGATGGTGTGTTCAGGGTGATGTGCAGTGTTCATTTTCCGGCACACACAGTGTTTTGCTTTTGGGCCAAGTTCAATTTTGGTCTCATCTGACCAGAGCACCTTCTTCCACATGTTTGCTGTGTCCCCTACACCGCTTCTTGCAAACTGCAAATGGCACAGTAACTGGCAGTCTGACATTAGGGTATATGAAGGGCAGAGGGGGGGGGAATATAAATCTTTAATATTAAAGTAGTAATAAAAGGCTAATCATTTTAAATATCATGCACAATACTGGTAAACCTTTACTTTATTTAACTGTAATGTCTTATATTTCCTCCAGTTTATCAGCCTCCAGCTTCTCTGAGCACATTTGCTGATCTTTCCTGCAGAGAGCCCTTTAAGTAATATCATACTTACCTGCTCTGTGCAATGATTTTGAACAGAGCAGCCCCAATCCTCCTCTTTATGGGGTTGCCTGCTGGTGCTTCTGGCTCATCCTGCCCTCAGAGTGCCATCATAGCATGCTGCTACATCTGAGTCCTGTGAGGAGGGAGAGGGAGCAGTGCTGCTGCTGTCGGGCACATTGCTGGATCGAGATCAAAATCTGGTAAATATGGCAGGATGGAGGAGCTAGTCACAGAATGTTATTTACCTTAATGCATAGAAAAAAAACCTTTTGCCTTTAGAATCACTTTTTTCTCCTGCCCAGGACTACCCGTCCCATGAGGCAATGCTCCTCACACCTTCACAATTCTCAGGCACTTGCTGCACTGTATAGCGACATGTATAAACAGTGTACTAAGCTGTATGTGTGCTGCACGGTGTTTCCTGATATGTAAAACATAATGCAATCTGTATGCAGGCCAACTAGTAGATAATGAAAATAGTTGACAACTAATTTTATTATCTATTATGTCAATAAGTTGTTTAAAAAAAAAAAAAAATTATATATATATATATATATATATATATACACACACACACACACATATATACATACATTTATATATATCTATACACACACACACACACACACACCTTTTGGAGCTTAGTATTCATTGATCACCATTTTGAAAGGAGGTTTGTTTTTATGGAGTAGGTTCCTATAGGAGAGATACTTTTCTATTTGGCCAGTCCTTTGTACACTGGGAGCTATGGTATATTAATAGTATTTTTGACTGTGGATTTAAATGGGCATTATGGCTGTTTTTGTAGTGTATTTGAATAGGACTCCCTTTTTACTTTATTTGGGAATTCCCCAGTGCTGCTTCACTGACCTGTCAAGAGGTTAGGACAGGAAGATCACCTAGCTGTATTTCTTAACCATAGTAGAAAAAAAAAAAAACAGGTGAATAAAAAAAAAAGTTTTTTTAGCAGGGCTCTGGAAATCTTGGAATTGGATTGACAGAAATACAGCTCTCATATATGCATTTCATCATTGTATTTACTGTCTGTGTGGATTTCATCTTAAAGCCACCAGTTCATTGACAAGTGGAAGGAAAAAAGATTACGCCAATTGGGACAACCCTATTTTTTGCATTTTACCTTTCCTTCCAGAATGAGCTGCTTCCGTTTGTTGATCTCTTTCTTCTCATCAAAATCTGTACATTCCAGTTTCTACAATGAAGATACAACATTGTTTGATGAAGATATTGTTTAATGGCATGAAATGTACCAGCTTCCTGCACTTCAGAGAACCAAGACATTCACAGTGAACTGAAATGATACTCACAATTTCACATTCTCTTCGGGTCACATTCACTTGAGTAAGGATTTGTAATACCACACTTTCCTTTACAGCAAACTCTCCCAGTTTCATATCTATTAAAAGATATTAGAAAACACAAAAAACACATTAAAACATGGAGATAAGCGAAGTATCCACCCAGAATACCACCAAGACACCTGTATCAAAATACTCCCACTCCCGCTGGCAACTCATATTGCCACTGGTGTGCAGTAGGACACCAGTGGCAATTTGAGTTGCCAGCGGGAGTGGGAGTATTTTGTGTCCCATTATGTAGCAATTTATGTTTCCCTTTCTTCACACAATGCAGTACTAGGTGACTGACTGGTCAACTGAGTGCCATCACATGGGAAATATGCAAAGAGAAAGTATATATATTTTTTTTTTTTTTAAGATCTTTTCAGGGGTGCTAATGGTAGGTTAAAGTAGTAGAAAAAAAAAAGTAGATTGGTAAGTACAAGGATAAGAAAGTGACTACCCTAAATAAGGGAATATAATGTGACCAGCTGGCACTATATACGGAATTTGACTTTATAGCAGAACTTCACCTCCGCATCAATCCCCTCCACCCCTTTTCTGTGCTACATCTTCCAAAATCTGGTGGATGCACAGATAAGCAGTCTTTTGAAGGTATTTGTTCGATTCCCCAGGGGATCCAGTGCGCATAGCGCTTGGTCTTGTTAAAATGTTCGGTCTGTGCTGGCTGTAGCTCCATCCCAGGCTAAAACCCTAATTATGGGCATGTCCATGGGGAATGGTGATATGAAAAATAATGTTACGGAGCACATACCTGCCTGCCAGTCAGCAGACTGCCTTTTTCAGATTGGAGGAGAATAGAGTTGTAACTGTCAGCTTTTGTTTTGAATGACCATGCTGGAAAGCAACACTGTTATTCATTCATTGAGTCGGGGATAAAAAAATAAAAAAGGTGGCACAGGGCTTCAGGATTACATGGCAAAGCGGCAAATGTTCTGCCTGGCAACTTTCATAGGAAGAGGGGGCGGGGGTTGTTCAGGATCATGCGTTAACTTTTCAGTCATGCCTCCCCCCTCCTCTGTACACTGTCAATCAGTGCAAATGATAGATTTGTCTCCTACGTCCAGCGTGGTCAGGAAAGCAGAGAGGGCAAGGGGAGGCAAGTTATCTGACCATGCTGCTCAGCAACCACTGCACAGATTTAAAAGGGGCCAAGAGCTACCCAAAAGTGAAAAAGTAACTTCTCCTTCCTGATTTTTTTTTTTTTTTTGCATATTTGTGACACTTAAATCATTCAGATCATCAAGCACATTTTAATATTACACAAAAATAACCCGAGAAAATACAATATGCAGTTTTCAAATCAGGATATCATTTATTAAGGGAACAAACCTGTCCAAACCTGCCTGGTGAAAGTAATTTTCACTATATGTGCTATGGGACCTCTGGGGGGTTTAATATAGGTGTTAGGATCCAGGCAATACTTAATGATTGAAGTATGTGCAAGCAGGGTTGTGAACGGCGCTACCGTGTTAAACGCATAAATACATTTGGTGAATAAATATCATAAATAGTGGTATAAAAATTATAAGGAATATATGCAAAATATATATACAAAATTAAAAGTGCTGAATGTGCTGTTTTTTAATAACTTATAAAGTGCACATGTGACTCATGGTTTTTCAGAGACCAATTTTAGTGAGAGTACATACTCTGTGCCTTTAAAATTGCAAATAATAAAGTGCAGAGTGCTAGTGCAAAAAAGAGACACAAAACTGAAGACAGGACAGTGATTTTTTTATTTATTTTTCATTAAAGGAGTGACCTGTCTAAAGACAAGTTTAAAGTGATTGTGCACAATAAATAAATCTTAAACCCTCTGTGCTTTGGTGAACAAAAGTGAAAAGATAGATATTAAAGCCATTCAATGCAAGCGATTTGCGGGTAAATCAAAAGAACTCTGGGTTGCAGATACCTGCGTGACCGCTAGGTGTCGCACCCTATATACAACCTGGTGAGTCTTTTCTATAGTGGATATCGTCTAGGGGCTCCTTCACTCCCTCTGATTTCTTGATGTGTGGTCCTCAAAGAGAAATACAGAGAGGGGAACCCCCTGGTACCATATCGCAAGCGGCCGCTCCAGTAGAGCGGAGTCTTCGACGTCATTACATCATTTCCGGAGCCAGAGCCGTGGAACAGAGCAGGAAGCAAGGTGGGACCTGAGGAAGGAGGCTCCGCCTCCGAAACGCGTTGTCCGTAGTAACAGCAGAGGCAGTGCACCCATGTCTTGAATCTCCCACCTCGCAGCTCCGTACAACTTGTGGCTCCGGCTTTGGCTGAGGCTCTCCTGAGGCACCGTAGATCACGTCGGTATAGTGTGCAGGCGCGCTAGAACCGGCATCCGGTGACCAGGCAACACAGGAAGTGAAGGAGAGCGGGGAAACAGCGGCGGCAGCCGCGAATGAGGAGACCGCAGAGTCACCATCTGGAGGGACGGGAGGAGCGAGTAGCTCCTGTTGGAATGCTGTAAAGCCATTGTTTTAAAGGAAAAGTGTGAGTGCAATTCCAATGTACTGTGTTGTTGTCCTTTATTAAAGCGTTATTGCCCGAGGTTGCGTGCGCTTTTCTTTACAGATTTGAATTGATTCTTCCCTGTGAGTTACTACACGCTTTTTTCTATACACGCTTGCGATATGGTACCAGGGGGTTCCCCTCTCTGTATTTCTCTTTGAGGACCACACATCAAGAAATCAGAGGGAGTGAAGGAGCCCCTAGACGATATCCACTATAGAAAAGACTCACCAGGTTGTATATAGGGTGCGACACCTAGCGGTCACGCAGGTATCTGCAACCCAGAGTTCTTTTGATTTACCCGCAAATCGCTTGCATTGAATGGCTTTAATATCTATCTTTTCACTTTTGTTCACCAAAGCACAGAGGGTTTAAGATTTCTTTATTGTGCACAATCACTTTAAACTTGTCTTTAGACAGGTCACTCCTTTAATGAAAAATAAATAAAAAAATCACTGTCCTGTCTTCAGTTTTGTGTCTCTTTTTTGCACTAGCACTCTGCACTTTATTATTTGCAATTTTAAAGGCACAGAGTATGTACTCTCACTAAAATTGGTCTCTGAAAAACCATGAGTCACATGTGCACTTTATAAGTTATTAAAAAACAGCACATTCAGCACTTTTAATTTTGTATATATATTTTGCATATATTCCTTATAATTTTTATACCACTATTTATGATATTTATTCACCAAATGTATTTATGCGTTTAACACGGTAGCGCCGTTCACAACCCCGCTTGCACATACTTCATCCTTTAACCCTTTTTGGGTTTGGTTGTTGGCAGCTTACACCGTAATTTTCCAACCTACACTCACTGCATATTCCATAGCGCTGGTCACCTTAGTTTTTATTAACACTTAATGATTGGTTTGGAAATGCTGTTTTCTACCCATACTTAGCTTATATTGGGGAATTCTCTTAACTGATTTTCTCAGTCGCTAGCAAAGAGTAGAGCGTGAGCTATTGTTCAAGGTGAAGAGACAGAAACCTCGCATTGCTTGAGATGAACAGGTTACATCCTGCTAAGATGAAAAAATGTGCTGTCCTGTATACCACCTTATACATTTTTCTTTTTCTATACAAACTAGCCTGTATTCACACTTGTGAGTAGTGTTTGTAGGCGATTTTGAAGCAGGTTATTTTTTGCGGTTTTGGTCTTTTGTCTCTTATTTTTTGGGAGTGAAGTGCTGTACAGGAGCTTCTGTGAGGCAGAATTGCACGCTTTTGGGCCAATAAACTTGGATGGGAACATCTGCTGTGCATAACACACATTTTTGCATAAGCTCCTATTGAAGTCAATGGGAACAAAAAGTCACCATTTGGCTTCAAAAGAGCTTACGTATAGTTTGGAGCTTCAGGTGCCTGAATGCTCAACTGTGAGCATAAGTTTTGTCTTGTTGAGAGTTTTGAAGCTTTGAGTTCCAAGCTACAAAATGAACAGATGTGATCGAGGCTAAAACCAATATTATAAAACTCTCCTCTCCCTGACTATTACCTATGGTTTTCCACATTGGCCCGCACTGTCAGGAGCTTGGCTATGGCCTCCCCTGGTTCCTTCCTGCATTCGTTTCTAGTTCCATCGTTCCTGATTGTAACATATTTATAGTATGTTGTTCTTCCCAATGCCTGCTCTATACTTTCTCTTTCCCTTCCTCTTCTCCCTCTCTTTTTTCCCCTTTCTCCCTCTCCCTTTTTTTTTTTCTTTTACTTGCACTCCTCAATCTACTATTCTTACAGACCTCTTCATGTATTGCTTAACAGGTATACATCTCTCCTCTTTCCTATCTTTCTATGAGGGGTGGCCAACCGTTCCACGCGGCATAATGCATTTCTTTGATCCAATCTGAGTACGGCACTATGGCTCCAGGGCGTTTTAAATGAAAATCTTTATGTTGTTTGCTGCCATACTCTTACTGTTTTCAACCACGTTACTCTAGTGATGTTGTACGACTTTCTTCCATAACTATTGTTTAAGGTTGTTCGATTTTACCTGTTTCTCTGAATTCTAAACACTATGCACCGAGTTGTCTGTAAAACTTTTATTGTTACAATATTGATAAAAAATTAAAACATTTTCAGCTCTAAAACCAATATTATAATAAACATTTCTTAAACAACCAGCAACTTACTGATTTGTTCTTCTATTGCATTCACCAGATGAATATCATACTGTGTCACCAGAGTAATTGCCATGCCTTTGCGTCCTATGATAAAATACAATGAGCGGCCATTAGAAACCAATATTTACAATATCAAGGTTGTTACCTATTCCTGCTTTTTTTTTTTTTTTTTTCAGAAAACTGTTTTTAGAGCAATATTCAGCAGAAATTATATAGGTCACATCTAAGAGAGCACAGAAATAAAATGTTTGATTGCTTAAGGCGCCGCTCAAAGTAGAGGTGAGAAGCATATCCCTGTGTCTCAGAACATGGGGTACAGGCTTGTCATAATACCAATTCAGAGGGTTTAGTAAATGTATGTAAAGAGGAAAGGATAGCTGCTACTCCCAACCAGCCCAGGTGAATAAACGATAAAGAACGGTCTCAGCCTACATGTCTCCACCAAACTATACAACCTGGTGCATTCCATCCCACCAACCGGAAATGCACCAGGGTGTGGGATTTGATGGACACATGTAGGCTGAGGCTGCTCTTTATCAATTATTCACCTGGGCTGGTTGGGAGTAGCAGCGATCCTTTCCTCTTTACACAGAAGTAAATTATTTGCAATTTCAGCTTTGACTTAAAGATGCAACTAAACCAAAGAACAAAATTTAATATATTGCTGCTTAAAAGTCCTGTGATGTTGTGGCTGCATTATTATTTTTGTTTTCAGGCTTTTCCTTCATTTGTGCCCAGTGCTCCAACCAGTAACACTCTACTCTCCATTAGGCTGACAACGCTCCTTCACTGTATTGTATCTATGGAACAGAAGCTTTGTTACCCTAAACTGCTCTCCTGATTTCAACTACAAAACATGGGGAGGAGTGTTGTGAAGTCCAGAAGAGAGCCTGTAATGCTGAAAACATTGTTAGAGGAGATTTCAGTTCCCTACACAGGAAGTTATGAGCTCATAGTTTTCTATAAGATCAACAAGAAGGTTTCTCTATTGGTTGAAACCGCTCTTAGCTGAAAAAAATAAAAATGCAGGCACCACATCGAAGAACTGGTGAACTGCAAAGCATTATAAATTGTTCTTGGGTTTGGATATACCTTAGGCTCAGGTTCACATATATGCGAATTGGATGCGTTTTGAACCACATCCTATTCGCACGACGTGAAACAAACTGGCTTTCTTTGGAGCCGGTTCACATATATGCGGTGCAGTAGCAGTGCAAATTTAAAAAGAGTCCTGTGCATTTTCTAAACACTGCAGCGAATCACACATCTCATCAGTTTTGAATCCAAAATAATAAAAAATAAATAAAAAATAGCGCCCCCTCCCTCCAAATCCATACCCTATCCGAGCATGCAGCCTGGCAGGCCAGGAAAGAGGGTTAGGAAGGGGGGAGGCGAGCAATCATACAAGGACACATACCCTTAACATGAGGGGGGTGTTTTTGGGCAGAGGGGCTCTGCCCCCACCCCAAAGCACATTGTCCCCATGTTGATGGGGACAAGGGTCTTTTTCCCGCAATCCTTGCTGGTGGAGGCTTATTGGAATCTGGAAGCCCCCCATTTAACAAAGGGGACCCCAGATCCCAGTTCCCCCCCATTGTGAATGAGTATGGGGTACCCCCTACCTAGTCACAGAAAAGGGTCAAAAATAAATAATACCAGCCAGTTTTTGACATTTCCTGCTGTTGGGTCAGTGGCATAACAGGGGGCGGGGTCATCCGATGATGTTGACAGGGTGGCTCAGCCCCTTCGCTATTTAAGAACTGTCAGACAGCAGAGCAGACATACTTATTCACATGGGGGGGTCGGGTCTGGGGGCCCCCCCCTTCTTAAAGGGGGATTCCTGATTCCGATAAACCCCCTGCCCGCAGACCCCCACAACCGCCAGTCAGGGTTGTGGGACAAAGGCCCTTGACCCATCAACATGGGGGGGGATGGGGCCCTTGTCCCCATCAACATGGGGGGGATGGGGCCCTTGTCCCCATCAACATGGGGACAAGGTGCTTTGGGGTAAGGGGAGGCCAGAGTGGTGCATTTCACACTCGTAGAAGTTAATGTTAACCACAGAGCTGGTAGATCAGCACTTCAGGGAGGTCCCTGAGCCACACTATTACAGGTAAATGATGTCCCTGGTGCTGTATAGCAAAACCATAATAGCAAAGTGCCAATTGTCTTATGGTTTACCTCCCCCCCCCCCCCAGACAATGTTGTAAGGAGCATGCAGCTAAAGGTTGCTGTGCTCTGTGTATGTTCCTGCATTTTTATCACCACTATGCTGCAAATCAGCAAAGCTCACACTGATTGTCGCACACTCTAATTCTAGTGAGATCTCAGCAACAAGGCCACACACTGGTTTGTGAAAATCTTGGCCGGACCTGGGCATGTTTTCTACACTAATTTTTTTGCAATTCGAGATTTATGCTGCCCATAGATTAATCAACAAAAAGGGGGGTGCAGCAGGGACCGGCTAAATTTCAATCCATCTATGGCCATTCCGGCTCAACAGAAGTAGGTTTAACGATCGACTTCTGGTGAACAAAACTGTTGAAAAACATTTGTCGATCAGCAGCTTGCAGCCAAATGAAGGAGTCCTGCTGTCAGAATACAATGGCACATCGGGAGGATTCCTCCATTCACCTCCCTTTTGTGGATGGGGGAATCTTTTTTTTTTTTTCTTTTTGATCAGCAGTAAACATAGCTTCAAGTCACTAGAAGTGAAAACATATAACCCCTATAATGTAAAATGATAAAAGCTTATTTTAAACATGAAATAATTGAGCTTAAGGATATCTATCCAATACAAACACAATTCAGATAATGCCTGTAGGGATATCTTTGCATCCAGTAGGATGTGGCTGATCTCCATACCTGCTCTTGCTGTTCTTCCTACACGATGGATGTAGCTCTTCGGAAGACCTGGTGTGTTGTGGTTGATCACTACCTGGACGGTGGGGATGTCCAAGCCCCTGAAAATGTAACAGATTTAGGACATATGCTTCTGATTTACGTAGTGGCAAAATTAAAGAAACAGCTCTGAAAGTGCGCTTTTGCTTGTTTCCACACTTATGCTATTACTCAACCGCTTGCCGACCAGCCGCTGTAATTTTACGGCGGCAGGTCGGCTCTGTCCCGCGAAACTATGTACCTGTACGTCACATCGTGGGACCGCTAGTGTGGGCGCTCCCGTCGGGCAGACCGCTGTTCTGTCAGTCATGAACACAGGGATCCTGTGTTCCTCCTATTTAGGAACACAGGGACCCTGTGTTCATTCAGCAAGCCCACCCCCCACACAGTTAGAAAAGCACCCCACTAGGGACACATTTGATCGCCCCTAGTGTTAACCCCTTCCCTGCCAGTGTCATTAGTACAGTAACAGTGCATATTTTTTAGCACTGATTACTGTCGTAATGTCACTGGTCCCCCCCAAAAGTATCAAAAATGTCAGTTAGAGGTTCGATCTGTCTGCTGCAATGTTGCAGTCCCGCTAAAAATTGCTGATCGCTGCCATTACTAGTAAAATTTAGAAAATAAATAAATAAAAATTACATATCTTTCACCTAGTTTGTAGACGCGATAACTTTTGCGCAAACCAATCTATATAATCTTATTGGGATTTTTTTTACCAGAAATATGTAGCAGAATACAAATTGGCCTAAAATCAATGAAAAAAAATCAATTTTGAATTTTTTCTTCTATTAGGAATGTTAAATAGCAGAAAGTATAATCTGTATATTTCTGAATTGTCGCTCTTTTTTTGTTTATAGCGCAACAGATTAAAAAAAAAAATGCAGAAGTGATCAAATACCACCAAAAGATAGCTCCATTTGTGGGGAAAAAAAAAAAAAAAAAAAGAACATCAATTTTATTTGGGTACAGCATTGCCTGACCACGCAATTGTCAGTTAAAGTAACACAGTGCCGTATCGCAAAAAATGGCCTGGTCATTAAGGGGGTAAAACCTTCCGGTTCAGAAGTGGTTAAGGGTGATACCAGTATACAGTGCCTGCAGCAATTAAACTTCATGAGCCCCCCATGTGCTCCCAGTCTGCTCAATGAACTATAAAGCTACTGGTATGCTCCTTTCTTTGCTCACTACCCCTCCAGCAACTAGTGCATGAAATACATTGGTCTGACAGCAGTGCAAAAATGTAGTATAGTATATGGGCGGCACAGTGGTGTAGTGGTTAGCACTTTCACCTAGCAGCAAGAGGGTCGCTGGTTCGAATCCCAACCACGACACTACCTGCCTGGAGTTTGCATGTTCTCCCTGTGCCTGCGTGGGTTTCCTCCGGGTACTCCGGTTTCCTCCCACACTCCAAAGTGTTAATTGGATCCTGTATAACAAAAAAAAAAAAAAAATTGGCCCTACTGTGTATGTATGCGAGTTAGGGACCTTAGATTGTAAGCTCCTTGAGGGCAGGGACTGATGTGAATGTACAATGTATATGTAAAAGTGCTGCGTAATATTACAGCGCTATACAAGTACCTGAAATAAATAAATAAATAAATATGGTCACTGGTTAGTTTCAAATGGCTGACACATGCAGGCACTCCCACTATCAGGCTGATTTTATGTGTGGAGCTTGACAAAGATAGAGTTTAGGAAAGCGTCATATAAAATAAAATAAAGGCTTTCTGAAAAAAATAATTTAAATTTTTTTTTTTTTTTTTTTTATATACTGCCTTCAAGTGTTGCTTTAAACGATCTGGATGATCCTTGCAAGCTTCACATTAAGAATAATTATTGAAAGAACCGACATAACTTGGCTGTTAGAAAACAGTAATGGTAAATATGTGGTTGTTTTGCAATGCTGGGGGATTGGATTTGGTTCAACAGAGGATTATTTTAAAATAAATTCTGATTTTCCCTGTGTCCATTTGGATTTCCTTGCACAAACGGAAAAAAACTAACACACAAAAAAAAAAAAAGAAAAAACAAGCTGCTAACTGTCTTGCCCTACCTAGAGTTTGTCTACTTGTCAGGGCTATACTAATATATGAAATAATTATATTTAGGAGTGTAGATAAACATTGCAATCTGCATCTACATAGGTTGCACCGGTTAAACCAAAAACATCCAAGGGACTTTCATGAGTAATTTGGAATTTCATTTACCTGGCAGCCACATCTGTTGCAATAAGAATCTTAAAAACACTTGATTTGAATTTTGCAAGCGCAGCAAATCTCTGTTTCTACAAAGAACAAAAAAAAAAGAAACATTTACTGCTGAACAATATTTGTATAGCAATGATCATATTAATATAGCAAGGGCCTTTTTGATTTCCTTGACCGATTATATACAGTTTATTTGTACATGAGCACAGTAGGTCTATAATAAAAGCCAAAGTACACATTCTGGATGATTTATTTCCCTTTTCAGAAATTCAGGGGTTAGGTTTTCTCTTTCTCTGCCCCCCAGATATTACTCACGATTACTAGAACAAGCTTATGGTTAAGCATGAGCTTCTCAGTAAATGCAGAATATCCTCTGCCCAAAAACAGTTAAAATCACATGAACCCGTTCTGAAATACTGTTCATATGCAGTGAAAGTGCACTATGTGTTATAGTTTGATGGCTTTTGCTTGCTTCAAATCAGTTTTGTATTCCTACACGAGTCCAAACCCGCTTGAAGCAGGTCAATTGCAGGTTAAATAAACCATGAGCGCAAAAGCGTCTTAAATGGATGTAAAACCAATGCCATCAACACAAGCCCAACGCCTGTAGAGACAAGCTCGGTCATATACACATACATATATATGTTCCATACATACTATATATTCCAATCTGTAATGGATAAACCACCTACTGCAAACATTACCTTACACTGAATAATAAGGCTATAAGGGATTTTATCGTTGAACATAAACGCTCCAGAATCCCATCCCCAAATGAGGGGGCTCTCCCTGCCTGATCCATCTATATACCACTCAGCAGCAACACTAATCAGATTGATTTCATGATCAAAAGGATAACCTGTGGATCTCAGTAAATGAGGAGTACATATAGTGTGCTCATGTGAGATCACTCCAAGGTGTGCCACATCCCGTAATTGAAGACTTTAGGAAAGAAGTTCCCCTTGGGGTGGGACTTTAAAGGCACAAGTAATAATTTATAACTTCAAAAAAGCATTATACAAAATATTAAATTTATTGAAAGAATACATATACAAAAAATTGTTAAAAGCATATGGCAAGCTGTATACAATTCATGAGGTCATGTGGCAAAAAAGATACAGCTGTAATGAAGGTAAGTGCCCGACGCGTTTCAGAGACACAAGTCAGAATTCCTTCTTCAGGGGCAACCTTTAGATAGCGGTAGAATCTGCCGAATGACACTTTAAAGTGTATGCCTGCCAGTAATATTAAAAGCAAGTAGCTGGATTGCTCTCATCACTGCATTGGGGTGCCTTGTTGGGGAAAGCGAATGACTTAGAAATAAAGACACATCATGTAAGCACGTTCCAATTTGTGTGTGCCCGTCAGCCGAAAGCTGAATGGGGACAGCTGAAACCCAAGAAAATGGGAGATCTTAGCAGTAGCGTGGGCTATTTTGGAACCGTGCATCAAACATCCACCTTCAGGCAAGTGAGCAATACTTGTATTTTTGAAAGTATATGAGATGCTTAAAAAGGGATATCCTCTAGAGGCCGAGGAAGCCTCTATTCTCTAACCCTGAATTCCACCATATTTCTATCCTGGAACAGAAAAGATGGCACACAAATCACTAAAATTCTTTGGAATGGAACCTTACCCCTCCATTCATAACTTCCCTCAACTTCGAGTAGGATATTGGCAAAGTGGCTTGGAAGTTTCAACTCCCTAGCTTTAAAATTGTTTGGATACCTCAACTGTTTATTTTTATACAACTTCACTATATGGATCCCACTAACCACCTCAAGACCAAACTGTTTCACCTCCTTCCTGCCCAGGCCATTTTTCAGTCTTAGGCTGTCAAAATTTGAATAACAATTGAATGACAAATTATATTTTTAGAATCCTTTAAAACAGATAGAGCTTTCTTTAGGTGGTATTTAATCACCACTGGGTTTTTCTATTTTTTGCTATATAAAAAGGAAAAAAAAAAAAAAAGACTGGAAATTTTGAGGAGAGGAGAGGAGAGGAGAGGAGAGGAGAGGAGAGGAGAGAGAGAGAGAGAGAGAGAGAGAGAAGAGAGATGAGAGCGAGAGACCCTTAGCTCTGTGGCTATCTGCAGTAGCTGCTCTGCCCCCCCGTCCCCCGTCCGAGTCTCGGTCTGCAGGTAGGTCTGTGTATGATCGTGTCCAGTACCTTCCATGACAGTCTCCATGTGTTCTCTGCTCTGTTCCTTCTAGCGGCTCCCTTATAGCCTGCGCCTCCCGCCCGTCCTCGTCTTCCAGGTCTCCAGTCAGCCTGTTTTCCTGGCCTCTATTGGTGTTTTAGCAAAGAGGAGGTTCAAGGAGTTCTGGCTCTGGAGGACACCGGGGATGCTGCGCCCACTGCTCGCCTCTTCAGGGGTCAAGGAGGTCATGAAGCTCTTTTCTCCCTCTCTGGCTCTCAGGCCCATCTCTTCACCTACTCCGTGGAGGCTGCAGGCCGCCCACTCATTCACCTTGTGCAGATAGATTCCCAGACCACATCCTCGCCGCTGTTTGCTGTCAGGCTTCCGCAGCCACGAACCTGGACTCTCTAAGGATCTCCCTCTATCTGCGATCACCAGACTGCTCGTGTGCCCACAGAGAGGGCTCTGCATGCCAGCTGTGGCACGGGTGCCATAGGTTCACCATCACTGGTATATATCATTTGAAAATTGATCAATCCTAATGTGCTGACATCTCATTGCTTGAGGCCCTAAAATGCTAGGACAGTACAAATACACCTAAATGACCCCTTTTTGGAAAGTACACAGTCCAAGGTATTTAGGCATGGTGAGTTTTATTTTTCTTTTAAGATTTAATTTTTTTTGTCACTTCAATTTTTTGGGGAAAATGAAGATATTAAATAAAATGTGTTTTTTTGTTTACTGAGTTGTCATTTAAACACATTCTTGCTATGCCTTCCGAGTATGGGGTTATAAAATGTGTGAGACCTTTTTACAGGCCCCAAATCTTTGGGGCAAAGGATTTACATAAATTAATAATATGACCATTGTAAGCACCCCTGTCAGTGTCAAAAGGTCTGTCTCATCTCTGGAACTGTAAGAGAGCTTTTCTGTTGAAAAAAAAAAAAAAGACTTACGGGCTAGATCACCAGTTGAAAATAGGAGAAAGAAAGGTTAAAAAAAGAAAAAATTATTCAGCCTTCAGCCATCACATCTTAGAATTGGTAAGCTGCATTTATATAATAAATGTTTGCTTTTGGGTTTAGTACTGCTTTAAGTTTCTTGTTCACTATTCAATGTACTCTATGCGCATACACAGCATTGAGGAAAAGTATTAGACCTTTTGCCTCTACCTTCTAGACTTAACAAGCATTTAACCCTCTGCAGTGCAGGAGGGCCTCGCTGAAGGGGTATTGTTTGTGTAATTCAGCTTAAAAGGGTTAGCTCACCTTTTCACAAAAAATGAAAAGAAACTAAAACCCTCCCCACTTTTCTGGTTGCATGTATCTTATAGGATTCCCCTTTTGACTCACCCCCCAGCCAACAGAACAGTTTGGCACTGAAGTTAAGAAAAAAAAAAACCTCTTTAGATATTTAGTGATATTACTTACCTGTCTCGTGGGACCATGTTGCAGGCAGCTTGATCCTGAAGTAATCTTCTGTACAGTGATGCCAGTCCTTTTTCTGTCATTGAACTTCTGGTGCTGCTATGATGATAAGTAGCTTTGTGTCTTTGGGCAGAATTGCAGTAAAGATAGACTGACAGGGACCACCCCCTCCTTTACGTAGAGAAGTTATTTTATTATGTACACCGCACATAACACGATCTCTGAATGGGGGAGAGGATCGCGTCAAACCATTTTGCCCAAAGACACAAAGCGATTTAACTACCACAGTGCCAAAAGTTCAGCAGCAGGAAGAGGGCGGTCATACTTGTACAGATGATTAAGTCTTCTTTTTGGCTAAACTACAGCTTTAAAAAGATCACAAAACAGCCCTGGAGATTGTATAGCAGCATACGGCTTGCAATGGTGAGTGCCCATTGGCCAGCACTGGCCACATGAATGTGCTGACCATTGAGAATCTCTGCTTTTTTTCAGGGACGCCATCCTGGGAGAAAGAAGCCTCAAAAGGATTTTTACTGGTATGTGTGGGCACTGACCAATAAGAACTCGCCATTGCTTGCACTATGCTGTTACACAGTCTCCAGATTTACCATATTAAAAGCTTAAAAAAAAAAAAAAAAGGAGGAGGGGTATATATTTGAGCTATTCTTTAAGTTGTTGGTACAGCAAGGAAAAAAACGCAGACTAACAGGCTAACTTATACGTAGCAACAAACTTTTGATCTATGAAGAAATGATTTACCTGCTTCATCATAGAATGCAGCGCCACAGATGGGAAATTGAACTCCCGAAGCATCATATTCAGAATTTGACAGTTTCTGCAACATTATAAAAAAACAGAACAGTTATTAAACATCTATTTGTTTCTAGATAACATTTAAAAAGAAAAACACACACAGAAAAGAAAATGAGGGTCCATAAAAACACTGCACACGAACAAAAAAAGTACCAATCAAACAACACTACTGCATTAAAATACAAGGTTTCATTGAATTCTCCAGGACAAAAAGAGTTGTAACCATACATTAAAACAATTTGGGATATGCCATTTGTAATTGAAAAAAAATTATATATATGATCCAGTGGTAGCACTCTGAAAATAACTTCAGCACAAGCCTTTAATGAAACATCTGGAATAATGTGCTAAAATGTGCTGAGAGGACAAGAATAGAAAGGGAATGCTAGAATCCCTCTACATGTGCAAATGCTTTGGTCATTCCTGGAGGACTATTGTAATCTTTTTTTTTTTATACATTAGGCCATGTGAATTTGAAGAACAGTTTTTCTTTTCAAAGCAGTGGCAGAACTACCAGGGTTGCAGAAGTCGCACTTGCAACCGTGCCATAGAATTCCACCACTGTAGGACCCAAGCAGTGTTGCACACCTCCCATTATCTCAGTGACAGTTTGAGAAAACAGACTAATTCTCCCATCCATAGGATAGGAGAATCAATCTGTACAATTAGGGGTCGGTGGCTGCATCAGAGCCAGATGTCTCCGACACCTCGTCTCACACAGCCCAGCGAGTTCACTCCCCCCTCCCAGCAACGGACAGGAGAGGAGAGAGTCATACAGCTGCTCCCCCTCCCTCCCCTGTTCCCCCTGTGTCTGCCTGGCCCATCCAGTCTCCAATCCCAGCGTAAAGCTGTGCAGGACAGAGAGGGGGGGTGTAGGCGGGAAATATGAAGAACAGCAGGCAGCAGCTACACATTCTAAGCTACAAGAATGATACCTGAGCCAGCCTCGGCCCTTGAATGAGTAAGCATTGCATTTACACTATGCATTATCACTGAACTGTCTCTATCTCCCGCCTATGTCTCCCCTATCTGTCCCCCTCCCCCCATTCTTCAAAGTTCGTTCGGCCCTTGAATGAGTGAGCACTGCATTTACACTATGCATTATCACTGAACTGTCCCTATCTCCCTCCTATGTCTCCCCTATCTGTCCCCCTCCCCCATTCTTCAAAGTTCGATCGGCCCGTGAATGAGTGAGCACTGCATTTACACTATGCATTATCACTGAACTGTCCCTATCTCCCTCCTATGTCTCCTCTATCTGCCCCCCTCCAAACACAGAATTGTTGACATTGTTGCAGATTTATTAAAAAAGAAAAACTGAAATATCACATGGTCCTAAGTATTCAGACCCTTTGCTCAGTATTTAGTAGAAGCCCCCTTTTGATCTAATACAGCCAGGAGTCTTTTTGGGAAAGATGCAACAAGTCTTTCACACCTGGATTTGGGGATCCTCTGCCATTCCTCCTTGCAGATCCTCTCCAGTTCTGTCAGGTTGGATGGTAAACGTTGGTGGACAGCCATTTTTAGGTCTCTCCAGAGATGCTCAATTGGGTTTAAGTCAGGGCTCTGGCTGGGCCATTCAAGAACAGTCACGGAGTTGTTGTGAAGCCACTCCTTCGTTATTTTAGCTGTGTGCTTAGGGTCATTGTCTTGTTGGAAGGTAAACCTTCGGCCCAGTCAGAGGTCCAGAGCACTCTGGAGAAGGTTTTTGTCCAGGATATCCCTGTACTTGGCCGCATTCATCTTTCCCTCGATTGCAACCAGTCGCCCTGTCCCTGCAGCTGAAAAACACCCCCACAGCATGATGCTGCCACCACCATGCTTCACTGTTGGGACTGTATTGGACAGGTGATGAGCAGTGCCTGGTTTTCTCCACACATACAGCTTAGAATTAAGGCCAAAAAGTTCTATTTTGGTCTCATCAGACCAGAGAATCTTATTTCTCACCATCTTGGAGTCCTTCAGGTGTTTTTTTTAGCAAACTCCATGCGGGCTTTCATGTGTCTTACACTGAGGAGAGGCTTCCATCGGGCCACTCTGCCATAAAGCCCCGACTGGTGGAGGGCTGCAGTGATGGTTGACTTTCTAAAACTTTCTCCCATCTCCTGACTGCATCTCTGGAGCTCAGCCACAGTGATCTTTGGGTTCTTCTTTACCTCTCTCACCAAGGCTCTTCTCCCCCGATAGCTCAGTTTGGCCGGACGGCCAGCTCTAGGAAGGGTTCTGGTCGTCCCAAACGTCTTCCATTTGAGGATTATGGAGGCCACTGTGCTCTTAGGAACCTTAAGTGCAGCAGAAATCTTTTTGTAACCTTGGCCAGATCTGTGCCTTGCCACAATTCTGTCTCTGAGCTCTTTAGGCAGTTCCTTTGACCTCATGATTCTCATTTGCTCTGACATGCATTGTGATCTGGAAGGTCTTATATAGACAGGTGTGTGGCTTTCCTAATCAAGTCCAATCAGTATAATCAAACACAGCTGGATTCAAATGAAGGTGTAGAACCATCTCAAGGATGATCAGAAGAAATGGAAAGCACCTGAGTTAAATATATGAGTGTCACAGCAAAGGGTCTGAATACTTAGAACCATGTGATATTTCAGTTTTTCTTTTTTAATAAATCTGCAACAGTGTCAACAATTCTATGTTTTTCTGTCAGTATGGGGTGCTATGTGTACATTCATGAGGAAGAAGAATGAACCTAAATGATTTTAGCAAATGGCTGCAATATAACAAAGAGTGAAAAATTTAAGGTGGTCTGAATACTTTTCGTACCCACTGTATGTGTGTGTATATATATATATATATTATATATATATATATATATATATATATATATATATATATATATATATATATATATATATTTCCAGGTGGATGGGGGAATCCTCCCACCAGTGGCCATACAACCTGGGTTGCTGCCCAGCCAGCTATAGACAGCGATGTCCCAATTTCCATGGTAGCAGCAGCACATTAGGACCCAGTGCTGGTTACGTTATGGGGCTGATGGGTGCATGCGCAGGAGGGCCAGTACAATTGGTTATAGACAACTAAACCTCCCGCAGATCGCTTAGCAGCAGAAGCACTGCAAAGCCTTCTCTGACATGCTGATCGAGATGCGATCTAGGTTTCATTGATCAGAGCTCTTACCTTACGTTCATGGAGCCCACCGTCTGCCATGGGGACAGAGATGCCAGACCAGCGCAGTCAAAAGGAGGGGCATGACATTTAAGAGGAGGCTGGGGACTCCCACAGTGGCAGAACACCAGGGCCCAGTCGCAAGTGTGACATTTTCAATCCTGGTAGTTCTTCCACTGCGTTGGACCCTTATATTGAGTTCCCTGGTGTGCTGGTGATATAAATAATGCTTTCTGTCACTGTGGGGTGGGCCCAAGATGGTAGGAAGGAGGCCCACTGCAGAACACATGAAAGGGTCCTGCTGCAAGACCATAATAAAGGGCCCTGCAACAGGAGTAAAAGGGCCCCGGGATCAGTGGGGAGGGCCATGGAACCAGAGAAAAGAGCACAGGGACCAGAATAAAAATATATTTAAAGAGATCTGATCTACATAATCTTATCAATGCGTGCTAATGTTCCTTAAATTTGTTTGTAATTATATACATGCATGGGTGCCTTCACTGTATACCAGTGGACATAAGGGACAGTGGGAAGAATCACAGCAGACAGCAAGGGACAGGCTAACCGGGCACACACACTTCAAAGTGCAGATAATTAAGGCACCCACGCATGCATGTAATTACAAACAAATTTAAGAACATTAGCACGCATTGATAAGATTATGTAGATCAGATCTCTTTAAACAACCATATCTAAAAATATACTGAAAAGACTATATAAATGAAACACATACACATACACACACACACACACACACACACACACATACACATACACACACACACACACACACACTCCTTTGGTAGAAGCAGACACACAAAAGGAATCTAATTTGTTAATTTCCTAACTTTTTTTCCTTGTGACCACAAAACACTGGAACCTGGAGAATTTACCTGCCCTGGGTTACTAAAACAACAATTATGCTAACAAGCGCACACACTCCCTGTGGTTCCTGTCCCATCATCAGCTCTGGCAGCTTCCACACATGACTCACTTGCAGGTGTTGGTGAAGATTATGATGGACCAGTCCTCATGCTCATCCTGGAATTTCTGGATCAGATGAACCAGATACGCATCTTTCACCTTCTCAGGCACCAGAATGTATCTTTGGTCTAGCTGCTCTACTGTCCGCACCCTAAACCAAGGCATTTATAGAGATCGTTAGATACACATTCTATTTCGATAAAACATTTCAACATTAGATCCACAATAATTCTCAGGAACATCAATTCTCACAAGCTACACAAACCTATTACTGAATTCATGTAACAATGTTTCAAACTTAGTCATTTCAATTACTATATTTTCTCCATAATACATGACTGACACAGTTGGTCAAATGTTAGGCTCTTTATTAAGTTACTTTACAAATAGCACAATGTACAACAAAACACAGTAAAGCTGAACTCCAGGCATATATAAAAGACACACATAGATGAAGCTCTGTATTCAAATACTGACATTTTTTTTTAATTCAACTAGTGCAAGGATTTGAATTTGATCAGATTTTAGACGGGTACACACGGTCCTAATATCAGGAGACAATTGCCAGTTAAAAGAAAAACGTCCGACATTCAGCCCGTGTGTATGTCGGTCTGTGTATGTCTGTCCAAATGGCTGGCCTCTGTCAGACGTGCATTCTGAAAAACCGGCAGCTGACTGACTCCCAATCAGCGCTCTCAGCCAAATGGCAGTGAACCAGGCTTTATACAATGCCCTTTACAGCAGTACCCACAATGGAAAAGGAAGGACCAGTATTAGGAGCCAATCAGGTGAGCTGCAAAACAAATGTGCTCACAGAAGGAATGAGCAGAGAGAAAAGCGCATCAGTCTCCTGATGCCCTTTCACTGTATAATCAGCAGACTAGGGGCAAGTAGATGGTGTCGCTAGATTTCATAACTGAAATATGGTGTCATCCTCCTGTCTGTGCAAATGCCAGACAAAAATACAAACCCCATGGCAGATAAAACTGTTTCTATTTATGCATTTTATCCATGTATTTAGAGGTTTGCTATTCTAGATATTAAGTTTTACTGGTGAACTTTGGGCACAACTTTAAATTCCTTCATCGCCACAAAAGAGAAGTCTCCCATTGTTTGCACCAAATGCAATTGCAAAGCCAGTCATTAACATCATCACAAAACCGTACATAGACCAGGGCTGTGGGTAGAATCCAGCAGGTCCTTCAACTATAGTCTGACTGTAGAAAACTACAATGGGGAGGATACAAGTCCAGATACTCTGCATAAGGAGAGAGCAGCAGTGACTGGTCTAGATTACAGAAAACTTCCACACCGAGGCAAATTGCAGCAGTGGCTTCATTCTGCTTAGTGTACAGATCTGAAGGAATCACACAAAGGAGACCAAAAATAATATAGGAATATATGTGCCTCTAATTTACACAAAATTCAACCTGGATTTCAGCTTTAAGGCAGAAATATAACCTAGGAAATAAAAAATGAAAGGGGCCAAAGAAAAGCCTCTAAAGAACGGCTGCATAAAGGGATGCTCAGACCAACTTTGTATGAATAATCAAAAATTCTTTATTAAGGATCAAGGTGACACATTGTCTAAAAAATAAACCCCGTCATAGGGGAACAGTGTACAAAACATGAGAGGATACAGAAAATAAACTGACCACACACAAGACATAAAACCAAAAAAGAGATCACACATACAAGGCCGGCCTCACACATACACTGGAAGATCAGACCAGCAATAACCGGAGTAAGCTGCATACATTCCAGCCGGGAATGTTTGAATGCTGCTATCTCATCGGTTTGCTGGTCGGCATGCCACAATGATGTAAAATACCTGGTATGATATATAACCAATATAGCTGCACCAATGGTTCAAAAGGTTGAGAACTTCAAACTTTAAACTCTAATTTTGTCAACCCTAAAATTCAGAATATACTGTGAACTGTTGCCATGCAATGCAGATCTAAACCCATATACATTTTTACTGTCATTGAGAGGCATATAGGCTCTAAATTATCAACACGATTTCACCATGAAAAGAGGGAAGCATCTAGAGGAATGTCTGCACACCGATAAATATAAACTGTAAATAGAGCCAGTCCTTGACATGGATGATGGCTAGTGTCTTGAAAAAGATGAAGTTCAAATCCTCAAATAACGTTTGGTTTGCATAATCGGGCCAACTTAGAACCCCTATGGCAGAGAGTCTCTTGCTGTAATGGTGAGTAGGGGTGCGGGAGCAAGGGAGAGACGCAGTGTATGGGGAAGACTGCGCGGGCTCACACCAAACATAAGCTGTATCCCATACTGGTCAATTGTGCCATTGGCCAGGTGACGGCCGTGAATTGATTGGCATATATCCACTGTATGGCTGTGTCAGCTTGGTGGTCACGGCCTTTTCTCTATCCCCTTTATGATAAATGCTTATGCTCACCATGCACTGGAAGTCTTGAATGAAGGGACATCTGCATAATTCCTTGGGGTAATTTTAAAGTGACGGCCCAGACATTAAAAGTTCCGCTCCGACATGCCACGAGGGGATGGCGTGTTCTGAAAATTGCAGGCGAACAACGCTCTGTACGGAGGCTGGAACGCAGCGGTGGCTCTTCCGGGTAGTGTGTTGCCGGCGTGTGACGTCAACGCGTTTCGCGTGCGTGACGCACGCTTCGTCAGGACGTCATTGGAACGTAAGGGAGGAAAATAAATAGGGAAATGGCCTGATTGGAGATTGCCATCAGGTGGCAGTGTTACAGCCATTCCTCTGTTACAGCCTCCCGCTTAGTTAAAAACCGGATGGAATAACACCATCATGTGGTAAGAAATAGGTAATGCACAGTACTAGGTATTCTTTTGTCATACATGGCGTGGCTCCAAAACGGTCAACCGCGGCTCAATAAATAACCAGATACCACTCAAAGGCTTAAGAAAAATAGCATACTTAAACAGTGTAGGAATTGTCGCATTCACCATGCAGTTTATTGATTACCTTTGGTGCTAAATTAATCACATTTTTATTAGTTGTCTTGCGTCAACAGCACATACAGCTTGGAGATACCGATGCATTATTTAGACAAATTCCCAAAACAAAGAATGGCATACAGAGGCCATTCTTGTTTCGAGGGAATTATTATTCTTTTTCAAAACTCCAACGGTTTATCACTTCGAGCTAAATAGTAATTTAGCAATCAAGGCATAAGCAAATGTTATAATTATGGATCTTTTCAGAATTTTTTCCAAAAAAAGAAAGAAAAGATAACATGCCTTACATTATGAACTCTTAGATTGTACATGAAAGTGGCCAAATTACTGTACTGGGTGGCACTATATTGTCCAGATTTCCCATGACCCGAGATCCATATCACTGTATATTAAAAAGTATGTAATATATATAGGGTAATAGTCCTATTTAATAAGAACATATAAGATTTCAATCATATGGATATCAACTTAACGGGAATGTCATATGTATTAAAGGGTTTAAATGGAATGGACTGGTGAAATATGATGTGGTGAAAAACATAGCACCCTCTGTTTTATTGTTCTGCAGGTGAATGTCACATGATATAACCAGTCTTACTCCCTATCATCGGGCCATGTATTAGAACTGACAGTACTACGGCTCAAGAAATATACTGAGACTCATGTCAGTATTCAGTCCCAAGGGTACCAAAGTTTGGAGACGAAAAATCCACGCCTTCTCTTCTTTTAAGAGGACTCTATCGAAGTCGCCTCTTCTGGGCGATATCTTTAAGGCCCAAAAACCCATTACTTTTAGACCGGAGGGGTCGCTGTTGTGTTTTTCGGCAAAGTGTAGGCCGATAGGAGTCTCTTCCTTAAGGCGTACACTTTTTAAATGCTCCCCTATTCTAATACGCAACTGCCGTTTGGTCTTACCAACATACATTTTATGACATGGGCACTGTATAATGTACAATACACGGGAGGTGGAGCAGTTTATGAAGGACTCAACACTATATGTCACTTTTGCTTGTGAATCTGTATAAACCTGTGATTTTATCACATGGTTGCAAATCTGACAGTGACCACAGGGGTACATTCCCCTTAAGGGTGGTAATTCAGTAAGCCAATTGGTTTTGGTGGTACGAGTGAATTCAGATCGTACTAAATGGTCACCGAGATTTGTAGCTCTTCTAGCCGTTAATAGTGGACGTGGGCCAACTATATTTTTAAGTTGTTCGTTATTCTGTAATATGTGCCAGTGTGATTGAAGGATCTGTCTCACCTCATTCCACTGGCTACCATATTTGGTGATTAGGCGTGGTAGATTTGAATTCTGAGGTTTTGGCTTATTTTGAGTCAAGAGCTCATTTCTATCTCTCGCTGCTGCCTGTCTTCTTGCCTTCCTAATAACTCGGTGAGAGTATCCCCTCTCACGGAATCTCGCATACAGGTCTTTAGATTCTTGTAAATAATCTTCACCAAATGAACAATTACGCTTTATGCGAATATATTGTCCCACAGGGATCCCTCTGATTTGACTGATTGGATGATGACTGTCTGCCCTAAGGAGGGTATTGGCGGCCGTTGGTTTACGAAAGGTAGTGGTAACTAATTTTCCATTTTTGAGCTCTATATTTAAGTCTAGAAAAGAAATTGTTTTCTTATCGACTATATGGGTCAGATGAATATTACGCTGATTAGAGTTGAGTTCTAACATAAACTGCTCCAGCTCAAGTGGCGTACCTGCCCATACCATGAGCACGTCGTCTATGTACCTCAGCCAGGTCAATGCGTGGCTGAGGTACATAGGCGAGGTGTACACCACCTCTTCCTCCCACATGCCAAGATGTAGGCATGCATATGACGGTGCCCACGGGGCACCCATGGCCGTCCCTCTAATTTGCTGGTAAAAATAGTTGGAGAATTGGAAAACATTATTCAAAAGGGAAAATTCAAGCAATTCCAGAAGAAATTCATTTTGTGAACCCTGCAATGGATATTTCTGTTCAAGAAAATGATATACTGATAGAAGCCCCCAGGGGTGGGGAATAGAGGTATAGAGAGACTCAACGTCTATTCCAACAAGTAATACTTCCATATTGAACTCAAGATCTCGGACCCTGCTCAAACGTCCCCCGTATCTCTCACATACGAGGGAAGGTCGAGAACAAGATCCTTGATCAATGAGTCCAAGTATTTACCAATCCTGTCCAAAGGACCCCCACAGGCAGACACTATAGGTCTGCCCGGGGGGTCAACCGGGTTTTTATGTATTTTTGGTATAATATATATTGTGGGTATATTATATACAGAAACCTGGAGATAGTGTTTCTCTTTGGTGGTAATGAGTCCAGCTTCGAAAGCGAACTGGAGTTTCTCATTGATGTTTTTTGCTAGCTCGGGGAGTGGGTTGTGTTGCAGTTTTTTATAGGTGTTGTCGTCTGATAAGAGACGTTTAACTTCCCTTTCATAGTTGTCGGCTGTTAATAACACAACATTGCCCCCTTTGTCACTTTTTTAATATATAACCTAGACTAGGATACAAATAAAATTCTGCTTTCATCAGGCTGGGTGGGCTAAATGTGATCAAGATGGCTGAAGACGCTGAGCCCGGAAGAATCCGGAGTGAAAATGCTGCAAAGGAGCTGGTTGTCACACTGCTGGAGAAGAAATACTATTCTGTTTAGTTTCACTTTAAATTACGGCTGAGCTACTAAGAGATTTTGAAGTACAACAGAAAGGCCAGCACAGCATCTTTTAGGCTTCTTTTACATGGGTGTTCCATCTGTCCGTTTACGGAGGAATGACACCTATGTAATACTATGGGCAAGCAGATGTTAGCAGATGATCATCCATTGACATCTGCCTTCGTTAACATTTGTTTTTTTTAATTTTTTCCATTAAAAAAAACGAAAGCGGACCTAAACGGTTGTCAACAGGCAAATGGTATGTATTTGCATCCTTTGTAGCATTGGTTTTTAGAAGCCGGCACCCACCAGCGTTCTAACAACAGATGACTCAACAGCTGTCAGCTGAATGTAAAAACAATTGGCGGTAATTACAAAATTTGAAAGAAAAATATATCCATCTTTACTAGGCCCTTCGGACCTACTCACTTAGACATTTTAAACCTTTCTAAATAACTACATCACTCATGTTTTGCCAAATTTCTTCATTAGCTAAAGAAAGTAGTGGAACCCTTACTCTGAAGTGGATTCCCAGAAGAATGGTTTGTTCATGGCAACAGACTTCAGCTCCTGCAAGGTGTCTGTTAAGGTGGCACTGAACAGCAGGGTTTGTCGCTGGGCTGGAACAGCACTAAGAATGACTTGCAGATCTTGAGTAAAGTCTGTACAACCCTGTTCAAGCAGACGATCTGCCTCATCTAGAACCTGAGGACACATGTACATTAATTACAAGTGGGGATTAATAAAAGATTTGAAAATTAAAAAAAAAAAAAAAAAATTACAAGTGGGGAAAGAGAAGTATGGATCCCTTTAGTTCTGCGTTAAGTTATCAGTCTTACCAAGAATCGAATCTTCTTGATGCTGAATGTGTTGGAACTTCGAATATGGTCAGCTAGGCGACCCGGTGTAGCTATGACAACATGTGGCTTTCTGGCTAGCTCCAGGGCTTGGGCAACCATATCTAAGAGAAAAAAATGGGACTTAATTACAACTGGGAAACAACTATACAAACTTTAAGTTGGTTTCCTTTTTAATGACAGATTAAACACCTGTATACTACTAAGATAACAAACGGCTTTACCCTAACTCTACCAACCTATAGCATGCATTATCCCTCAAGACCCACCCAGTACCATTTTCTCAATCCCTGCCTAGGAGAGAATGAAGTCCATTCAGAGGAGAAAAAGTACAGTATGGGTTATACTGAGTAATTGCTTTAATAGCCAATCACAGGCTACACAGCAATTATGTGATTAGGAGACAGTCCTCCCGTCTCCTGGTTTAGTACAAGACTAGGAATTGATAGTTTGCCCCTCGAAAGCAGGCCCCCCTCCGTGAGGATAGAGATATATACACACTGTGTGCACAATTATTAGGCAAGTTATAGTTTTGAGGATTAATTTCATTATTGAACAACTACAGTGCTCCCGGTCAATGTAAAATGGTAATAAACCTCAAACCTGAATATTTAAGAAATTTTTGGGCAACTATCAATTAGTCTGCAGAATTATTACGCAACTAAATGAAAAACTAACGTTTTCCCATCTCACTTATTTAAATCATCTGTTAAAGTGGAAATAATAGACAACACAACATTTACAAATCAAAAAGAACCACTAGACAAAGCCATACATATATTGCCGACATCCCCATAATCAAAATAGATAAAAGATTACTAACCCCCAGGCAATTATGGGACTTTAAAGGCAACTCAAAAGGATTGACTTGTGGGTTTGTATAGAATTTTATTACATCCATATATATTAAAAAAAAAAAACAGAAGTATAAAACCATTCGTATGAATAAAAAAAAAAAAAAATCATCAAATGTAGACAACTAAATTGTCACATAGTATAGATGTGTTGGTGACACTATCTTCTCTATGTCCCCGACACGTTTCAGGAAGAGTTTGATCCTCTTTCAGGGGTGTTTTTAAGAGAGGGTCACATAGTCTTAAATCATCCAAGATAAAACAACATACAATAAAGCCGGAACTGATATATAAACAGAATTCACTTTTGCCACAGATTAGAGATGTTGCAAAGTTCCCCTCGGACCTAGGGCCCTACGTGATCCACACCGGGCTCCCCCCACTTCACATAGCAGCAACTAGTTAGGTTTTTGAAAGAAACCAGGAGATCTTGTGGTTGTATCGTGAAGAGAGAGTGGTAGGTCCAGATGACCCAGGCAGCCATGGATTGCTGCCATGTGAAATAGGGGGATCCCAGTGTGGATCACGTGGGGCTCTATGCAACATCTCTAATTTGTGGCAAAAGTGAATTCCATTTATTTATAATTTATGGCTGCATTATAGGTCATTCATCTTGGATAAATTAAGACTATGTGATCCTCTAATAATAATAATATTAATAATACCCCTGAAGAAAGGATTTAACTCTTCCAGAAACACATCGGGGACATAGAGAAGATAGTGTCACCAACATGTATACTATGTAACTATTCAGCCGTTTAGTATATAACATTTTAATCGTCTACATTTGATGATTTTGTTTTTATTCATACTGATGTTTTTTTACCTTTTTTATATGGATGTAATAATTCTATATTTCATACAAACTCACAAGTCAATGGTCAATGCTTTTAAAGTCCCATAAGTACACCCCTTTGGAAGTCCCAATCCGGAATAACCCAGCTTTTGATCAGTTAAATATATCAGTAGACTGATTTCTGGAAAAAGAAAGGCATAGTCACATTGGCAGTTATATAATCATAGAACGCTACATCGATTTGAACAGTATAATGATATCGCCCATAAAAAAATTTCTATAAATATTTACAGCTCTGTCATGTTTTGCAGGCGCAACTGGGTAGCCAGATACCCAAGATATTGAAGTTTCATCTTCTTGGAGTGTTGAGATCACAGGGCTCTAAAGGGCTTTATACTTTACTCACACTTAGTGCAGGCCAAGGCATGCAGAAATAAATTGAGAGTAAGGGATAAATGGCAGACAATCATCCCGACTATGACAGATGAGAGGTGGGAAGAGATTTGCTACCATACATTTGACAGTTTTACCAGCAGCTAATAGGCTAATTCAATTATACATGATACATCAGGTATACCTTAGCCCAAGCAGATTACTTGGAATGGGGCGCAAGACCACATCGAATTGTCAGATGCCACCAAGATGGGGCAGACTTCCTACATTTAATGTAGCACTGCGATTTCATTTTAAGGTATTGGAAGCAAGTAACAGAAAAGCTGTCAATTGTATTGGTTAGATCAATTCCATGTACTGCTGCGGTGTGTTTGTTGGGATTACTAGAGGATGAGATATGGCCTAGATATACTAAGATTTTATTATAAGAAACACTATTTCTGGCACAGAAGCCTATTGCGGTAAGATGGATGCAAGTGGCACCACCCTCAGTAAATAAATGGATGAAAGTAGTTAATCAGATACTACCCTATGAAAAGATAATGTACGAGCATAGAGGAGCGACACAAAAATATCAAATGATATGGGATGTATGGATTAATGCTAATGTTACTTTAGGAATGGAAGAGAAGTAGTAAATAGTGATTATTTGGGGGGGGGGGGGGGGGCACGAAAGAAAAATGCTACAAGGAGGTGTAAATAAATGGTGAAAAGCGGCAACCAGGTTAAAGATTATTAGAGTTGTACGATTAGTTATGAGTTGTTTTGAGAGTTTTGAATGAAGGGTGCTCCTCAGGGTGTATGTATGAAAATGTAAAGGATATACATATTGTATATATAGATTTTTTGGTTAAAATTTTGCAATAAAGAGTATTTAAAAAAAAAAAAAAGTTCCATAAGTACTTGGGGGTTACTAATCTTTTCTCTGTGTCCATATTTACAAATAAACATTTAAAAATAAATAATCAGTGACCAATATAGTCACCCTTCTTTTCAATAACTGTCATACGTCTTCCATTTATGGAGCCTATCAGTTTCTTGATCTGCTGACAATCAACTTTTTGTGCAGCAGCAACCACAGCCTCTCAGACATTGTTCGGAGAGGTTTACTGTTTTCCTTTACTGTAAACCTTACGTTTAAGAAGGGCCCACAAGTTTTCAAAAGGGTTTAGGTCAGAGGGGGAAGGGGGCCCATGTCATTATTTTTTCATCTTTAAGGCCTTTATTGGCTAGCCATGCAGTGGAGTACTTTGATGCATGCAATGGAGCATTGTCCTGCATAAATATCATGGTCTTCTTGAGAGAAGCAGGCTTTTTCCTGTTCAACTGCTGGAAGAACGTGTCTTCTAAAAACTGGCAGTAGGTTTGGGAGTTAATTTTGAGTCCATCTTCAACCCGAAAAGGTCCAACTAGCCCATCTCTAATACCAGCCCATGCCAGTACTCCACCTCTACCTTGCTGGCATTTGAGTCAAAGTGGAGGTTTGTGCCCATTACTGATACAGCCACAGGCCCATCCATCTGGTCTATCAAGGGTCACTCTCATCTCATCAGTCCATAAAACTTTGAAAACATCAATCTTCAGATATTTCTTTCTTGCAGTGGACAGGTTGTGGCTACTTTCCAAAAAAAAAAAAAAAAAAACTGTACACCTTTGGTTTAGATGCTCTTGGAATGTATTTAGCTGGATTTAAAATGAAACAGGGTGTACCCTCTTTGAATATGCCAACATGAGATAGTCATCTGTGTCTCAGGTGGGCAGTATAATAAAGAGACAAAAAGATACGTACCTGGGTATGTAAATATTGATGTAAACTTTCTCTCTGAAAAGTCTAAGAACCCATTCACATTGAGGCGACACGACTTCGGGGAGCGACCTGTGAAGTCGCGTGCACCGCGACTTTGGCGCGACTTGCAGACTTCACATAATGGAAGTCTATGCAAGTCGCTCCGAGGTCGCCCCAAAGTAGTACAGGACCCTTTTTCTAAGTCGGAGCGACTTGTGTCGCTCCTATTAGAACGGGTCTGTACTACTCAATGGACCGCGACTTGTCAGGCTGACAAGTCGCGCTAATGTGAATGGACTCTAAAACTGCTAAAAAAGGTAGCGCATACTGCAAGCAATTTAACCAGTTACATTGTTACCCAAAATCAGCTGTGTAGAACTTGTTGAATTAAAAGAGGAAAAAAAACATATGCCTATGGACTAATATGTTAATACATTTTAAATATTTATTACATACCCATTCCTCCAACAACGATACAGTCCTTCAAACCTAGTGGCTTGCCTAGAACTCGAAACTGTTCTGCAATCTGATAAGCCAATTCTCTGTAAAAAAAAAAATAAACAAATAATAGCCCTTTAGTAGAACTTAAGGTAAACCTCTCACAAAATAAATATTGGACCTGCCACTTATGAACACCTTCGGAAGAGGCAAGTTGCCTGGCTACTTTTTGACACACTGGGGGAGATATACTAAAACTGGTGCCCTCAGAATCTGGTGCAGCTATGCATGGTAGCCAATCAGTTTCTAACTTAAGCTTGTTCAATAAGGCTTTGACAATAAGCCCCCCTTCACATCGGCGTGATTTGACATGTCAAATCACAGCCTATTGCAGGCAACCGCACTGTCCCAATCGTTGCAACGCTGGCTTTGTGGCGCCGTACTGATTTCCAAAAGTAGTTCCTGCACTACTTTTCACAACTTTAGAGGCAGTTTCAATAGACTTCTGTGCATGAACCCACAGATGTCTTTCAAATCGCCCCCAAACTCACACTGAAATTCAGGTCTGACAAACCCACGTTCAACTTGAATGAGGGCTAAAACCTGGAAGCTAATTGGTTTATATGCAGAGCTGCACCAGATTTTACACTCTCTAGCTTTAGTAAATAACCCCCACTGGCTTCAATACTCTCAGTGTGCACACTGGGCATGGTTGAACGGAACTATGTCCAAGTTCAACTGTCTCTCTGCCCACTAGACCATAGCAATGACTGTTCGGCGCTCAGTGGTCACTGGAGAGTCTTGAGCTCAGGTGTGGTTTGCGCTCACTCACTGAAGTGAACTACATAAGCCACAAGTGAACCGTGCCTGGGAACACCTTCTCCCCATGGTACACTTAAGCCCTCCAGGGCATGGTTTGGAGCACTTACATTACACAAACATGGCAGACCAAGGAAGTAAACTGTGTCTGCTAGTGTGAGTGTAACTTTAGTCACCTAGCTGGAACTAGTATGGAGCTGAGAAAATGTCAGTTCTTATCTGCATTATTGGTCCTGGTCAGTGTCTTAATTCCGAAGCCAATGGCTCAGCACGAGAGCCAAGAAACTAGCATTTTCCAAAGGAAAGGTGAAGATATCCTCTGTGTTTCTTGAACTACATGCTTTAAGATGATTTTATTTAGTCCAACACAAAAGAATTAAAAGTGGTATTAAACTTAAAAACCATGCCTGCCAGCATTTTTTTTTTTCTGTCTCTTCTACCATAAATCTTCCTGTCGGCAGCAATGTACACTGAGCCATGCATGCCCAGCTCAGAGTACGGTATATTATGGTACCTGCTATGTGCCACGATGATGAGACTCTCATGCATGGAAGTGATGTCATTGTGGCTAGCAGAATCAAGTGGCCGGATGAAGCGAACCTGGAAGGAAGACTAGGTGAAGATAAAAGCACTCAAGCACTCACAGCGCACCGCAGGAGTCTTCCTTTGACAGATAAATCTGTCCTAATCTATTATGCAATGCAGAAGAACACATTATGGTATAAAGCTGCAGGGGTCCCAGATAGAAAACATATAAAAAGTATTACTGCTTTAAAAGGCAACAGACCAACTTTCAGCATGAATCCAAGGCATACTATTTATGTACAGCTAGCCAGTATCTAAACTCAAAAAAATATATTATTATCAAATAATTTCACATTTCCTATTTATTAAAGAATAAAACAAAAAAAAAACAAAAAAAACAAATATGCAAAGAAAAATGCCCATAAATCACTTTTTTGTACAGTAGGATTTAGAGTGTTAGCTGATACTAAATGGTTTATACTAACCGTGTTGGTGTGAGCACCAGGCAAAATATTCCAAAAGGATCTTCAGAGAGTTTCTGTAGTATAGGCAACACAAAAGCAGCCGTCTTACCACTGCCAGTTTTGGCACAACCCATGCAGTCCCGACCTAAGAGCATACAAAGAAAAATGGAAAACTTTGAATTGGTCCCCTCAAGTCATACCCAGAACTTCATTAAACAACACAAATCCCCCCACGCAATTTACCAGTTTTAAGTAAAGCCCAACACCTTTTTTTTTACTGAACTGAGCTAGAGTTAGAAGCTAGAAAAGGTTTTAAAAGACAGTTTCATTTTTTTTTTTTTTGAAGAATTAGAAGAACCCCATCATTTCCTGTTCTATCTAATGCCCATCTCGTGAATAGTAAATTAGGGAAAATCTATTCAGTGGGGACATAGGCTGCTTTAAAATCTCTACAATTTTCATAAATCTAAAACATGAAAAATAGAGTTTTGGCTGAAGTAGGGACTAAATAAAAGTATTAAATTTGGATATTCAGTGACCATTGTTCGATTTATTCTTTACTGAAAACCCCCTTCCAAGTGTGCAAAACTTCCCCTATCTATATATAGTGTGGCTTTATAGTTTCAACTGGAAGATTCCACAGCCATAACCAGTTAATCCCTTCAGCAAAACTATTGCGTTTACACTGTTTTTTCCAACTGTTGCAGTTCTTAAAAGTAATGAATGTCACAGAATTCAGTTGGGGCCAAAAGCATATGTGAAGCCACTCCAGCAAAGGAAAAATTTTTGGAATCCAAATTATCTTCTAAAGATCCATTAAAATTTTTACTAAAAAAAAAAAAAAAAAAAAAAAAAAAATGCATCTGTCTGCCTAATAACATTGATACAGCAAAGAAATACATTCCTCATCTGTGTACGCTGTGTTCCCCCCCCCCCCCCCCCCACCAAGAAGGGGTTCCCTGCTGTCAATCAGGAAAAGGGCTGAGCAGGGGGTTTGTGGCAACAAAGCCGACTACAGGAATATAGATGTGCCATGCCTTACGGTCATGTTGTTTTGATTAGTAAGATCAGGCACACAAACTGATAATACCAACATGGATCTGCTTCTGTGCTTGGCATCTTCAGAATAAGGCTTTATTTAGATGTGCAGTTGGGGGCCGTAAAAATGTGCGGTTGAGCTGCCCCCTAACCAGCCATTCTTAAGCTGCAATAAGTAGAGGACGGAGGTGTTTACATGTCGCTTTATCAAGTCATTAACTTGATAAAGCGCATAGCGCGAAACATGTAGTCATGGCAACCATATAGCTTGTGTTCCACCCTGGTTCCTGGTATTTCCCCGCAACTGTCCGGCTGATGTCACCACTACGGAACTACAGCAGAGTCCATTCATCCTCGCGCCGGCTGGTTTCTGGCTTAGTGCACACACTGCTCAGCGGTCCTGGGAGACTGACCTCCTCGCACTTGTGTTGCTTGCTGCCAGGTGCCCTTGTCCACTCCAGCCCAGGGAGATATTTAATGCTGCAGACAACAGCTGTAATTTGCCAGAATAATAGACTATTGGCTTCCTTCTCTTGTTCTCTAAACTGCACAATATATGTGAGGGAGTTTAAGAAGAGGAGTGTAATTGTGGCATCCCTTGAGACCATACAGACGAGATCTAGCAACAGGAGTTTCCACACACTCTGATATATATGCATTTCTGGTAAGAGGCTATATTAATCTCTGGCCACAGAGATATACAGGCGTGCGATCCTTCCTATATGGTACAGGGATGTTATCACTTCCAGGTGTTCATAGTTCCGCTAATATATCCCTATTTTCTGGTAAGAAGCTAATCCTGAAGGTGGTGGGATTTAAGTGTGTCACTGAGCACTGAATTTCTCCTTTCATCTTTGGATTGTCACTATTGGAAAACATCACATGGACTTTTATTTTTATTTGAAGCACGGATATTACACTGTGGACTTCATTTGTTGATTTATACCCTGTTAGGGTTTTTTTTCCTCACGTTCATAATTGGTGTATTTGATTATATACCTCATTTATTGTTTGTCACTATATTGATTTATTTAAATCACATATGTTATTTTGGCACCCAATTGTTTAGCACACCAGACCACCCTTATTTCAAGTATAGTTACTTTACTTTTGCTTCAAAGCTGAACTCCATATAACACTTTTTATGCAGTTATAGCAAACAGTGTTTTTTCCTTCTGAGATAAAATTTTACATAAATGAATAATAGCTGACCATTGTTAGCACCCCTGTCAGTGTTAAATGTTTTGTTTTATTCCTCTAACTGCCACTTTTGTTGGATGCATTAGGGCTCTTTCACACGGTCCGCCTCCGTAGGCGGATCCGTGCTGCTCAGCGGGGATCAATCCGCGATCCCCGCTGAGCCGGCGGATGACAGCTCCGTCTCCGCTTGCAGTGCCGAGAGGGAGGTGTCACAGCCCCCGCTGCTCTCTATGGGGAATCGGATGAGAGCGGACCGCCTGTCCACTCTGATCCCCAGGACGGATGGAAAATAGGGTTTCCATCCGTCCGGATTTCACGGACGGGATCAGATACGGATGGCAGCGGGTGTCACCGGACATGTCTCCGCTGACATCTGCTGCTCCATAGGGCTGAATGGGGCATCCGATCAGATCCGCCTGAAAAACTAACAGGTGGATCTGATCGGACCGCCCGTGTGAAAGAGCCCTTAGTCTGTTAACAGAACTTTAAAAATAAAACACTTCCTGCTGGCACACAAAAGTAAAAGGTGAAAAAAAAAGTCCTAAAAAATTTAAAACAAAATGCAACCACCATATTTTAAAGAGCACTAGACTCCTTGATTTAACGGTTTTGTAAAACAGTAAAATTCAAGACATACTGTGAATTATAACTGTCACATGTGTTCCCAACCAAACTATCAAGCCATCTAATGGTTGGTGTCAGATAAGCCTCTATATGACATGGCAGTCTCTTCTGCAGAACTAAATCCACTGATCTAACGGTTTCCCAAAACAGTTACATTCAGGGCATGCTGAGAATGAGAACTGCACAGTTACTTGTGCCCTCAATCCAACTGTCAAGCCATCAAATGACTGGTGTCTTAACTGATCACATCCCTCAAGGATAAATTCAGCTTTAGATCATGTTACACCTATGTTTAGGGTGCAACACGTTCCAACACCCTCATCCTTAACCATGACAGTGGGAGGGGGTTCCTCGCAACTGCTGTCTCATTTAAAATCAGTGCTGAGCACAGCCGTGTCATCCATTTACAGGGATCTGTGAATAAAAAAACGACAAGTCTGGCCTGCCAAAGTGGCAGACTGCTTGTAGCTCTCAATGGACTTTGAGTGCACTGATCAGCACGTTTGTAGTCCATTCATTCTTCCACCGGCTTTCTAACGTAAAGCCTGTGTAGAGGTATGTTCAAGGAGCAGCAGGAAATGTCTGCAGGAGCGTGACATTGCACCCACCATCCACTGATCACGGATGCAAAGCTGTTCAGGCTTTTGTAGGAAAAAAAATACTAATGCACATTTATTTTCTGCAAAATCATATCCATTTCTTTTTACATTCCCAAGGCAGCCACAGCGCAGCTCTCTATTTCTGAGAGGGCATCCAAGAGCGTCCTCCTAAAACCCTGCCCTCTGCATGCCAATCACAGCGGCCCTTTAACATGTGAACAGCTGTATCCTATCACAATTGGTCACACATAGACATGCCAGGTATCGGCAGTCCTTTCCTTGTGCGCTGTGTAACGAAAGGAGAAGAGATAACTAGCAAGGCTCTCAATACATTCTATACATGGATTATCAGCGCACCCTCCTCAGCGGCCTTCAGCGCACCCTCCTCGGCGGCCATCAGCGCACCCTCCTCGGCGGCCATCAGCGCACCCTCCTCGGCGGCCATCAGCGCACCCTCCTCGGCGGCCATCAGCGCACCCTCCTCGGCGGCCATCAGCGCACCCTCCTCGGCGGCCATCAGCGCACCCTCCTCGGCGGCCATCAGAGCACCCTCCTCGGCGGCCATCAGAGCACCCTCCTCGGCGGCCATCAGAGCACCCTCCTCGGCGGCCATCAGAGCACCCTCCTCGGCGGCCATCAGAGCACTCTCCTCGGCGGCCATCAGAGCACCCTCCTCGGCGGCCATCAGAGCACCCTCCTCGGCGGCCATCAGAGCACCCTCCTCGGCGGCCATCAGAGCACCCTCCTCGGCGGCCATCAGAGCACCCTCCTCGGCGGCCATCAGAGCACCCTTCTCGGCGGCCATCAGAGCACCCTTCTCGGCGGCCATCAGCGCACCCTCCTCGGCGGCCATCAGCGCACCCTCCTCGGCGGCCATCAGCGCACCCTCCTCAGCGGCCATCAGCGCACCCTCCTCAGCGGCCATCAGCGCACCCTCCTCAGCGGCCATCAGCGCACCCTCCTCAGCGGGCATCAGCGCACCCTCCTCAGCGGGCATCAGCGCACCCTCCTCAGCGGGCATCAGCGCACCCTCATCAGTGGCCATCAGCGCACCCTCATCAGTGGCCAACAGCGCACCCTCCTCAGTGGCCAACAGCGCACATCAGTTTAGCTGCTTAGCTTCACACTTCCCGCAGTGCACAAAAAATGCGAAGGAGCAGATCGCTTTTCTCCTATACCATTCATGCGAAGGAAGGGGGAACTGTCAATGACAGCTCTGGGCTGTATGAGAGAGACACTCTCAGTTCAGAGCCCTGCTGAGGCGGCACTGACAGGCAGCACTGATGGACGGCTTTTATGGTTTCTTGCACCAGGCACTGAAGGTTCTACTTAGGCCTCTGGGTAATAACGTTTATTTTTATATTTTGTGTACTCTAATTGAACTGGAACATTACAGCGGTGGTATTGGCACATCCCTGGTATAAATACATTACACAACAATGGAATATGCTTGGATTGGACTCCTTCCTGCTGTGCTGCTCATGATCAGCTTCTGACTGCATTCCATTTCAGTGCAATGTACGAGTGTAAACAAATTACCAGCAGAAAGTGAGCCATCCTTTTGTAAGTGTTCCACAATACCAGTGTTGTCATATGCTAGTGGTTATTCTTCTGGTGTACTCACCTTCTAGGATAGGCGGTATGCAGCTCTCCTGGACTGCGTTGGGTTTGCAGATCCCCACCTGTCTGCACTGTTCTATGAGCCATGATGACAACCCCAAATTAGCGAAGCCTTCCATCTCTGGCTTCACATGTGACTAGTGTAATACTTCCGGTATGGACGAACACCGTCATCAACAAGCGCTGAACCCCATTGGCTTCTGTGTGCTCGTCTCCGCCTCCTATCCCGAGGACTACAGCTGGGAGGAAGTGAATGTACAGACAGCCGGAAGTAGTGATAGGCAGACCGGGTGACGTGTCTGGTGTAGAGATGGCCGCCCAGGGTGAAGTAGATGAGTTGTTCGATGTGAAGAACTGGTTCTATATTGGAAGTTACCAGCAGAGCATTAACGAGGCTCAGAAAGTGAAGGTAAGTGCCTGCTAATACCGGCTTGGCACTGGGTAGTTTGTGTCTGGGAAGGGTGTTATGTGTAATAGGGGCCCTGAGAGAAGAGTAAAGGATGGGGGATTGCATTGTGAGCCCTTGCTTCTGCTTCAAAGTGTCTGTGCTCCTCATAGTGGAATGCCATTGCTGCTCCCTCCTTCTAAAAAAGCTAGTTTCCTGGCTGTCTTGGTTATCCTCTTCCTTGAATACGTTTAGTCACTGACCTGGCACAGACATATAAATAAGGTCTTCTAGAGTCCACACCTAGAAGGTGGTCAGCTAGGGGAGCATACATTGCAATAAAGCACCTACTTCATATAGTAACTCCTTAACCATTTGACCTCTAGGAAGATTTTACCCCCCCCCCCCCCCCTTCATTCATGACTAGGCTTTTTTTTTTTTTTTATATGGTTCTGCGTTGCTTTAATGGACAATTACGCGGTCGCGCGACGCTAAGCCCAAATAAAATGTATGCCCTTTTTCCCCCACAAATAGAGCTTTCGTTTGGTGGAATTTGATCACTTCTGCGTAGAGCTGCATAATTCTGGATAAAATGGGAATCCTGATTCTTTTGCTTAGAATAAAGATCTAGATTCTCGGCGTAACATCTTTCACATTAGATGAAAAAAATTGGGCTAACTTTACTGTTTAGATTTTTTTTTTAAATTCATTTAATGTGTATTTTTTCCCAAGAAATTGCATTTGAAAGACTGCTGCACAAATACCGTGTGACATAAAATATTGTAATGATTACCATTTTATTCTCTAGGGTCTCTGCTAAAAAATATATATATGATTGGGGTTTTAAGTAATTTTCTAGCAAAAAATACTGATTTTTAACTTGTAACCAACAAGTGTCATAAAAAGGCTTAGTCTTTTAGTGGTTAAGTTGACCTCATTTACAGACCGAAGTTCACCCCTTTTGATCTCTAAAAGAACTGAAGGATACAATGTTTCTTTTTATCTCTTTTAGCACTACTTTGTTGATAAACATTGCTAGCTGTTGTGTGTTTTTTTTTTTTTTTTTTTTTTTTTTTTTTTTGACAGCTGTGAGCAGGAGAACTGTGCTGCACTGTTTACAGGAATCCTGGAAATTCTGAATCAAGATCGCAATTTTTTAAAGATTAATTGTGCAGCTCTACCTCCACAGTTTTTTTTTTTTTTTTTTTTTTTTTTTTTTTTTTTTTTTTTTAAAAAAACATGTAAAAAAATCTAATTTCTTCATCAATTTAGGCCAATATGTATTCTGCTACATATTTTTGGTCAAAAAAAAAAAAAAATCACAATAAGCATATATTGATTGGGTTGCACAAAAGTAATCGTGTAGGCTATGGGATATTATTTATTTTTTTTTTTTACTAGTATTGGCAGTGATCAGGGATTTATAGCGGGACTGAGATATTGCGACAGACAATTGGAGCACTGACACTTTTGAGACTTTTTTGGGACCAGTGACATTACATTGATCAGTGCTAAAAAAAAAAAAAAAAAATGCAGTCACGGTACTAATAACACTGGCTGGGAAGGGGTTAACATCAGAGGCAGTCAAAAGGTTAAATGTGTTCCTAGCCAGTGCTTGTGTACAGTGGGGGAGGTGCTTTTACTAGGGGAAGGCATTGATCCATGTTCTGGCTTTGCATTGACACAGGATCAATGTCTGTTTAGGAACTGATGTCCAGCTTTACTGTTACTTTAAAAAGTTTATTTGGGCCAAGCTTGCTGAAAACAAACTATTTCCTACACTAAGCGGTGCACCTGTTTGAGCATGCAGCCCCAGCTATATACAGTATACACAGCCTTGTTTTCTGGCTGTGGTACACAAACATACCATCTCCCACCCAGAACAAAATTGAGTCTAGGCATCTCATGTATCCCCGCATCCAACTGTACAGTTGGTTGAATTGGGTTTGGAGACACACAGGATGCCTTTGCTGCCATCATGCTCTTGCTGGGTATCATGTGAGTGGTCTCCCTCCAGACACACCTGTCCTTAAAACAGAGTTCCACCCAATAGTGAAACTCCCGCTTTAAGTGCTCCTGACCCCCTGACATGCCACGTTTGGCATGTCATTTTTTTTTTGGGGGGGGTACCTAGTTTTGACAGGTACCCGCTCCCGCTTCCCCACAGGCTGCCTAGGCGGCTCGAGCAGAAGTTCTCCCCCCTCCCTAACTGCAATCTTCTGGGACACGTCACAGGTCACAGAAGATTGCCCGGCCACTAAGGAAGAGCAGCGCAACTCAGGAAGTGCGCACCTGCCTGTGAAGTCACAGCCAGGTGCCCACACTTGTGATGCCAGCGCCGTGGGGAGAAGAGGGAGAGAACCAAGGCTCCAGCCGAGTGTGTTTATTAAAAGTCGGCATATACACTTTTTGTAGCTGGCTGACTTTTAATAATCACAAAAACAGCTGGAACTCCACTTTAATCTATCCCACTGCTATATGTGCTCCAACTTTGGAGACTCTGGAAATTTATAGTTGGAACCACAGTTTACAGAGAAGCCTTGACATGGGCACTGCAGCTTACTTGTATGTTTGCAAATGTGTGCAAACAAAACCCTCTGGCCCGCTGGCAGCACAAACACAAAAAAAAACCCTCTGTGTTTAGTGTAAACTGTTAGACAGGGTCAGTTTGGTTGTTTTGCTGGCTGTCTGGTAAGTGTGCTGGAAAATATTTTGTTTGTTTGCAATTAGCAAGGAACATATCAGGCAGCTTTAATAATCACTGCAGTGTACACAGCTTTCAGATGTTTGAGTTGTTTTTGTGATTGTGAGAATTTTTTTTTATTATTCTTAATTCTACATTTATTTTCTTTGTTGTCGTCTTTAGCCTTCAAGCCCTGAGAAAGAAGTAGAGAGAGATGTATTTCTGTACAGAGCATATATAGCACAGGTAAAATAGAATTTTGATCCTTGTTTTTTCTATATATGCTATTTGTGTGGGATTGTAAGCATTAACATTTTTGTCAATTGGAACAGAGAAAATATGGCGTAGTCCTGGATGAAATCCGCCCAAATGCCAGTCCGGAGCTACAGGCTGTGCGCATGTTTGCAGAATATCTATCCAATGAAAGCCGGAGGTGTGTATTGCAGATTTGTTTATCTTTTTGTTTCTGTACTTGACTCTATTTCAAGCATACCTGTTCAGTGCGTGTTTCTGCCTGCATTTGCGGGGTGTTTTTTTTATTTAATTTTTTTACTGAATTGCATTTACATGTGTTTGGATGCTTTCATATATGTTGTTCTGCATTCACTTGTGAAAAAATGCAGCAAGCTGTGTGTTTTTTAAATGCACATGAATGCAATGATATAATCTAAGCTTATTAAAATGCATATGTTTTTCTTGCAAATGTTTGTACTGCATTTAAAAATAGGTGTGACTGCTGACTTCATCTGTTAGGTATACTGGCTGCTGGAAATAAATGCAGTTGCACGGAGGTACTTGCACGTATTGTGAACTTAGAAGCCCTGATACCAGCAGTCTTCTCTGTTCTCTGCCAAACGTTTACAGCTTCTGTTGAAAACTCTCCCTCAAACCTGCCCCTCTCTGTTGGTCTGTAAGCCCAGCTGTCTTAATTTTGGACCAGTACCAGTACAGGAAGTGGTTATGAGCATGTTACACCAGGTGCTTTGTATAATAGAGTGCGCTGTGTTTTCAGGCTGTCCAATATAAAAAAAAATTAATCCTGTTTATCTTTTTAGAAATATATAGATGTCATGTGTTCTTTGCACACTTTCAGTGTTTTTTTTTTAAGGATTTTAATTGACTTACTTAGTTCTTATCTTTAGACTACAGAATAACTAGTGTCTATGATGTGGAGATGGAAGAGTGGAATGGATTCAGTAATTTAGAAAAATACAACTATGCATGGATGTCACCACTCGATCCACTAAAGAGCTGTGTGTTGTCAGCCCACAATTAGAAATTAGGAGCTGAGTACATTTTTAAATCAATGGGTGTCTTTCTGTACTGGCAGGGTCTTTAACCCTTCCACTGACATATGTCATACTTCAACAGCAATATGAAAGTGGGGTTTGTACTCACTCCTGGCTGATACAACACCTGGGGGAGAGTTTATATCTGACTAGTCAGGTGGAAGTGATCCACAAACCCCCTGTAGTACACCCCCCCTCCCCCACGCCAGGTGTGGCTAGAAGTGAGGGGGACCAGCGAATGTCTGTTCACTGGTCTCCCTAGCTAGAATGGGCATAGAAGTGAAGTGCGTTACATCATTCCATATTTGTTTTTTTACTTTTCCTGGCTTCTGTTGCCAGGGAAGAAAGTAACGGATTGTGATCTATGCTCCATTAACTTCAGTTGAAGGCAGGTGAGACATCAGGGGTCTAATAGGCCCCTGATATCTCTTTAAAGAACACCTGTCACCCCAAAAATGCTATCACACTGGGGACTTTTGTTCCCCTATGTGATAAGGAAGTGAAGTTGACGGTAAGACAAAATAAATAGTGTAAAAAGGTAGTTGCACTTAACCACTTTTCCTCTTGATATCTGTTAACCTGTTTATCTGTTTGTTGTATTCAATTGTTGATGTATCTTACGTTTAAGAGCATGCTCTCCAATTTTAACATATTGCTTTCATTCCAAAAGGGATGCCATTGTCTCTGAACTCGATAAGAAAATGTCCAAGAGCGTAGATGTCGCCAACACAACCTTCCTGCTAATGGCAGCTTCAATTTATTTCCATGATGGCAATACAGATGCTGCTTTGAGAGTTCTCCACCAAGGAGACAGTCTGGAATGGTAAGGCAATGCCATCTTACTGCTAAATATGTAGAGGCCGCAATTATGTATTGCATCCGTAAGCAGTGTTTAACTTCAGATGTTATTACAAAAAATAAAACTTCATTACAAAAAACTTGTACAGCAGTTATAGGGCTTATGACAAAGCTGAAGAGGGCTTTTTTTATTTTTTTATTTTTTTTTTTTTTATAAAACGTAATCCTTTTTACATTGCAACCTTTGTTTTCTAATTTGTTGATCTCTAAGACACTGTGAGGTTGATTTACTAAAACTAGGAGGGCAAAATCTGGTGCAGCTGTGCATGGTAGCCAATAAGCTTCTAACTTCAGCTTATTCAGTTAAGCTTTGACAATAAAACCTAGAAGCTGATTGGTTTATATTCAGAGCTGCACCAGATTTTGCACTCTCCAGTTTTAGAAAAATCAACCCCTGTGTTTGTTTTTTGTGTGTTTTTGGATGTCCTACTATAAATCCCTGTGTCAGCAGGATTTATTCTTTGGTAATGCATGCCTCAACTGCTTTGACACTACAGGGACAATTGATAAGGCAGTGGTAAGGCCTCATTGCAGCCATCAGACATGCTGCTTGCAGATTTGCAAGGAGCCCATTTCATGTTCCCATGAAGCGCAACTCTAAATTATTTTAAAAGCGTTTAATAATAAATAACCAAGTACTATGTCAAGCAGGGCCAGATTAACGTAGGGGCTATTGGAGCTGCAGCTCCAGGCCCCTACCTTTATATAGGCCCCGGGTTGGCCATATTCACTGTTACCGCTCTTCTGTCACTTGTAAACACAGAAGTCTGGCTTCTATGCTCGCTTCCCCAGGCAGCACTCTCAGAACCTCCCCACACAGCGCGAAGGCCGGACAAGGAGGGACAGTTGCCGATGCATGGATGTGTTTATGGGCTTCAGAGACAGCATCCCATGTTGAATTAGGCATGCATGGCTGCACCCTTCCTCCTCTGGGTGCATACCAAGGCACGGCCCTTAAGGCCCTTCAAAATCCTCAGCACCAAGCCCATGATGCTCTTAATCCGGCCCTGATGTCAAGGTTACGCAGGCTGCATCCCTCAATTTATGTATATACCTTTTAAGGGCCATCTTGTCTTTTCATCGTTAGTCTGTACATACTCTGTTGAGACCGTTCTGTGATTTGAGGTGGCAGTGCCTCTGGCTTGTGACTGTATCTTTGTTCAGTGCAAACTTCTTTGTTATGAATGCATTCAGTCGTTACTCTGTAAATTGTAAAACCTTAATAGAATCAAATGAAACAGAAAATTAATGTGCAGGTCAGCAGGGTACAAAAGTCATAAGTGTAGATACATAAAATCAGGATAACAAGGTTAAAAGAAATATGTTACCATGGAATTGTGATCTAAATTTTATGAAACAGTGACATGGTAATATAGAACAGGTTGATGCCTGGAGCTCCTATTGTTGCCTTAAATTAGGCCTTATGCGTACAGTTCCATGAGCCTGTATAGCGTAAATTGTGGGCTTTTTTCCAACCCGAACATTCACAGCTTATTGCTGACCATAGTATTGAATGGCTGTATGCAGGTATACAGTACTACTTTCATAACTTCCCGACATATTGATAAAACTGTTCAGAACAGTTGCTCTTTTTAGTTGTTGTTTTTTTTTTTTTGTGCATTGGCTGCTGTATTACTCAGCAAGGGAACTGGCTAGTTGGGGAGGGAGCTGTGTACTGCGATTAAGCTTTTTTTTTTTCCAGCATATGTACCGTGCCTAAGGTTAGCGACTGGTTAGTAGAATGTTACTCCAGTTATGACTGCAGAGAGCAGTTTCAGGTGTTAGTAGAAGATTGTCAGTTGAGTTATGTAGAGAGGAGTAAATCAAAAATAGTACAGCAAAACATAAGGGGATAGAACGAGAAAAATTAACTGGTTGTACATTTTTTATTACTTATTACCTACAAAACAGTTGTTGCATACAGATAGTCTTTGAGTTTTTACTTGCATTTTACCTTCAAGGAAGAACAATACAAATATCCATCTACTTAGCATAGGTGGCTCAGTACTTTTTTTTATAAAAAAAAAAAAAACGTTTTCTGCGACTGCACCTTATAATTGTCTGTCTATAAAATCTCATCAATATTTTTTTAATGTATGTTTTTTTTTTTTTTTTTTTTTCCCCATTTATAGCTTGGCAACAATAGTCCAAATATTGCTGAAAATTGACAGACTTGATCTAGCTCGGTAAGCATATTTTAATTCATACTATCAGTGTTTCACATTAGATTTCAGTTGTACTCTAAAATAAGCTTTATATTTATAAAAGCAAAATTGAAGGTAACAGATTCAGCCCAGATCACACAGAATCTATTTAGCAGAGTTTTAAACTGGCTGCAACTTAAGTGTATGTATGGCTCATACCTTTTTTTTTTTTCTGCCAGAAATCCATTGAGCGCTTTACTGGATTTCTAGCAGATCAACACGTATTTATAAAGAGACCAAACATGGGGAAAGCTGCATGTATTGCAGGAAATGCACTAAATATGTTTAAGTGCCCAAATATACACTTTAACTATTTGGGTAATGAAAGATCACGGTATATTTGGGCATTTGGTAAATTTGCCCTCAAGGGGCTAACTCTCCAGGTTTAAATTATTATTATAGTAAACATGTGGCATGTCAGATTTAGAAGGAAGTTAAAATAATCCCAACAGACAGGCTTTTTATTGCAGAAAATAAATACATTGGGGTTTATTTACTAAAGGCAAATTCACTGTGCAGTCGCTGTAGATCTGAGGGGGAAGATCTGAAATGACAGGAAGCCCTGCTAATTTCTATCATCCAATTATGTGCTAGCAAAAATGCTGTTTTTTATTTTCCTTGCATGTCCCACTCAGATCTACAGCGACTACACTTGCAGCGCACTTGTAGTGCACAGTAGATTTGCCTTTAGTAAATAAACCCCATTGTCTCTCCTGCAATAAAATACATACCTGCCTGGTTGCAGAATGTACACCGGGCTACATATGCAAAGTTCAGTTTACATTTCCGGCCCAGTGCCAGGTTGTCGGGATGAATGAATTGCGTGTATGCACGAGAGTGAAGTAATCCTGCCAAAGACTGGAAACCAGAAGAAGTCAGGGAGGAGATGCTGGCGAAGGACCTCATGGGCATCAGATCATTGGAACAGAGGTAAGTATTTTTGACTTCATGTCCACTTTAAATATAGAATATAGAAATAATACTTTTTCCCTTTCCCTTATTTGCAAATACTTTATATGATGTAGGCTTTATTACAGTTGTATTCAATTTTCTAGAGAAACTTTTTTGTATTTTTGGTTTCCAAATATAGCAAAGAACTGAAGAAAATGGTGGAGATGGATGAAGATACAACACTAACACAACTTGCAACAGCATGGGTTAATATTGCTATGGTAAGCAATATTTATATGTAAAATATCTGTCAAAATAATGAGCTCAGAAATGAACCATAGCTTTGTGGGACTTTTGAGACTTTTGGCTCCTTGTTATTGCTGCCCATGAACAGGTGTTTTCTTCAGTTGACACAGACTGTGCAGTAGATGGCTTTGTCTTTGTCTTGTCTTATTTATATTATCCACAGTTAAATACCTTTTTTGGCTTTGGTTTAACTATTTTTTTTACAATGTATTGTACAGGTGCATTTAAAAAAAAGTAGATAATCATCAAAAAGTTAATTTCAGTAATTCAGTTCTAAAAGTTAAACTTATGTATTATATAGATTCTTTACACACAGAGTGATATATTTCAAGCATTTCTTTCTTTTAATTTCAATGATTATGGCTTGCAGCTAGTGAAAATACAATTTAGTATCTTAGAAAATTAGAATATTGTAAAAAGGTTCAATATTTTAGACTCATGACATCACACTCTAATCGGCTAATTAGCTCAAAGCACCTGTAAATAATTCCTGAGCCTTTAAATGGTCTCTGTGTGGTTCAGTAGGTTACACAATCATGGGGAAGACTGCTGACTTGACAGTTGTCCAGAAGACAGTCATTGACATCCTCCACAAGGAGGGTAAGTCACAAAAGGTCATTGCTAAGGAAGCTGGCTGTTCAGAGTGCTGTATCTAAGCATATTAATGGAAAGTTGAGTGGAAGGAAAAAGTTTGGTAGAAAAATAATGCACAAGCTACAGTGATAACCGCAGCCTTGAGAGGATTGTGAAGCAAAGGCCATTCAAGAATTTGGGGGAGATTCACAAGGAGTGGATTACGGCTGATGTCAGTGCTTCAAGACCTTCCACACAGACGTATCCAGGACATGGTCTACAACTGTCGCATTCCTTGTGCCAAGCCACTCCTGAACCAGAGACCATGTCAGAAGTGTCTTACCTGGGCTAAGGAGAAAAAGGACTGGACTGTTGCTCAATGGTCCAAAGTCCTCTTTTCGGATGAAAGTAAATTTTGCATTTCATTTGGAAATCAAGGTCCCAGAGTCTGGGGGAAGAGTGGAGAGGCACAGAATCCAAGTTGCATGAGGTCCAGTGTTAAGTTTCCACAGTCAGTGATGATTTGGGAAGCCATGTCCTCTGATGGTGTTCGTCCACTGCGTTTTAAGCCCAAGTCAGCTCAGCCCTCTAGCAGGAAATTCTGGAGCACTTCATGCTTCCCTCTGCTGACCAGCATTATGGAGATGCTGATTTCATTTTCCAGCAGGACTTGGCACCTGCTCACACTGCCAAAAGTACCAATACCTGGTTTAATAATCATGGTATCACTGTGCTTGATTGGTCAGCAAACTCACCTGACCTAAATCCCATAGAGAATCTGTGGGCTATTGTCAAGAGGAAGATGAGACACCAGACCCAACAATGCAGATGAGGTAAAGGCCGCTATCAAAGCAGTCTGGACTTCTATAACACCTCAGCAGTGCCACAGACTGTCTCCATGCCACGCTGCATTGATGCAGTAGTTCATGCAAAAGGAGCCCAGACCAAGTATTGAGTACATACCATACTGTGTATTGACATACTTTTCAGTAAGCCAACATTTCTGTATTAAAAATTATTTTTCTCTGCCGTTCATTGACAGACGCAGCTCCATATTCTTCACCATAGGGTTATGCTGCCCTCTACAGGAATAGGATTAGGCAGACAACACAAAAGCTTGACTATGCCCTGTGGGCTGTCCTCAGCTGACATAACCCCTCTCGCTGCTTAGAGATACTCATTTGTTTGTTTGCCTAGTTCAGGAGTAGGACCTAGTCTCCCGGCTGGGCCCTAGGTCCTGGCTTTTTTTTTTTTTTTTTGTCTATTTTTTTTTTGGCTGTTTGTTTTTGGATCTCTTTTTTTTCTTTTGGAGATCTTCTAGCAACTGCCGGGCTGAGGGATGGGCTGGACTATTGCAGTTCCAGTGGTCCCCTCCGCACGGCCAGCAAGCGCGTGCAGGCCATAGCTCCACACTCGGTCGGCCGCTATATAGCCCCACTGGACGGGGGCTGCCCGCGAGTTAAACGCCTCGCATGGTCGCATACGACCAGGTCTTGGTCTGAGTTGCAGCGTTCCTGCTGGCTGACAGCTCCCCCACTTCAGTGGAGAGGAGCTTTTTGTCTTGGGAGTGTTACCCGCACGCTTCTCTGGATCAGTAAGTAAGGGCCCCCTACTCTCCTTTCCTGGTTTTGCTGTGGGGCGCGGGTACCTCCCTGGGGTGGTTGTTGGTTCCTCTGGGGTTCTCTCCCCCCCCCCCCCCCCTTAGGTGGTATTGAGCTGGCTTTGTCTGCCTGTGCTCATGGTGGGGGGGGGGGGGGGGGGGCTGGTGCCCAGGCTGTGGGGTGCCCCTGGCCTTGGTGCCTGCGGGCATGCTGTCGCCTTCGGTGGGCTTTCTATGGGGTGGGTGGCCTTTTTGGGTCCCCTTGGGACAGCTGGTGGGCCTTGGGGGCAGGTGGCTTGCTATCCGCGGGTCCGAGTACCACACGGTTGAGCAGGCCAAAAATTTATTTAGGCTGTGTCTGTGCGGCCTACTGGCTGGACCTTCTGGGCAGCCCCAGTTTTGGCAGCTAATGCTGCCATTGTACCCTGGAACATCCGTCTTCCCCCCCCCGGGCTGGTCACGGGTCGCCCACAGATTGCACTTGGCCTACTAGGCTGCCCCCCTTCTGGTAGGGTGGCTTATGGGGGGGGGGGGGAGAACAGGGTCCCAGGCAGGTTTAGCTGCCAGGGTGCTGTGGGGCATCCCCCTTCCCCAGTGACCCTGTGGGGGTAGTCTGTCTGTGGGTTTTCCCACATTGGCGACGACCCACCGAATTAGCCTCCTTGGTGGGACCCTTCTTGTGGGGGTCTCTCGTTGGAGCCCTCCCTCCTTTTTGCTGGCCTCAGTCGGCGCCCGCTGTGGGGGGCTTGAGTCAACGACCACCTGTGCGGGGTAAGGATAGTGTTGGCTTAGCGATTGCGACCCCCCTCCTGTCTTGTCATATCCTGCATCTAGTTCGGTCTAAGCGTATGGAACCACCCTGCGGAGTCTGAGTCCATGTTTCCCTGAACCGTCAGACCGTGAGGACAATTCCTTCATGGCTGCTACGCCACACAAGAGGCGCTTGTAGATGCATTGATTGTATCAGTGTAGGAGTCATTTATGTTGGAGGATGCAGCCAAGGCTGCTGCGGCCATATCTGTTCCATTTGTCACCCATAAACCGTCCTGTGCGGTTATGGTTTTCTCTTATCCAGCTTATTTTGACAATTGTGTCTATAAGTGCTGGGTGCGTCTAATACGACCCTTGATAGTCCTAAGATGCTTTGCTGTCCGGTATCCCTTGAGGAGTAGATTCTGAAGCAGTGGACGCTCCCACCGGCGGTGGGTGCCCCTATTTTCTAGGTTGACTAAGGCAACCGTGTTTCCGGTGGTAGAATCCCCAGCTTTTAGGACTCCGGCTGATAGGCGGGCAGAATCTCTAAGGCCCGTTACTATAGCTGGTGCCTTTTTATTGGCCTCCGTTTGGGTGTCTCCTAAACGGATGGAGTGGGCGACCGGTTTCACCCCGCCTATGGTGAACTGGCAAACCGGTTGGTCCAGGGTCTGTAGTTTGTCTGCAATGCATCTTTGGATATGGTTCCTGTGAGTCTCTAAGCTATTTGTCTGAGCAGTGGTGCTTAGGCATATTTTGTGGCTAAAGTGTTGATCTGCGGATCACACCTCCAAGAAGGATCTGACTGAATTTCCTTTTCAGGGCGAGCACCTGGATGATTTCATCCCACAAGAAGTTTTTTTTTCGTCCCTCAGGGACTTCAGAAAAAGGTTCCAAGCCCTTCAAGGCCTCTTCGAGAGGTTTCTAGTGGCCTTGGTCTGGCAATCCGAGATCAAGCTTCTCCAGACCTGCTGACAAGACCCGTTCGGAATGATGGTTTGCCCCCATCCATGTCTGGGGTGGGGGGATGTCTTCACTGGTTCCGGGGCCGTGGACCTCCCTGGGTCAGTGACCAGTGGGTCCATGAGGTGATTGTATCCGGATTCCAAGATGGAGTTCCATTTCTTGTCCTTCAGAAAGGTACTTTCATTCCAATGTGCACCTGCCCCCGACTTGGCTCCAAACTCCATTGTGGGCAGGGCAGGACTTGTTGTCCCAGGGAGTGATCATCCTGTTTCCAGTGTCAGAACGTTTTCAGGGGTTTTTATTCATACCCTTTCATAGTTCCCAGGAAGAAGGGCAAGTTTGTCCTATTCTGGACCTCAAGGCCCTGAACCGTTTTGTGCGGGTGCAATAATTCATGAAGTCCTTTTGGACAGTGGTGGCATTCCTGCATCAAGGGGGTTCTCTGGCTTCTTTAGACATCAAGGATGCCTACCTGCACATTCCTATTTGCACCTGGCATCAGCGTTTCCTCTGCTTCGCTCTGAGAGGGAGCACTATCAGTTTTTGGCGTCACCCTTTGGTCTAGCCTCCGCTCCCCCGTTCCTCGCAAAAGTGTTGGCCCCGGTCTTTGTGTTGTTGCATCAGCGGGGGATTGCTGTGCTGGGATACCTGGGCAACCTCCTCTTGCGTGCATAATCTCTGTCGGCTCTGATGGCCGATGTGGAAATTACTTTCCAGACTTTGCGGGAGATCGGGTGGCTTATGAATTTCAGAAGTCTGCCCTCGGTCCATAATTATCAAAATTAAAAGAAAGAAATGCTTAAAAATATATCGCTGTGTGTAATGAATCAATATAATACACTATGAGTTTTTCACTTTTTGAACTGAGTTACTGAAATTTTAACTTTTTGATATTCTAATTTTTTGAGATGTACCTGTATATCCTCCTAAATTTTTTTTTAAAATGTATCCCTTTGTAAAACCGAGGAAAACCTGAGGAACTTCAGTCCTCCTTACTGTTGGTCCCTTCCTTCTCCAGGGTTGTCGTCCTCCCCTAGGTAAGAATGAAGCACTGAAGCCTCGTACACACGCGTCGAAAATCGGCAGGGAATTTTCGTCCGACGACCGATCTGCCGATTTCCGGCTTGTTAGTATGATGCTACCAACTGCGACTTTGCGGCCGAAAAAAATCTGGTGTGCAGGCTATAAAAATTTTGTTGGCCGCCAAAACACGGCTGATTTTCGTGCAGTCAGTACAGATTTCGAAGGGGAAAAATCTAATGAGCAAGACTGGGCATGCTCAGAGAAGAAAAAACACAAAGAAAGCAAACCAACACATGACATCACTTCTGAAGTAGAATTTTGTCGGGCGAGAAAATTCGTGTGCAGTCTAGGCACATTATAACCAACAAAACACAACTCTGGACAAAAGTCGGACGATCGGTCGGCCGATAATCGTTGCGTGTGTACTAGGCTTTACTTTTTTTTTTTTTTTTTTCTACTTGTGGCAGAGGGAGGAGGATAGAGCCAGGTGCAAATAAGTTGTTTTCCCGGGTGTTGGTCTGCGTTGAAGTGTCACTAAACCTACATCATAAAAAAAAAAATAAATAAAAGTAAAAAATTATATATAAATAAATGCAAAAAATCGGGTTCATCATGCTGTTCTGTCTCCATCTTCTGTCCATGTTCCCAATTCAGCTAGGGACTTTGCAGCTGTGGTGGCAACTCTGCACATGCTTAGTTTTCAGTGAGTTTCTATCTAAGCATTTCCTCCCTATTACATCTGAGCAGCTCATGTAACTATAGAGGGGCGTAACACAGCCTGTGACTGGCAGAAATCCACCCACATCATATTATTTCTGCAAAATTAAGATGATTTTAATACAAATATACTGTATTATTTGTACAACAATAACTGTTTATGGATTTATTTTTTATTCTGTATTCCAAATGCTGTTATTTTAATAAAACTAAAAAACATTTAGTGCCATCCCCCACATACAGAAAGACAAGAGATACTGTAAATTAAACAGTGTGTGTGTGTTTACTATCATTTTAAGAAAGGAAAGTATCACTTTAAGGCCGTGGTTAGCTTACAGTAGTGCATGGCACAAGGCTTGAAGTGCTATACTTGTATACTTAAAAAAAAAAAAAAAGTGGCTCATTCATATTTTATTTATTTTTTTATAGAAGTAGAAGCTGTGATGCCCTTTTAATCTGTATATGTATCTCTCTCTAGTTTTTATGCCTTTTTTTTCTTATATATGTGCCTTTATTGTAAACAGGGTGGTGATAAACTACAGGATGCATACTATATATTTCAAGAAATGTCTGACAAGTACTCGTCCACTCTCCTGCTACTAAACGGACAGGCCACTTGTTATATGGGACAGGGCAAGTGGGAAGATGCAGAAGGGGTCCTTCAGGAAGCCCTGGACAAGGTACAGGTCACACTGGAACTCGCATAAGCATCTGCAAACTCAGTCAGACTGTGTGTATAATGATGATGATGATCATAAAAAAAAAAAAAAAAATTTCACTAACCAGCAAGCACATTGCAGAGTGTTCATTTTGGATACATGCTTATTTGGGCATATTTTATTCTGTGTTCTGGTTACATCTTAATTAAAGACATAATGTCGATCCTTCTAGAGCCTTCATTGCATGCATGCCTATGAGTGAGGCGCCTAAAGAAAATGGCCGTAACATTGTTTTTTTTTTTATGACTTGTAGGACAGCAGCCATCCTGAAACTCTGATTAATTTTATTATACTCACTCAACACATTGGCAAGCCACCAGAGGTAAGAATATTTTTTGGTGTTTTTGTTTTTTAATTAATGATTTTTATTTTGGAAGCTGCATAAAACTTGTTTATTCCCACCCCATCCAGCTTGTTAATTTGATGAAATATTTGATCCAAGAGCAAGATGGGAAGGCAACCACTGAATTGTGAATGATTTTTTATTGCCTAGTTCAGACCTGCATAACTATGAAATGCTAAAAAAAATGAAATTGACACATTTAGGAACAAAACTTTAAGTTTCTACATATGGAGTTTTAAACACAAACATCCCTCAGTTTAGCTATTTTGTAATAGGTAGTTATTTTTTTGTGAAAATCTTCAGCAGTTTTGCACATTTTTAGGTACCATCATTTACATGACAAGTGTAAGGCAAGCCATAGATAATGCAATTTTCTTGCAGAAAAGAAAATCGCTAGATTCCCCCCATCCACACATTTAAGTGTTGAGGGAATCCCTCCTGCTGAGCTATTGTGTTCTCCTGGTGGGGGCGGGGGGAACCATCCCAGACAGGAGAACACATTGATTATTGCTAACGGCTATAACCACTGGCAATAATCGCATGCTAGAAATCCAACATGCTGGTTATACCCAAGTTGATCAATTTGAGTAAAATCAGTCTGCCCATACATGGATCAAATCTCAACCGCTCCCTGCTGAACTGAGATTTGAACCATCTATGGCTGGTTTTATCCCTGTATGTGATCATCATTGGGAAAAATGACCCAGGTTCTTTCATCTGACTGTATGGAAAAATGTGTTTTCTATACAGCCCCTTCACCAGAGTTTCTTATAGCTTTACCATTTCCATTATCCTTACCTGTAGGGCCTATATAAATTTTTACAGTAACTAGTGAGGTGTGAATAGGAAACCCTGTTTACATGAATATGTTCCTTTTACCCCCCCTCCAGGTCACAAACCGTTATGTATCCCAGCTGAAGGATGGACACAGAAATCATCCATTTATTAAAGAATTCCAAGCTAAGGTAATAATCACTGCCCTTTACATGACATATATGTTTTAAAGCATACAGGGAATATCAAGACGATATTGGGGGCTACAAAGGTCCTATTTGATCTTGGATCTGGGGGTGGGACATGCCCTTAGAGCTAAGATCCAACATATGTTTCCTTATACTTGGAGCAAGGACCACGTTCATTATCTTGGTATCCGCCTGTCCCGTAAGCCATCCCAACTAGCTGATGCCAATTACCCCCCTTTGATTGCTAAACTAACTTCAGAATGCCAACGCATGTCATCCTGTCCTGGTCGGGACGCCTTGCCGTAGCCAATATTTCTTAACCACTTAACCCCCTTCCTGACCAGGGCCTATTTTGCGATTCGGCACTGCGTGATTTTAACGGACAATTGCGCGGTCGTGCGACGCTGTACCTAAACGAATTTGACGTCCTTTTTTCCCCACAAACAGAGCTTTCTTTTGGTGGTATTTGATCACCTATGCGACTTTTTTACTTTTTGCGCTATAAACAAAAAAACAGCGTCAATTTTGCAAAAATAACAATATTTTTCACTTTTTTTTTAATATGAAATGCCCCCAAAAAGTAAAAATCAAAATTTTTTTTAACATTTTGGGCCAAAAAAGCGTATTTTGATTGGTTTGCACAAAATTTAGTGCGTTTACTAACAAAGGGAAAGATTTTTGTCATTTGTGTTGTTGTTTTTTTTTTACGCGTAATGGCGGCGATCTGCGATTTTTTTTTTTTTGCGGGACTGCCACATTGTGGCGGACAGATCGGACCCTTGACTGACATTTTTGACACTTTTGGGGTTACCAGTGACATTTCTACAGTAATCAGTGCTATACATATGCACTGTTACTGTAAAATTACACTGGCAGTGAAGGGGTTAACTTTTGAGAGGGAGGGGTTATGTGTCCCTAGGGGCGTGATTCTAACTGTGATTGGCTGTGGTTTGAGCTGTAGGAACAGTGATCAACGGTCCTACATAGTAGAACCGTATGATCACTGTTTCTACACAGGGGAGAATAACAGGTGGCTTGTTTACATCAGGCGCCTGCCTTTCTTTCTCTGCACCGACGATCGCCGAGTGACCGGCGGACATCGGGTCCGCCGGTCACACGTGCAGGGGGGGGGGGGGGGTCCGTGACCACGCAGGAGCGCGCCTCCGGCGGCGCGCGCTCGCTCCCTAGACCCTCACAGGCTAGCAACGTAGATCTATGTCACTCTGCCTGTGAGGGGCTGACCGCCGACGTAAATAGTCGTGCGGTGGTCGGCAAGTGGTTAATAGTGACAACTCCATCTCTTATTTTACTGATCGCACCAGACTGTAAACAACTAGGATTGCACTTTTGCTTTTATCATATTCTATTTTTGGCAGTGTTTATTTACTTTTTTTTTATATTTCAACTTTTTACAACAGGAAAATGAATTTGACCGCCTTGTCCTTCAGTATGCTCCCAGCTCATGAATTGAACCCGAATAATTTATATTTGTAAGCTTTGGAAACAAGCTGACACTTTCAAGAGATCTTCTTTATAACGATTTATTTGTGACTTTGTAAAGTTAATACAGCTGGCTTACTGTGGATACTTCCCAATGGAGAACATGAGCTATTTCTACAAATTTTCAGTGTAGTGTACTCTTCCTTTTCACGTTTTGTTCCTGTCAACATTCCCAATAAAACATATATTTTTTTTTTTTAAACTACCAAAGGTATCTGTGCTATGAACTTAATGGATTATTTGTCCAATTTTCCTGCTTGCTGTGTAATCAGACTTTAAACAAATTACAGTGAGGGGAAAAAAGTATTTGATCCTCTGTTGATTTTTGCATGTGTGCCCACGGACAAAGAAATGATCAGTCTAAAATTTTAATGGTAGGTTTATTATACAGTGAGAGACAGAAAAAAAACAAATATCCAGAAAAACGCATTTCAAAAAAGTTATAAATTGATTTGCATTTTAATGAGTGAAATAGTATTTGACCCCTTCGCAAAACATGACTTGGGACTTAATGGCAAAACCCTTGTTGGCATTTAGAGGTCACACGTTTCTTGTAGTTGGCCACCAGGTTTGCACACATCCCAGGAGGGATTTTGTCCCACTCCTCTTTGCAGATCCTCTCTAAGTCATTAGGTTTCGAAGCTGACGTTTTTTAACTCAAACCCCCTGCTCCCTCCACATATTTGCTATGGGATTAAGGTCTGGAGACTGTCTATAGGCCACTCCAGGACCTTAATGTGCTTCTTCTTGAGCCACTCCTTTAGTACCTTGACCGTGTGTTTTCAGTCATTGTCATGCTGGAATACCCATCCACGACCCATTTTCAATGCCCTGGCTGAGGGGAAGGAGGTTCTCACCCAATATTTGATGGTACATGGCCCTGTCCATTGTCCCTTTGATGCAGTGAAGTTGTCCTGTCCCCTTAGCAGAAAAACACCCCAAAGCATAATGTTTCCACCTCCATGTTTGACGGTGGGGATGGTGTTCTTGGTCATAGGCAGCATTCCTCCTCCTCCAAACACGGCAAGTTGAGTTCATGCCAAAGAGCTTGATTTCCTCTGACCACAACACTTTCAGCCAGTTCTTCTCTGAATCATTCAGATGTTCATTAGCAAACTTAGACACCTGTCTACGTGTGCTTTCTTGAGCAGGGGGACCTTGTGGGTGCTGCAGGATTTCAGTCCTTCACGGCATAGTGTGTTACCAATTGTTTTCTTGATGACTATGATCTCCTCTGCCTTGAGGTCAATGACAAGATTTTCCTGTGTAGTTCTGGGCTGATTGTTCACCGTTCTCATGATCATTGAAACTCTACGAGGTGAGATCTTGCATGGAGCCCCAGACAGAGGGAGATTGACAGTATTTTTGTTTCTTCCATTTACTAATAATCACACCAACTGTTTTCACCCTCTCACCAAGCTGCTTGGCAATGGTCTTGTAGCCCATTCCAGCCTTGTGTAGGTCTACAATCTTGTCCCTGACATCCTTGGACAGCTCTTTGGTTTTGGCCATGGTGAAGATATTGGAATCTGATTTGCTTCTGTTGACAGTTATCTCTTATACAGGTGACAAGCTGAGATAAGCAGCACTCCCTTTAAGCCTCCTTTTACATCTGGCCAATTTGACATGTCAAATTGGAGCCCATTGGCCACAACCGCACTGTCCGAATCTGCGACGCTGACTTTGCTGTGCTGCACCGATACCCAAAAGTAGTTCCTACACTACTTTTTTCGAGTTCAGGGCGATTGCAGTAGACATCTGTGCATCACACCCGCACAGATGTCTCTCAAATCTCCCCCCGAATTTCAGCTGAATTCGCAGGATTTCAAACCCGCATTCATTGTGAACCTAGACTAAGAGAGTGCTCCTAATCTAGCTTGTTACCTGTATAGAATACACCTGGAGCTAGAAATCTTGCTGATTGATAGGGATCAAATACTTATTTCACTCATTAAAATGCAAATCAATTTATAACTTCTGGATATTTTTGTTGGTATTGTGTCTCTCACTGTTAAAATAAACCTACCATTAAAATGTGTAGACTGATCATTTCTTTGTCAGTGGACAAATGTACAAAATCAACGGGATTAAATACTTTTTTTTTTCCTCACTGTATTTACTAAATGAGTTCAACTTAACTTAAAAACATTCTTTATTATGTTTTTCACAAATTGCTACATTACACTTTTGACAAGCACATCATCCAAGGAATACTCCCTGCTCAGGGAAGATGGAATTTTGTCCTTGGAAGTTTGTTCTTCTAGTAGGTGCATGGGGAATTTTATTAGGAAAGAATGAAGTGCAGAATAGTTGTTTAACAGAAGTGTTACAATAGGAGCTCTTGATGGTATGATTTCCGGCATTACATGAATTAGATTAATGGGCAAAGTCTAAGACCTTGAATTTGATTAATAATAACTCTATGGAATTATACACTAAATCAGGTCTGAGTGTGGGTGTTGCTGGTTCTAAAAAAAAAAATTGGACAAACACATTGCAGACCTGTAATTTAGATTCAGAGGTGCTGCTTAACCACTTAAGCCCAGAAGGATTTGGCTGCTTAAAGACTGGGTGGACTTTAACAGACAATTGCATGGCCGTGCAACGCTGTACCCAAATGAAAATTGACGTCATTTTGTTCCCCACAAACAGGGCTTTCTTTTGGTGGTATTTGATCTAAAGTCAAAAAATGTGCTGCGCTGCAAATCACCCAAATAAAAGTGTTAATATAATAATAACGTTTAAATGGTAAAATGACATATGTGCATATGATGAAAAAATCTTATAAAGCAAGAACAAAACGTGCACGAAATAAATGTGAAAAGGGTGTTTTAAATCCCAATGAAGTCCTTAGCAATAAAGCACAAAGATGGCGATCAAGAAGATCAACAAAAAGGATCCAGAGGTTGAATCCGTATGACACTTTATGAGGATAGTGGAGACACCGACGTGCAGATCACCAGATATAAAACAAATGGCTGCTTACCAGAGCAAGTTGGTCTCTCAACCTAATGAGTCGACCAATTGAGCTTAAATGTAATACCAAGGTTAGCCACCGGATGTCTCCTTACAGACCCAGACACGACATCTACCTCATATATCCAGACAATGGAACTTATGTGTAATACCACAATGGGCCACAGGGTGTCTCCTTATGGGCTCATACACGATATCCACATCACAATGTTAAAAGAAAGAAATATATACAGGGACATAGCGTAACTCCATTTGAGAAGGTTTATTCAAATCAAAGCAGGTAGTGCACTCACGTTTTAGTAGAACATCAAGGCATATAATGTAAAAAACCAGGCTAAGAGCGAGCGAACATCTCTTATGGTCTCAAAATCTTTGGTAGCCGGCTGTTGGGGGCGTGGTTGCGTCATGACTGACTCACCTGTGCGATTTTTATTTTTTACGCTATAAACAAAAAAAGAGCGCCAATTTTGAAACAAATATTTTTCAAATTTTTTTATATGAAATTCCCCCCAAAAAAATGTAAAAATCAAAACATTTTAGGCCAATTTGTTTTCTGCTACATTAAAATTAGGGGAATTCTGCACTATTGGATATAGTCAATGGCTGCAGCCTACCTCAAAATATTGTCTGAGCGTCTATATTCAAATGTGTGTGGGGATGGTGAGGTGGGTGGCGCTGCCAAATAATATTATGGTCTATTTGTAGTGGTGATAATGGAGTGTGTTTTACCACTGAGAAGTGTATAATAAATAATAATATAAATAAATATAAAAAGCAGTTGACATTAAATAATGGTGGTAATACAATAATAGCAATTAATAATATAATAAGTGCAATAAAGTCATAGTGACTGTAATATTATTATAAATATATAAAATTATCATAATGTAAAAATTAGATATAAAATAAAGTGCTAGGTGAGCAACATGTGACAAATTAAGTACAGTAGATTCAGAAATAAATTAGATAAATTTGTGAAGAAAAGCAAAAGTGGCTATGTGCTGAGTGAGTCCAATTGGCAAAAACTGATTGCGATAAACATAATATAAAGTGGTCTGAGAGCAAATTCTCAAGTGTGCCAATATAAATCAGCAAGTGAAAATGGTGAATAAAAATTATAAAAATAAAAAATATATATAAAAAATGATTTTCTATAAACAATTGCAATAAAAGTCCATAGATGATAAATTAGTGGATGAGGCTTCAAAGTAAGCGCAATGGGTGAATTCCGAGGTGATCCAGGTATTAGGTGCCGGGTGAGGAAACCAGTGCTCCCCTCTCAGTATCCCCTGCACTCGCCAGAGCTCGACATCCCTGCAGGGGTAACCAGCATGAAGTAAATTGGGTATTCCCTCAGCCAAGTAAATCCTGTGTGCCACTGGTCCTGGGCGAGCGATGTACTACGTCGCTTTGCCCAGGAGGGGCTGACTGCCGAAGGAAATGTACTTGTGGCAGTCGGCAAGCGGTTAAACAGCAAATGAAGTTATTTAACATGGATGCCAAGCGAATATGGCTGGTAAGTAAATTAGAGGGAAAACTGCTTAAGAGAGTATAAGAAGAAAAGGAAGAGTAAAGTACAGATAAAGGATGGTGAGTGAAGTATCAAGAGGAAGACAAAACTAAGGCTGGCTATACAGTATACCATTTTCCTATTCAATTTCCTTTAGATTTACCTTCAACTATGTAGTGCAAGGGCCTGCCTGATTGCATACTAATTGAAAGTGTTTAGGTTTGAACTTATATGGTTTTGGTAAATCTAAAGGAAAGTTGAACAAGAAAATTGTGTAGTGTATGGCCAGCCTAAGTCGTGTAGAATTTTCTTAAAGTAGCCACAGTGCCATACCTTGTTACTATATATTTTTCTAAGGCCTTGGTGTCCAACCTACAGCCCTTTTGGTATGTGATGTGCGGTCCTTGAACCTGAGCAGTCTGTAGTGGGAACACTGATTAGGGTAAATTGCATTGTTCTCTACTAGCCTCATGTAACCATGTTCTCAGTTTTGTACTGTCCTCTCCAGCCTATCCCCTGACAAATGTAGCAGTTTCTGACAGTGCTCCAAAGCATTACATATATTGAACATTATGTGAGGCCCTTTGGTGATGTCAGGGGCTGCATTTGAGCCCCCCCCCCACCCTGTAGGATATTTCATCTGTTTAACAATTAACATCCTTTATTTTCCATGTAAATCCACAAGGGATGGAGCAACCCTGCATTTCCTGACAGACTCCATGGCAGCCTGCGTGTGGGTTAGTCCCGCCTCCTCCTACCTCATAGGACCCTACTCCCATAAATTTCACTCTGCCCCAGAGACCATGTTCCTTTTTTGTCCTCCTCCTGTTGGATGGATATCAAGTCTTACCTCATGAAGATTTTCTGTCTATTTCCTGGTGATTTACACTATTGATTCCAGGCTGAATTCCTGAAGAGTCCAGTACCCCCTAGCTACTAGCGGGGTAGGACACGGGTGTGCAATCCCATGCATTGGAGAAGCATAAAGCCTGGCCACTGGCGGGCAAGCTGAATATGGCCAATCGTCCTAGCTACTAGTGGGAGGCCCATTAATACACCCCGAATCGATGCGCTGGAAGTTTTCGTGTCTCAGGTCTGACCGTGGTTCGGAGCGTGCTTGGTAATGTATGGCAGCCATTTTTTGTATTTGTATTTTGTCTTTGCGGTGTTTTGGAACGCAGGTGCGTTCCATCCTGCGGCCCCGGCTCTTACTGTGCCCCCGCGCAGCTTCCGGGTCACCGCTGGGTGTCTGGGGGCAGTGGCGTCACTAGGGTTGGTGTCACCCGGTGCGGTAACACATGGTGTCACCCCAACCCCTTTTAATAATGTGTTGGTTTTTTTTTAACTAATGTAACTCGTAAATCATAGCTCCCATATAACACTAAATATAATATCAGATGCAGCAGTGCTTGTCTCACTCTCAGCAATCACTTTATTCACCCTAAGGCCCCTTTCACACTATGTGTCCATCAAACAGGGAAGACCCACTAGAAGGGCATCTGTACTGTACTCAAAACGCAGGGGGTCCTTGCAGGCCCAAATCTGTCTGGGGAGTGGCCCTTGCACTGTTGCACACAGAGGAGGCGGAATAGCAAATTCACACTGACACTAAGGGCTCTTTCACACTGTCCGTCCATCGGACGGACTCCGTTTATCTCAGCAGGGGATCGATCCGCCGATCCCCCGCTGAGCAGGAGGATGACGGCTGTTCTCCGTGCTGTGTGCGGAGACACAGCTGTCAGGTCCCCATACATCTCTATGGGGGAATCGGATGGGAACGGACTATCGGTCAGTTCTCATCCATTCCGATCCGCTGGACGGATGGAAAATAGGGTTTCCATCCGCCCAGATTTGATGGATCGGATGTCAGCGGACATGTACATCCGATGCCCCATAGGGATGCATGGGGGGTCCGTTCAGATCCGCCTGTCTGTTTTTTTGGCGGATCTGAACGGTCCCCCCATGCATCCCTATGGGGCATTGGATGTCAGCGGAGACATGTCCGTTGATATCCGATCCGTCAAATCTGGATGGGTGGAAACCCTATTTGCCATCCGTCCAGCGGATCGGATCGGATGAGAACGGACCGACAGTCTGTTCCCATCCGATTCCCCCATAGAGATGCATGGGGAACTGACAGCTGTGTCTCCGCACTGCTGTCTGTCATCCTTCTGCTCAACAGGGGATCGGCGGCCTGGGAATAAAGCCCCGTACACACGTACCGATGGTCGGCATACAAATGTTCCTCTTTTCTCCCCGGGATGTCGGTGTCTGCTGAAAAGTGCAAAGACAGCACAAGGACAGCACAAGAATTTTGTCCGCCGACTGCAGAAGTGATGTCATGTAATGGTTAACTTTCCCTGTGTTTTCTATTTTCTGAGCATGCCCAGTCTTGCAAATCTGCGGTCTGTCGGCCGAATTGTGTACTGACAGGCGAACAATCGTCCGTTCTGGTGTCGGCATACAAAAATTTTCATGTTTGCAAGAAAGACTTTTGTCCGCGGATTGTGCGCAGACATCTGTCGGAGGCACCATACTAACACGCGTACAATCGGCAGATCCTTCGTCCACCGACGTTTGTATGCCGACGATCGGTACGTGTGTACGGGCCTTAACGCAGAGAGACAGTCTTGTCTGGATGGGATTTTTTATATTTCTCTCCCCACTGCATGAAAGATGAAACAGGGGGGACCCACTAAGGACATCTGTACTATCTGTACTCAAAACACAGGGGGGTCCTTGCAGGCCCAAATCTGTCTGGGGAGTGCTGTGGCCCTGGGCTGGGCCCTGGCTTGCACACACAGAGCAGAGGAGGAGGAATACAGTTACTTCACATGACTGACACTGTCTGCTGAGAGAGTGAGGGCTCTTTCACACGGGCGGTCCGATCAGATCCGCTTGTCAGTTTTTTAGGTGGATCTGATCGGATCCTCCATGCAGCTCTAAGGGGCAGCGGATGTCAGCGGAGACACCTCCACTGACACCCGCTGCCATCCGTATCCGATCCTGTCCGTGAAATCCGGACGGATGGAAACCCTGTTTTTCCATCCGTTCAGGGATCGGATCGGATGAGAGCGGACAGGCGGTCCACTCTCATCCGATCCCCCCATAGAGAGCAGCGGGAGCTGTGACACCTCCCTCTCCGCACTGCAAGCGGAGACGGAGCCGTCATCCGCTGGCTCAGAGGGGATCGGCGGATCGATCCTCGCTGAGCAGCACGGATCCGCCTACGGAGGCGGACCGTGTGAAAGAGCCCTGAGAGCCTGCCAGACTGGTTGATGTGTTTTTTGTTTGAACTGCTTTATAGGCTGTAGGTATGTATATATATATATATATATATATATATATATATTTAGCCTGCTCTGTTTCCCCCTTGTTGCAGTTTGTTACTCTCTTTTGCAGTGGAGACAGTGCTGAACTGGAAAGCTTCTCCAACAGAGGAGGAGCAACAAGCATTTTGGGGGAGACCAGGGATGAAGGAGGACTGCAACTGGCTGCATTGGCAGCTGTACTCTGTGAAACTGCTCTTGACAAGAGAAAGGACTGCAGCCACTACTTGGGACTTGACTACATTGCTGGATGGAGTGGAGAGAGCTGTGTGCAGAGCAGCAGAGCCCACTGAAAATCAGTCTTTGGTGGGCCAAGTCCAGGCTGGACCTCTGGGGACCATTGCCAAAACTAGGCTGCAGCCTGCAGATAGAAGAGTTTGCTGAGCGGTTACTGTCACTGTGCTAGCCTGTGCATTAATAAGGGACGAACATGTCACTGACTGACAATTAATTGCACTAAATTCAACTTCACCCGGCCTGGCCGCCCGCACCTCACTACTCACCTGTCTCCTCTCCCTAGCGTTGACGTCACCGCGACTGGCTCTGCCCCCGCCCGCCTGCCTGAACGTGAGGGCAGGGAGTGAGGGAGGGGAGGCTCAGGGCGCGCGGCGCGGCCCCGAGAGAGGAGGAGCAAAGAAGTCCAGCTTAGGCATTGGCTGGCAGCAGACTGAGTGACACTCACTGACATCGCTGACACGTACTACTAGTATGCGGCGCAGCGGCGATGCGATGCCGGCCCGCACAGTTAGATGAGGAAGGAAGAGAGGCAGAGCGGTGTCACCCTCCACCCGGCGGACACCCTGGTGTGGCCCGCCCCCCCCCGCACCCCGCTTGTGACGCCTCTGTCTGGGGGCGACGCCGGCGCAGTGGAGTGGCTGTTCCGTGCTCGCACATGCGCACGAATGCTGTCTGTCACGGGGGGGGGGGGGGGGGGCGGTGACGTCATCATCTGGCGTTAGATTTAAACTGCTGTCACAGCGGATCACATTGGGATTGTACTGCGGGCATATGTGGCGGCTTCCCTGTGTCTGATTGGTCTCTGCTAGTGGTAAGCTTAATCCTGCTGGATGTCTTTGTGCAGTCTGGTGTGTGCAGCACTTCCTTATACTTGAGTTTATTACAGTCTTCCTGTTAAGAGCAGTATGGATATTTCACCGCCCCCCAGTGGCCAACCCTTACTCTACAGGTAAGAGCGGCTCTTTTTACCTATCCCTGTACGGTTCGGGTTTAGGGCAGTATGGGTAATCCTTCCCTTTCTCTTAGCCCTTCTAGGTCTGATAAAAAAAAATCTAAAGCACACGAAGATAAGGGCCTTACCAGGTCACAACGTCATCACACATCTCCTGGCACTAGTCTCCACAAGTCTTCTACCAAACATCACAAGGAAGGTTCCACTGTTGCATCAGCACAAAGACACCCTGATAGAAGATCTTGCTGGGGCTGTGGAGCACGTGTTTCTGCTATGCTTTCACACATGTTTTGCCCAAGCCTCTAGAGAAAGGGGGAATGATAACCAGCAGGTAGAATTCCTGGTTAGACGGGTGGTCCAAGAATCCCTACAAAACCTGGAGGTTGACCGCACCTGTAGACCCTCGGCTGGTCTGGCAGACATCCCTGTTAGGGATAGCCTCAGTACTCCTGGCCCTTCTCAGCAGAGCATTTAAGGCTTCAACTCCTCGGATAGTGAGGACGAATCGGATACTCCTGGCACAGGCTTTGATTTTGCCTTGGTCCCTACCCTGGTTAAGGCAGTTAAGGGAGCCCTAAAGTGGGAGGAGTCAGTACCATCTAAACAAAGAAGGTATTTCAAGCACCTAAAGAGAGCGCCATAACTTTCCCTTTTTAGGGGAGCTGGGCGAAATCATCTCGGATGAGTGGGGATGTGCAGAGAGGAAAAATTCTCTGGTATCCAAAGTTTCCAGGATGTACCCATTCAAGAGTGAGGATGTGAAACACCTGGAATCAGTGACCCTAGTGGACGCCGCCCTCATGAGATTAGCGAGGCACGTTACTCTTCCACTCGAAGACACAGTGTCTTTTAAAGATGGGCTGGAAAGAAGAATCGACACTGACCTTAAGAAGATTTATGTGTCTGCTGGAATGGCTTGTAAGCCAGCCCTACCCATTGCGGCTTTGTCCAAGGCCATGGAGGCCTGGACAATAGAGGTGGATTCGGATCTAAGGTTCGTATCAGAAGAAGTAGCCAGAGCTTCAGCAGTGAATGAGCTCAGACTGGCAGCTTCTTTTCTGGGGGAGGCTTCCCTAGATATTATTCGTCTGGTGGCCCGGGTCATGCTCTCTTCAGTGACAGCTAAACGGGCCCTATGGCTGTGCCCCTGCCTGGCTGATCCTGCCTCCAAGCAGGCTTGGTGCCGTATTCCATTCGAAGGGTCTTCCTTGTTCGGAAACAAGCTGGAGAGCGCTATTTCGCGGGCCACGGGCGGTAAGTCGGGGTTCCTCCCGCAGGATCGTCGCCTGCTGGGTCAGAGAAGGACACAGTCCAGACAATCTTTGGATAGAGCAAAGGATGCTCGAAGTTACAGACCTGGTCGTGAATTCCGGAAAACATGGAGGAAAAATCCATCTTCAAACCAAAAAGCTTCCAAAGGAGCCTCTTCTAGTATCCGGGAAGCGGCTAAGTCCTTTTGATGTTGGGCCTGTCCAGACGGATCAGCTCAGTGCTCGCCTTCTCCGGTTTCGACACGTCTGGGCAGCCTCGATAAAAGATTTTTGGGTCATCAGGAAAATCTCCACAGGCCACACTTGGTCGTTCTGCAGTCCACCTATCCTCAAGTTGTTCCCACAGCTCTTCCACGGTCGGAAGAAAAAAGGCAAATCCTTTCGGCATACGTAGATGCGCTGATGCTTCAAGGCGCAGTAGTTCCAGTACCAGCCAAAGAAAGGTTTCAAGGCCTCTATTCTCCACTCTTCTTAGTAATGAAGAAGAACGGCTCCTGGAGACTGGTCATAGACCTCACACATCTAAACTCCTTTATAAAAAAGGAAAAATTCAAAATGGAGACGCTTTTGACAATCTGCCAGGCGGTTCAGCCAGGAGATTGGCTTGTGTCAATAGACTTGAAGGATGCATATTTCCATGTGCCTATAGCAACAGAGTTCCAGAAATACCTGCGGTTTGCTGTGGATCAAAACCATCTTCAGTTTACATGTCTCCCATTCGGGCTCACAACATCTCCTCGAGTATTTTCAAAATGCTTATTGGCTGTGGTAGCCCTGATCAGAATCAAGGGAGTTCGTCTTCACCATTATTTAGACGACTTACTACTTCTGTCGCAAGATCGAGAGCAACTCCTGGTTCACAGAGATCTAGTCACTGCGACTCTTCTAGAGTTCGGCTGGTTGCAAAACTTGGAAAAGAGCCAGTTGGAGCCCACACAGGCACTTATCTTTCTCGGGGCTCAATTCAATACAGTCAAGGGCACCATCTCCTTGCCTCTAGAGAAAATCCCGATTATCAGAGAGAGAGTACAGCTGGCCATGTCATCATCATCTCATCTCCGGGCCTCACAGTGCCTCAAAATAATAGGTACTATGGTGGCCAAGACACCTATGGTGAAATGGGCTCAATGGAGAATGCGTCCTTTTCAAACAGGAGTTCTTCGCCAATGGTGCCCAGGCGACATGGATCATCTGATTTGGATTTCCCCAGTAATGCGGGACAGTCTCCTGTGGTGGTTGCAGAAGAGGAATCTACTCAATTGCCATTCTATCCTTCCCATCTCTTGGGTCACGATAACCACGGACGCCAGCAACACAGGTTGGGGCGCTCACTGCCTATCAGAGATAGCCCAGGGCAAATGGAATCCTCGGTTACACAGGGAAGTTTCGAACATCCTGGAGCTTCGGGCAGCTTTTCAGGCTCTCCAAGCATTTCATCACCTTACAGTAAGAACATCTGTCCTCCTGAGGCTGGACAACACGACGGCAGTGTCGTATATAAAGCGACAAGGGGGAACTCGCAGTCACTCTTTATTGAGAGAAGTCGAGCCAATAATGGTCTGGGCTCAGAAATACTTATCCAACCTCACTGCGGTTTATCTGCCAGGGACACAGAACACCCAGGCGGATTTTCTATCACGAGTCTCCATGGACAACAACGAGTGGAGTCTGCATGCCGATGTGTTTCAGTGGCTCAAATCCCTAGGGTTCCTTCCGGAAGTGGATCTGTTTGCTTCCCCGTGCAACTTCAAGTTGGAGAAGTATTACACGAGATTCAAATGCCCACAAGCTTTCGGGGTGCATGCCCTAACAAAGCAGTGGAGGTTTCACAAGGCTTACGCCTTCCCACCAGTTCCAGTCCTCCTTCGATTCCTGACGAGTCTCAGGTCGGAAGAAGTGGAGGCTCTTGTGATAGCCCCATATTGGCCGAACAGGCCCTGGTTTCCAATGCTACTACAGCTGAGCTTTCGCTAACCAGTCCCACTACCTTCCAGGCAGGATCTCCTGTCTCGGGGAACGGTGCTACACCCTTGCCCGGCCCATCTGCACCTGATGGCCTGGTTTTTGAAAGGGAAAGGCTGGAGGCATTAGGGTGTCCAAATGGAGCTATCTCCACACTGTTGAATGCGAGAAGAGCTGGAACAAATAGAGTCTACGAAAGGATCTGGAGGAAGTTCATGTCTCATATCACCGGGAATATGGATGTGCAAGGCACTCCAAAGGTTCAACACATTTTGAGTTTTCTACAGTCTGGCCTGGATCTGCCTTTATCAGTCAGCTCTCTTCGAGTTCAAGTGTCAGCTATCTCGGCTTTCACAGAAACATCCTGGTCAAAGCATCCTCTAGTGAGGCAATTTTTCAGAGGAGCTTCTAGGCTCAGACCGCAAAGGAAGCCTAGATTCCCTAAGTGGGATCTTCCACTTGTTCTGGATTTCTTTGCAGACCTCAGAAGAGATAACCTGGTTCAACTCTCCATCAAAGAATTGTCTCTTATAGTAGAGTTCCTGGTGGCAGTCACCTCAGCAAAAAGGGTCTCTGAGCTGGGAGCTTTGGGATGCAAAGAACCCTTTTTGCCTTTTTTCCCGGATCGGGTGGTTCCGATTCCCATGTTGGATTCGCATCCCAAAGTATCCTCTATTTTTCATGAAAATCAGGAAATTGTCTTGCCAACATTCAAATCCTCTGACTCTGCGACTCATCCACTGGATGTAGGGAAAATTCTGAAACTATATCTGGAAGCCACATCTCATTTCCGCCATACGGATTATCTGTTTGTCCTGTTCTATGGGAAGAATAAAGGCTTGCGTGCTTCGTCTAGATAGAACGATCACATCTTGGATTGTCCAGTCCATTCAGTGGGCTTATACAGCTAAAGGGTTGGCTCCCCCAGAGGCTGTGACAGCGCATTCTACAAGAGGAATGTCGACTTCTTGGGCAGCGTTCCATCATGTGGCTCCTGAAGTTGTATGCAAGGCGGCCTCATGGTCCTCAATTCATACTTTCATAGCTCATTATTGTGTCGAGCCAGCTTTGTTATCATCTGTTGATTTTGGTTTGCGGATACTATCAGTTGATGGTGCAAATTAAATTTCTTTTGAACAGCAGATTGCCCACCCTGGTGTGTTTGGCTAGTTATTTCCCACACGTAGGCTGCCATGGAGTCTGTCATGAAAACGGAAAATTTATATCAAATACTTACCGTAATTTTCCTTTCCTGATGGACTCCATGGCAGCCGGAGTCCCCACCCATCTGCCGGAGGAGGCTATTTTATGGAACATGGTCTCTGGGGTAGAGTGAAATTTATGGGAGTGGGGTCCTATGAGGTAGGAGGAGGCGGGACTAACCCACACGTAGGCTGCCATGGAGTCCATCAGGAAAGGAAAATTATGGTAAGTATTTGATATAAATTTTCCGTTTTCCATTCAAGTGCTACTAGATAGCTGCCGCTATGAGTAGATGCAACAGTAGTTTTTTTCACTGATTTGGGAAGACCACTATGATTTTTAAAGGTTTTGGGGATGATCTAGGTGCAAAACTCCAGATGGATCAGTGTGTGTACAGTTTCTCAATATCCTTATTATTGTAAAAGAAATACATTCTTTTAGAATGATAAATAATATATCTATGACATGGTATTCAAATTATATAACATGAAGACCTTAACCAGTAACCAGTTGCCGACCGCCCACAACAGATATACTGCAGCAGGCTGGCTCGGCTGCGTGAATCGCTGTACCGGTACGTCGGTCGTGAGTACAGAAGCAGCACACTAACACCAGTACACATAGGCACACTTTTAACCCCCTGATCAACCCCTAATTAACCCTTTCACTCCCTGTCACAGCGTACACTATATACAGTACAGATAACATTTACTGATTACTGTATCAGTGTAATTTGTGATTTCAGATAGTGTGAGAGACAGTTAGTGGTAGTCCCAAATAGGTTTAGGGTCCCTGCCATATATCCCCCAGTAAGGATTTAACCCCCTGATCACCCCCGTTAACCTTTTCACTCCCTGTCACAGTGTACACTAATTACAGTATACAGACAATTTACTGATCACTGTATTAGTGTCACTTGTGACTTCAGTTAGTTTGAGAGGTAGTTAGTGATAGTTAGAGACAGTCCCAGATAGGTTTAGGGTCCCTGCCATATATCCCCTAATAAAGATTTAACCCCCTGATCATCCCCAGTTAACCCCTTTATTGCCCTGTGTCACTATTATAGTGTACTGATCTTTTTCTGATCACTGTATTAGTGTCACAGATGACATCAGTTAGTGTCAATTCAGGATGGCGTCATATTTAGTAATACATTTTAACCCATTGATTGCCGGTGACAGACACTAAACACCTCCCATTACTAGTATAGTGTCTGAACGGATCAATATCTTTGATCTGTTCAGAACTATACTAGCGCCCCCAATAGATTAGTGTTCCCAAAATGCAGCGTTAGTGGGATTACCCTGACACCTGCCAGCACCTACGTTTAGCCCCTCTGTCCCCCCCACCCCAAAGAAGTACAGAATCAGCAGATTATTTTCACTTCCAATACACAGTTACATTTTTTGGTAGTGGTTCAAACAGTCCTTGATAACCAGGTGCTTTTTTACCTGTGAGCCACACTAGGTACCTATGAATTCATTGGCCAAAGTGTCCAAACAGTGGTACACAAGTGAAGAGGCCTACACGATGCTGAGCATGACAGATGAGAGCAATGGGAAAGCCTCACTGTCAGAATCAGGCTCAGTATTCAAACCTGTAGAGAGCAGCGGCACCCTGACAGATAGCTCTGATGACGGAGTAGTGGTCCCTGCTAAGGTCAGGCATACCCAACCCCGTTCTTCTGTTGCTGAGGTGCAACAACTGCAGGGTTCTCATATTCAGCAGAGTGTCGGTACTAGTGCCTCTCAACCTTCTGGTGAACTGCCAAGCACCAGAGGCCTAGTACATCCTGGTCATAGTCAAACCAGCACTGCAGTATCACTTGGTGACGCGGAGAGTCCCATAAGTACAGTTCAAGCTGGTGCGAAGTAGTGTCCCGCAGCCACCAAGAATTCGAAGACAAGCCCATAGTGTCCTTCCTGATGCGCTTTCAAATCCTGATTGGAAGCCCACCACTTCTGCCCAGAACCCGACCCAATTCACCATATGCCTGTGTTCTCTGCTGCCATGGCCAGGATGAGATACAAGCAAATCTTGCGGTTCATGCACTTCAGTGATAATGAACTCTGTCGCCCTCGGGGTGACCCAGGATATGACTGGCTCCACAAAATTCGGCCCCTTGTAAACCACTTCAACCAGAGGTTTGCAGACTTGTATACGCCCCAACAAGCTGTCTGCGTTAATGAGTTCTTGATTAAATTTTCTGGCCGCCTTGCTTTCAAACAGTTTCTCCCCAGCAAGCGTACCAGATATGGGGTCAAGATGTATAAGCTCTGTGACAGGGCAAAAGGCTATACATATAGTGTCCGGATTTACGAGGGAAAAGATAGCAATGTGGAGCCCCCCAACTGTCCAGACTACATAGGGAGCAGCGGCAAGATTGTTTGGGACTTGGTGTCACCCTTATTCAGAAATGGGTACCATTTCTACGTGGACACCTTCTATACAAGCGTGACACTTTTTAGATACCTTTTTGATTTTGGAATTGGCGCATGTGGCACTGTGCGACCTAATCGCCGGGGCTTCCCCCAACGGCTTGTAGATTCCTGACTTACACGGGGGGAGAGAGTCTGCTTGAAGTCTGATAAATTGCTTGCAGTGAAGTGGAGGGACACACAGAATGTTTGCATTCTGTCCTCCATTCACGCAGATACGACAGTCCAAATTGCAACGGCGACTGGTGTAGTTGAGCAGCCCCTCTGTGTCTACGAATACAACCTTAACATGGGAGGGGTGGACTTCAACGACCAGATGGCGCCGTACTTAGTTGCCCGTAAGGACAGACGCTTGTACAAAAAAGTGTCTGTACACTTATTTCAATTGGCTCTGCTGAACACTTATGTGCTATACAAAGCGTCAGGAAGAAGTGGATCCTTCCTAAAATTCCAGGAAGAGATCATCACAACCCTTCTGTAGCCAGAAGGTGCTGTGGCCCAAATTCACTATCCAGATGCACTGAGCCTGCTGCATGAGAGGCATTTTCCAAAGAGCACCACAAAGAAGATGCTGTGTCTGTAGGAAACGTGGATTTAGACATGACAACCATTATTTTTGTCCCTCCTGTCCTGGCCAACCTGGTCTCTGCATCAGGGACAGTTTAAGTCGCTACCACACACTAGTGGAGTATTAGTATAAGGTACAGCACGGCACAGTCTAGGGCACACTTTTTCACACAGAGTCTCGAAAGATGTTGGCTATCGCATTTTAGGAGACCCTAGCCTAGAACAGTTTTTTTTACAGTTACAAAAAAGTGTAAAAAAAAAAAAAGTTACAAAAACATAAAAATAAAAAAAGCCAAAAACAGTTCTCTTTTTATTGCGTAAACTTTCTGTTTTACTCTACTTTTCTACACTTTCTGCTTTTACTGTACTTTATAATATACTGTTATACTGTAATGTTTTATTGTATATCTGGACTTTGCAAAGGCCTTTGACACCATTCCCCACAAACGCTTACTGTTAAAACTAAGGAAGGTAGGTATGGACCATAAGGTCAGTACCTGGATAGAGAACTGGCTCCAGGGGAGAGTGCAAAGGGTGGTGATGAATGGGAAGTACTCGGATTGGGAGGGTGTGGAAAGTGGGGTCCCCAAGGTTCTGTCCTGGGGCCAATCCTGTTTAATTTATTCATAAATGATCTAGAGGGTGTTAGGTACCTGTTAGGTAAAGTCCGAAGTGGAGTTTGAGTGCTGAGGATTCAGGCGAAAACGTAGTCAGGGATCAGGCTGGCAACAGATCGGGCAAATCGGTATCCAAACGTAATCCAAAGAATGGTCAGGCAGGCAGAAGTCATACAAAAGCTGGCGGTGAAGTACAGATTCGGCAGGCTGAAGAGGGGTCAAGAATACAGGCAAAAGTTCATACACGAAAGTCTATCAAAGATCAAGCAGCACATCCAGGAAGCTATTCCAAACAAACGGGCACTCAGCAACAGGAAGTGCTGCTATTTAAATGCTGGTCAAACTGCACATTGTTCACAGCTGGGTAAATTGCACATTGTTCACAGCTGGGTAAATTGCACATTGTTTGCAGCTGACAGCAGGTGGGGCTAGTGAGTCCAAGGCAAGCTTCAGGCTGGAAAAATCACTGCCAAACTCCAGAGCTTCTCTGTGGCACAACAGGTAAGGCTGCAAGCTATGAAACAAGGAACCTTCCGGTTCAAGGACATCCAGGTAAATGACAGGACCCCCTCTCCAATGGACCCCTCCGGGGGCCTAGAGAGGCTTAGCAGGAAAGGTGGCATGAAAGTCTCGGATGAGAGCAGGGGCATGCAAATCTTTAGCTGGAACCCAGGAACGGTCTGTGATGGGGTATCCTTTCCAATGAACCAGATATTGTAGGCTACAACCCCGCCTTCTAGAATCCAGAATCTTAGAGACTTCAAACTCATGTTGTCCATCAACAAGAACAGGAGGAGGTAGTTTTTGAGTTCTGGAGTAACGATTGAAGATTGCCCTTTTAAGGAGAGAAACATGGAACACAGGGTGTATCTGGAGTGAGGAGGGAAATTTCAACTGATAGGAGACTGGCCTGACTCTAGCAATTACCCTAAAAGGACCAATGAATCGAGGGCCCAATTTGGTAGAGGGTTGCTTCAGTCTTATGTATTTGGTAGACAGCCAAACTCTGTCTCCCACCGCATATGGAGGTATAGGGCGTCGTCGTCTGTTGGAGAAACGTTCATATCTGCCTGCTGACTTCCGTAGCAAAAAGCAAATCTTTTTCCAGTGCAGCAAGATATTCTTCACCCGTTGATCTGCTGCTGGTACACCAGATGAAGGCTGAAGTAGTGGAAAGGTCTGAGGGTGATAGCCCAATGCTGCGTAGAATGGCGTGGTATGCAGGGCACTGTGCCAACGAGAGTTAATGGCGAATTCAGCCAAGGGCAAATATTTAGACCAATTGGAGTGTAGCGAGTTGATGTAATGCCGAAGATAGATTTCAAGGGTCTGGTTCATGTGTTCGGTTTGACCATCTGTTTGCGGGTGATGTGAGGTAGAGAGTGAGAGCGTTACTCCCAGTTTCTTACAAAACGCTCTCCAGAATCGGGAAATGAACTGAGATCCGTGGTCTGAGACGATATTGGTAGGTATACCATGATGTTTCACAACATGAGAAAGGAAGAGGGTAGACAGAGCTTCCGCTGTAGGTAATCCAGAGAGTGGTACAAAATGAGACATCTTTGAAAAGCGATCCACTATAACCCATATAGCAGTCATGCCATCAGATTTGGGCAATTCTGTAATGAAGTCCATAGTTAAATGGGTCCAAGGCTGGCGAGGTGCAGGAAGCGGTTGTAATAGCCCAGCAGGCAATGTGCGAGGTACCTTATTAGCAGCACAGGTTGGACAGGCAGCCACATAGTCTGTCATATCTCTTTTCATAAGAGGCCACCAAACATGACGCTGCAAGGTCTTAAGAGTGATTGTGATACCTGGATGACCAGATAACACTCCATCATGTGCCCAGAGGAGTACAGGTCTCCTGAGGCTGGGGGCTACAAACAGGCGACCTGGTGGTACCTTCAGCCCTTGAGGAACACGATTCTGGGTTTCCTGTAACTGTTGGGAAAGAGCTGCAGAGATCTGTGCGACAATCTTGTGAGGTGGAATAATATATTGTTCGGTAGGTTGATCTTCTTCAGAAGTAACAAACTGTCTAGAAAGAGCATCGGCCTTCCTGTTCTTATGACCAGGGACATAGGAAAGGACAAAATTAAAATGGGAAAAGAACAGAGCCCATCGAGCTTGACGTGAATTCAAACATTTAGCAGTCTGAAGATACAGCAGGTTTTTATGGTCAGTAAGGATAGAAAAAGGCTTTAGAGCCCCTTCCAGAAGATGTCGGCATTCGGTTAATGCAAGTTTTATAGCAAGTAGTTCTCGATTCCCAACATCATAATTCATCTCCGCTGGAGAAAACTTTTAGAAAAAAACGCAACTGGATGAATCTTACCGGTCTTAGGTTGTCTCTGGGACAGCACAGCACCTGCTCCTACCTCAGAGGCATCCACCTCAGAAATGTATTGGAGATCAGGGTTTGGATGCTGAAGAATTGGAGCCTTGCTGAACATACCCTTTAAAAGCTGGAAAGCTGATTCTGCTTCAGAGGACCACAGTTTGCAATTGGTGCCTTTCCTAGTCATAGCAGTAAGGGGGGCAGCTATGGAGGCAAAACCCTTGATGAAACGCCTGTAGTAATTTTCAAACCCCAGAAAGCTTTCGAATCCCTTCAAAGTGGTCGGTTGGGGCCATTGCAAGACAGCAGAGAGTTTCTGTGGGTCCATTTGGAAACCGACACTATTTATGATGCATCCAAGAAAAGATATCTGGTTTTGATGGAAACTGCATTTCTCAATCTTTGCATAAAGGTGGTTTTCTCTCAGCCGCTGTAATACTTGCCTTACATGTGAGCGGTGCTCAAGGTGAGTCTTGGAAAAAAATTAAGATATCATCCAGGTAGATTATCACAAAACGGTTACTGAAGTCATGAATAATGTCATTCATGAAAGGTTGGAAGACAGCAGGAGCGTTACAGAGTCCAAATGGCATAACCAGATACTCATAGCGTCCATTGCGGGTGTTGAAAGCTGTGTTCCACTCATCTCCCTCTCTAATTCGAACCAGATTATAAGCCCCTCGGAGGTCAAGTTTAGTAAAGATAACGGCTCACTTAAGCACATCAAATAACTCCAGAATAAGAGGCAACGGGTAGGAGTCTTTTACAGTGATCTGATTTAACCCTTGATAGTCTATGCATGGTCGAAGACCCCCATCCTTCTTTTCGACAAAGAAGAAACCTGCCCCTACTGGAGAAGAAGAGGGTCGAATAAAACCTCTTTCCAAGTTGTCCTTGACATATTCCTCCATGGACTTTTGTTCAGGCAAAGACAGGGGATAAGTCCTTCCTTTGGGAAGAGGTGCTCCAGGGATCAGATTAATCGCACAGTCAAAAGAACGATGTGCAGGTAAAACCTCCGCCTTTCTCTTGCAAAACACGTCTGCAAATTCATAGTATTCAGGAGGCAAGGTAGGAGGGATGGCCGTGGAAGCCAACAGACAACCAGAAAGTCTTGTGGGTCGAGATAAACAGTTCAAATAACAGGAAGACCCCCAAGAGGTTAATTCTCCCTTTAACCAATCAAAGGAAGGGTTGTGTTGTTGTAACCAAGGGTAGCCAAGGATAACAGGCAGAAGTGGGGAATCAATAAGAGACAGAGTGATTTCCTCTTTATGGAGTGCGCCTACCTGAAGGGTGATAGTGGTGGTCTCAAACTTCACAAGGCCATCTCCCAATGGCTGTCCATTCAGGGAGGTAATACTCAGGGGTCTAGACTTTGGAACAAATGGAATGTCATTTTCTTTAGCAAAATTGTAATCCAAGAATATACCAGCGGCTCCCGAATCTACAAAAGCCTCACAGGAGACAAGTTTAGAGGCTAAGTGGAAGATTGCGGGTACAGTAGTCTTGGTTTTGGAGGAAGTACTTGTAAGGTCTAACCCAGCTCCTCCGACACTGGTTAGACCCTGCCTTTTACTGGACGGGCTGGACAACTAGATAGCAAATGTCCTTTAAGTCCACAGTATAAGCATAAGCCCAATGCATGCCTCCTCTGTCTCTCCGATTCTGAGAGGTGGAGATGGCTGACTTCCATGGGTTCCACAGGAGACTTGGATTCAACAGAAATTTCAGGTTCAGGCTGAGGTGGTGCTTGGAAGTTAGGGGCCAAGCGATATACCCGCCTTGGAAGCTTACGAGTTCTGAGTCTCTCCTGGCACCTTTCATGATACCGGAGATCAAGACGAACACACAACTCTATGAATTTTTCAAGATCTTCTGGGGAGTCCTTATAGACCAATTCTTCCTTAATGCGATCTGTAAGACCTTTACGGAAAGCTGCACGTAATGCCCCTGAGTCCCATTTGGTCTCAGCCGCCAGGGTACGGAACTCAATAGCATACTGTGCCACAGTCCTGTTACCTTGTTGTATGTCCAAAAGTGAGCACTCGGGTGCAGAAGCTCTATCCAACTTGTCAAATACAGTCTGAAGAGAAGCCAGAAATCTATCAGCATCTTGCAGCACAGGACCATTGCGTTTCAGGTAAGGAGAGACCCATGCCAGGGCTTTCCCTTTTAACAATGAAATTACAAATGTCACTTTGGCAGAAGAAGTACTGAAAGCCCCAGGGTTGTTGCGGAAGTGCAAACGACAAACGTTTAAAAAACCTCTGCAGTCCTCGGTGTCACCACCAAACTTTTCAGGTAAGGGAAGTTTGAGGGGCACAGAAGAGGTGGGTTGGATTGGAGCAGGAGTCTGGACAGATACAGAGGAGCCAGGTAAACAGGATTTTAGCATAGCACAAAGTTCATCTAGCTTAGTGTCCAGAGAAGAAATATGCTGTTCATGAGCTCCAATCAATTGTCCCTGATGCGTAAGCGCCTTAACAACCTCAGCAGGGTCCACTGACATTATGGCCGTTTGTTATGTTAGGTACCTGTGAGGTAAAGTCCGAAGTGGAGCTTGAGTGCTGAGGATTCAGGCGAAAACGTAGTCAGAGATCAGGCCGGCAACAGATCGGGCAAAGTGGTATCCAAACGTAATCCAAAGAATGGTCAGGCAGGCAGAAGTCATACACCACCTGGTGGTGAAGTACAGATTCGGCAGACTGAAGAGGGGTCAAGAATACAGGCAAAAGTTCATACACGATAGTCAGTAAAAGAGCAAACAACACACCCAGGAAGATATTCCAAACAAACGGGCACGGAGGAACAGGAAGTGCTGCTATTTAAATGCTGGACAAATTGTACATTGTTCACAGCTGGTCAAATTGTACATTGTTCGCAGGTGGAGCTAGTGAGTCCAAAAGTAAAGCATCAGGCTGGAAAATCACTGCAAAAACTCCAGAGCTTCTCTGTGGCACAACAGACAAGGCTGCAAGCTATGAAACAGGGAACCTCCTGGTTCAAAGACACCCAGGTACATGACAACTATGTAGTGCCAGGGCCTGCCTGATTGCATTCAAGTTGAAAGTGTTTAGGTCTGACCTCATATTATATGGTTTTGGTAATTCTAAAGAAAAAAATCTAAGGAAAATCGTATAGTGTGTATCCAGCCTTTAGATCCTCTACATGTCTTACAGAGGCTGGATGTATATTTACAACCAACCGTCATACCATCTTCTATTTAATCGGTCACCTTGCAATGAGGGCACACCTAGATGTTGGTATTGCGGTTGGAAATGGTGCTAAATATATATATCCAGCCTCTCTGTAAGACATGTATGTTATCTAAGATTATGGCTGATCAGATAAACACAACTTTACCCCCTTTGTATAATGTTACACTTTGCTAATAAAGAAATGTGAGGAATTTACCAAAAGAACGGGGGCTGTTCTCTTTCCATTGTGAATGTTGGTAGATAATGTGAAGCTGCAATCAGTGGCGTCACTAGGGTTGGTGTCACCCGGTGCGGTAACTCATGGTGTCACCCCAACCCCTTTTAATAATGTGTTTTTTTTGTTTTTTAACTAATGTAACTCGTAAATCATAGCTCCCATATAACACTAAATGTAATATTAGATGCAGCAGTGCTTGTCTCACTCTCAGCAATCACTTTATTCACCCTAAGGCCCCTTTCACACTATGTGTCCATCAAACAGGGAAGACCCACTAGAAGGACATCTGTACTGTACTCAAAGCGCAGGGGGTCCTTGCAGGCCCAAATCTGTCTGGGGAGTGGCCCTTGCACTGTTGCACACAGAGGAGGAGGAATAGCAAATTCACACTGACACTAAGGGCTCTTTCACACTGTCCGTCGGACTCCGTTTATCTCAGCAGGGGATCGATCCGCCGATCCCCCGCTGAGCAGGAGGATGACGGCTGTTCTCCGTGCTGTGTGCGGAGACACAGCTGTCAGGTCCCCATACATCTCTATGGGGGAATCGGATGGGAACGGACTATCGGTCAGTTCTCATCCGTTCCGATCCGCTGGACGAATGGAAAATAGGGTTTCCATCCGCCCAGATTTGATGGATCGGATGTCAGCGGACATGTACATCCGATGCCCCATAGGGATGCATGGGGGGGTCCGTTCAGATCCGCCTGTCCGTTTTTTTGGCGGATCTGAACGGTCCCCCCATGCATCCCTATGGGGCATTGGATGTCAGCGGAGACATGTCCGTTGATATCCGATCCGTCAAATCTGGATGGGTGGAAACCCTATTTGCCATCCGTCCAGCGGATCGGATCGGATGAGAACGGACCGACAGTCTGTTCCCATCCGATTCCCCCATAGAGATGCATGGGGAACTGACAGCTGTGTCTCCGCACTGCTGTCTGTCATCCTTCTGCTCAGCAGGGGATCGGCAGCCTGGGAATAACGCAGAGAGACGGTCTGGTCTGGATGGGATTTTTTATATTTCTCTCCCCACTGCATGAAAGATGAAACAGGGGGGACCCACTAAGGACATCTGTACTATCTGTACTCAAAACACAGGGGGGTCCTTGCAGGCCCAAATCTGTCTGGGGAGTGCTGTGGCCCTGGGCTGGGCCCTGGCTTGCACACACAGAGCAGAGGAGGAGGAATACAGTTACTTCACATGACTGACACTGTCTGCTGAGAGAGTGAGGGCTCTTTCACACGGGCGGTCCGATCAGATCCGCTTGTCAGTTTTTTAGGTGGATCTGATCGGATCCTCCATGCAGCTCTAAGGGGCAGCGGATGTCAGCGGAGACACCTCCACTGACACCCGCTGCCATCCGTATCCGATCCTGTCCGTGAAATCCGGACGGATGGAAACCCTGTCCACTCTCATCCGATCCCCCATAGAGAGCAGCGGAAGCTGTGACACCTCCCTCTCCGCACTGCAAGCGGAGATGGAGCCGTCATCCGCTGGCTCAGAGGGGATCGACGGATCGATCCTCGCTGAGCAGCACGGATCCGCCTACGGAGGCGGACCGTGTGAAAGAGCCCTGAGAGCCTGCCAGACTGGTTGATGTGTTTTTTGTTTGGACTACTTTATAGACTGTAGGTATATATATATATATATATATATATATATATATATTTAGCCTGCTCTGTTTCCCCCTTGTTGCAGTTTGTTACTCTCTTTTTGCAGTGGAGACAGTGCTGAACTGGAAAGCTTCTCCAACAGAGGAGGAGCAACAAGCATTTTGGGGGAGACCAGGGATGAAGGAGGACTGCAACTGGCTGCATTGGCAGCTGTACTCTGTGAAACTGCTCTTGACAAGAGAAAGGACTGCAGCCACTACTTGGGACTTGACTACATTGCTGGATGGAGTGGAGAGAGCTGTGTGCAGAGCAGCAGAGCCCACTGAAAATCAGTCTTTGGTGGGCCAAGTCCAGGCTGGACTTCTGGGGACCATTGCCAAAACTAGGCTGCAGCCTGCAGATAGAAGAGTTTGCTGAGCGGTTACTGTCACTGTGCTAGCCTGTGCATTAATAAGGGACGAACATGTCACTGACTGACAATTAATTGCACTAAATTCAACTTCACCCGGCCTGGCCGCCCGCACCTCACTACTCACCTGTCTCCTCTCCCTAGCGTTGACGTCACCGCGACTGGCTCCGCCCCCCGCCCGCCTGCCTGAACGTGAGGGCAGGGAGTGAGGGAGGGGAGGCTCAGGGCGCGCGGCGCGGCCCCGAGAGAGGAGGAGCAAAGAAGTCCAGCTTAGGCATTGGCTGGCAGCAGACTGAGTGACACTCACTGACATCGCTGACACGTACTACTAGTATGCGGCGCAGCGGCGATGCGATGCCGGCCCGCACAGTTAGATGAGGAAGGAAGAGAGGCAGAGCAGTGTCACCCTCCACCCGGCAGACACCCTGGTGCGGCCCGCCCCCGCACCCCGCTTGTGACGCCTCTGGCTGCGATCGCTTTAAATACCCAATGTGCACATGCTTTGGCCATTCAAGGTAAACATAGCTTCACTCCATGTACCAACATTCTCTTTGCAAAGTCAACAGCTTCTACTCTTTACATAAATCAACCCTAATTTGTCTTATTATAGCAGGGTTGATTTATTAAATAGAAGAGGTCAAAATTTGGTGCAGCTGTGCATGGTAGACAATCAGGTTCTAACTTCAGCGTGTTCAATTAAGCTTTCACAGTAAAACCTGGAAGCTGATTGGTTTCTATGCAGAGCTGCACCAGATTTTTCAATCTCCAGTCTTAGCAAAACACCCCCACGTCTTATTATTATTATTATTATTATTAATAATGTATTCAATTATCATTATCTACTAAAATGAAAAAAAAAAAAAAGTTTAAACAATTCTAATTTACAGTTGCAATTTATTGTACTGCAAGGTTTCAGCCCCATACTAAAATGTTATTTCCTGACAGACTCCATGGCAGCTTAAGTGTGGGTTAGTCCCGCCTCCTCCTACCTCATAGGACCCTACTCCCATAAATTTTTACTCCGTGCCAGAAGCCATGTTCCTTCTTTGTCCTCCTCCTGAAAGGATTATGGTCAAATCTTACCTCATGAAGATTCCCGATTCAGGCCTGGCGGTCTGCGCGTTGGATCCGGTGGTGTCCCCTTCATGTCCAGACACGGGCGTGGAGTCAGTTGTCAGAAGAGCTTACAAACCTGGCCAATGGCAGGCAAAGCGACATATGGCCAATCGTCCCAGCTATTAGCGGGAGGCCCATTAATAGGCCCCCATCGTGTGTGCAGCCGCGTTGTCCGTATGGTCCAAGGTCTGGTCGTGGAAGTGGTGATGTATCCTGCTTTACATTCTATGGCAGCAGTTTGTTTTTGTATACTCTCCTGTTGTTTGTTACTTCTCTTTCCCTGGGGTCTAGTTCAGCTGTGGAACGATTGTCCAGGCTCGATCTGATTTGAGGCTTGGTTCGCACAGGTGGGGGGGGGGGGGTGACATCTTTCCAGCGGCAAATTCAAATAGCTGTCAGTTTCAGTTGTTTGTGGGTTTGTTCAGCAGTGTTTCCAGTGGCTTCCCTGTGCTCTGCAGGAATCTTTTAAAGGTGAGAGATGGCTGTGCTTATGCTGAATAGGCTTCCCGCCTGCTCTCTGCATGTCTCTCATTCATGGGTCTCTTGCAGTTTTCCTAAAGTGATATGGATGTCTCACCGCCTCCTGGTGGCCAGCCCTTACATTACAGGTAAGATTGTTTTTTTTCCTCTCCCTGTAATGTTTGAGGTTTTTCTGCTGTTCTGTTGAGTCTTTATTTTCTTTCCTAAAGCCCTTCTAGATCTGAAAGACGTCACTCAGCCCGTGAAGATCAAGATCCTCCCAGGTTGCAAACGCGGCATTCATCATCAATTTCCAGGCGCCATCGGTCGTCCTCTAGGCGACATGGTGAAGAGTCTGGAGCTACTTCAGGACACCACCACTCTGACAAAAGATCCTGCTGGGGCACAGGTGCCTGACAGAAAGTCACTCTGTGAGCCCTGTTTTGCACATGCTTCAAACAAAAGGAAAGACAGCAACCAGCAGATGGAGTCGCTGGTCAGGCGAGTAGTTAAGGAGTCCTTAAAAACCTTGGATCCTGCTTGTGTTGGAACTTCCTCCCCCAGGATGGCGAGTACTCCGGCTGGTGAACATTTTCATATCCCTGAGCCTTCCCAGCACAGTCACTCCTCATATGACTACACTGAGGGTGAGCTTGAAGCGGACGATCCTGGTGCGGGTTTTGACTTTGCCATGGTTCCCTCCTTGGTCAAAGCTGTGAAGGAAGCCCTGAAGTGGGATGAGCCGGTAGAGTCACCCTATAAACAGAAGAAGTATTTTAAGCACCACAAGAAGGAGCGCCCTTTCTTTTCCCTGTTAGGGGAGGTCGGCGAAATCATTACAGACGAATGGGGCTGCACAGAGAGAAAAAACTCTCTACTCTCCAAAGTGAATAAAATGTACCCTTTTAAAACGGAAGAGGTTAAACACCTGGAATCAGCACCTCTGGTGGATGCAGCACTGATGCGTCTGGTGCGTCATGTCACCCTTCTGCTGGAAGACACAGTCACCTTTAAGGATGGCCTTGAGAGACGCATTGATTCAGACCTCAAGGGCATCTGTGTCAGCAGGAATTGCATGCAAGCCAGCATTGGCTCTCGCAGCCCTGTCTAAAGAGATGGAGGTGTGGACAGACCGTGTGGACACAACACTCAGAAGCGTGTCGGAAGAAGTAGCAAGGAATTCGCCAGTACATGAGCTGAGGCTGGCGGCGGCTTTTTTGGGGGAGGCCTCCCTAGACATGGTCCGCCTTCGGGCACGGGTAATGCTTTCATCGGTCACTGCAAAACGGGCTCTTTGATTACGTCCTTAGTTGGCCGATCCTGCGTCAAAACAGGCCTGGTGCCAAATTCCGTTTGAGGGGTTCTCCCGATTCGGCAACAAGTTAGAAAGCGCCATTTCCCGTGCCACAGGTGGTAAGTCGGGGTTCCTTCCCCAGGATAGGCGCTTGCTGGACCAGAAGAGGTCTCAGCCCATGCAAGGGGCTGATCCAGCAAGGGGTGCTTGCCTATATAAGCCTGGCAGTCAATTCCGAAAGAACTGGAGAAGACAGCAGCCTTCAGGACAGAAAGCACCCAGAGGAGGGTCTTCTGGTGGTCGGGAGGCCACAAAGTCTTTTTGACGTTGTGCCTGCCCAGGAGGAGCAAGTCGGGGCTCGACTACTACGCTTCCAACACGTCTGGGCAGCCTCGGTAAACGACTTCTGGGTTGTCAAGACAGTATCAACAGGCCATTCCTGGAAATTCTACAGTCCGCCCAGACTGAGGTTCATTCCAACCTCACTGCCACAGTCAGAAGAAAAATGTCAAGTCCTTCTGTCTTACATAGATCTAGATTCCATTGGTGGCTCCAGGCGCAGTGGTTCCAGTTCCAACCAACGAGAAGTTCCAGGGTCTATATTCCCCTCTCTTCTTGGTTCAGAAAAAGAGCGGTGCTTGGAGACCGGTCATAGACCTCACGCACCTGAACTTTTTTATCAAGAAGGAGAAATACAAGATGGAGACACTATTCACCATCCGTCAAGCAATACAAACGGCAGACTGGCTTGTGTCAATCGACCTCAAGGATGCCTATTTCCATTTGCCAGTGGCAGAAGATTACCAGAAGTTCCTGTGATTCACAGTAGATAAGAATCATCTACAGTTTGTCTGTCTCCCGTTTGGGCTTACTACATCGCCGCGGGTATTCTCAAAGGTCTTACTAGCAGTGGTTGCTTTGATCAGGACCAAAGGCTTCCGTCTACACCATTATCTGTAAGACCTGCTCCTGCTGTCACAAGACCAAGAACAACTTCAGGTACACAGGTCTCAGGCAATAGCCACTCTTCGCGAGTTCGGCTGGCTACTGAACATGGAGAAGAGCCACCTGGAGCCTACCCAGTCATTAATATTTCTGGGAGCTCAGTTCAACACAAGTCGAGGCACAATTTCTTTGCCCCTCGAGAAGATCCCAGTAGTCGGGGACAGGGTACGCCTAGCTATGACAGCCACTCACCTTCGAGCATCTCAGTGTCTAAGAGTTGTTGGGACCATGGTAGCCACGACTCCAATGGTGAAGTGGGCACAGTGGAAAATGCGGCCTTTCCAAGTGGGGTTTCTCCATCATTGCCGTCCAGGAGATCAAAATCACCTCATTCGCATAACATCATCAATGCGGGAGAGCCTTCCATGGTGGCTGCAGAGCAGGAATCTCCTCAATTGCCGTTCCATCATGCCCATCTCTTGGATCACAGTTACCACGGATGCCAGCAACACCGGATGGGGTGCCCTCTGTCAGACGGAGATAGCCCAGGGCAGCTGGGATTTCCAAGCTCACAGGGTAGTGTCAAATATTCTAGAATTGCGAGCCGCGTTCTGCGCTCTGAAAGCATTCCGTCACCTAATAAAAGGGACTTCTGTGATCCTGAGGATGGACAATACGACCGCGGTCTCCTATGTGAAGCGACAAGGAGGCACTCGCAGTCGCTCCCTGTTGAAGGAGGTAGATCCAATCTTATATTGGGCCCAGAAACACCTGGTCAACCTCACTGCAGTGTTTCTTCCAGGGGTACAGAATGTTCAAGCGGACTTCCTCTCAAGAGTCCGCTTGGACAACAACGAATGGAGCCTTCACAACGATGTCTTCCAGTGGCTCACTTCTCTGGAATTTCGCCTGGAAGTGGATCTATTTGCATCCCCATGCAATCAAAAGCTTCCGAAGTATTATGTGAGGTTCCGTTGTCCCCAAGCCTTTGGGATGGATGCTCTGACAGACCAGTGAAGATTCCACAAGGGCATATGCCTTTCCCCCAGTTCCTGTCATTCTCCGGTTCCTGGCAAGACTCAGGATGGAAGATGTGGAAGTGCTAACAATAGCCCCATATTGGCCGAACAGGCCATGGTTTCCCCTGCTGATGCTCCTCAGTTTTCAGGATGCAGTTTCTCTACCCATCAGGCCGGACCTTCTGTCCCAGGGAGCAACTTCTGTACCCATGCCCGGCTCATCTGTACCTGAAGGCATGGTTTTTGAGAGGGAAAGGCTGGAGGCTTTAGGTTGCCCGAGTGGGGCAATTTATACTCTCTTAAGTGACAGAAGAGCGGGCACTAACAAGGTCTACGGAAGGATCTGGTCCAAGTTCATGGATTTTGTTACCAAGGAAGGGGGGGTCATGCAGTGACCTGAATATTCAGCATATCCTTGGTTTCCTGCAGTCGGGACTGGACCTACCATTATCCGTTAGCTCACTACGTGTGCAAGTTTCTGCTATTTCGGCCTTCACAGGAACTTCTTCGGCGTCTCATCCCCTTGTTCGTCAATTCTTTTGGGGAGCGTCCAGACTCAGGCCACAGAGGAAGCCAAGGTTCCCTAAATGGGATTTTCCACTCATCTTGAACTTCCTTTCTGACGTCAGAAGAAGTCACACGGAGCAACTCTCCATTAAAGATCTCTCTCTGATATCGGCCTTCTTGGTAGCCGTCACCTCGGCTAAAAGAGTCTCCGAGATTAGTTCTCTGGGTTGCAAAGAACCATTCCTGACCTTCTTTCCAGATCGTGTGGTTTTTATCCCCATGTTGGGATCACACCCCGAGGTGGTCTCTGTTTTCCACGAGAACCAGGAGATTGTCCTTCCAACATTCAAATCGTCAGATGATCCGGATACACATCCATTACCGTAGATGTGGGTGCAATTCTGAGACTGTACCTGGATGCAACAGCTTCCTTCAGGCGTTCAGATTATCTATTTGTTCTCCTCCATGGGAAGAACAAGGGCTTGCGGGCCTCTTCAAGATCCATAGCGGCATGGATTGTTCAGACCATCCAATGGGCATATAAGGCCAAGGGTTTGGCTCCTCCAGAAGCGGTGACCGCGCATTCGATCCACATCCTGGGCGGCTTCTTGTCATGTGGCCCCTGAAGTTATATGCAAGGCGGCTTCATGGTCTTCCATTTGTATGGTTGGTCTTTAGAGCTATGGTTTAAGAGTAGTAGTTGCCATCATCCCTAGAAAGTGTTTGGTTCCTCAAGCCAAAAGAAAACTGATAACTGATGACGCTTGAACACTATGTAATTACTAAAACTGTACTAGATCCTCGACTTTAGTCCAGAAGATCCAGGACTGTAGAACTGCTTGACTTGTAACACTACAATAGCTCAGAGTCACTGAATGGCTCCCTCCAGCACTGCACTGGCTGAGAAACTCCTTGTAAGTTCCTGTACTGCTGCAACTCTCAACTGGCACACTTCACACTTCAGGGCCCAAACCACAGGCGGCCCCTTTACACTTTAAGCTCTTCAGGGTCCAATGACTATGTACCCCCTCTATTACTTTAGGGTCCTCAACCTAGGTACCCCCTTTCAGCTAGCTGGCACTGGATCCCAGAACCTCCTCCAGAGTGGTCTCCTCTAACTCTTCAGGCAGACCCCTCAGGGGCAATCCTCAGTACTCACGACCTGTGTAGTGTAGGCTTTTCTGGGACTGGACCCCTTTCGCTCTCTGCTGGTTGAAGGTCCCATTCGCATTTGGGCAATTCCAAATTGAAATACGCTTTTGGGTGTTATTTGTCCTTAATGGTACCCCAAATGCGTGTTGCAATTTGGAATTGCCTGATTCCTAATTGTCCAAACGTGTGAATCGTGGCAAAATGCCTGTGTAAAATTGCACTTGACTTATAACCAAAATTTGGTCCCTGAGCTTTTTTGGTGTGACAAATGTGCAAAGGGCAGCCCATGCAAGTAAATATGTGCGACATTTAGAAACGTATGTGAATCTCACTTTTAAAAATAGTGAGCTGGAACCCACATTTATGCTACGTGATAAGTGAATAGGGCCTAAATTGTATAGTTGTATAATGTGCATGTCACTAACACAGCACACGTGACTGTGTTGCAGGATAATACATAACAGACCATTACAGTAGAGAATGGTTGAAACCCCTATCTGATTTTTTAAGTAGCACGTTAGTCAGATTTCCCTCTCAGCAAAATGAAAGCCAACATATCAAGTGCTGCCTTGCTTACATCAAAAAAATGAGTTTCTTGGCTGTAGAAACTAGGTAGCAGAGGGGGTTGTTAATCAGTTTCAGCTGCTTTGGTGTTAATGAAATTAACAACAGGTGCACTAGATGGGCAACAATGAGACAACCTCCAAAACAGGAATGGTTTAACAGGTGGAGGCCACTGACATTTTTTTCCCCTACTCATCTTTTCTGACTGTTTTTCACAAGTTTTGCATTTGGCTAGGGTCAGTGTCACTACTGGTAGCATGAGGCAATACCTGGACCCTATAGAGGTTGCACAGGCAGTCCAAATCCTCCAGGATTCAGCACAGTCTCAAGAGCATGGAGGAGGTTCCAGGAGACAGGCAGTTAATCTAGGAGAGCAGAACAGGGCCATAGAAGGTCCTTAACCCATCAGTAGGACCGTTATCTGCTCCTTTGTGCAACGTGGAACAGGATGAGCACTGTCAGAGCCCTACAAAATTGCCTCCAGCAGGCCACTGGTGTGAATGTCTCTGAAAAAACAATCAGAAACAGACTTCATGAGGGTGGCCTGAGGGCCCGACATCCTCTAGTGGGCCCTGTGCTCACTTCCTGACACCATGGAGCTTGATTGGCATTTGCCATTGAACACCAGAATTGGCAGGTTTGCCACTGGCACTCTGTGCTTTTCAAAGATGAGAGCAGGTCCACCCTGAGCACATGTTACAGGCGTGAAAGGGTCTGGAGAAACGGTAGCGAACGTTATGCTGCCTGTAACATCGTTCAGCATGACCGGTTTGGTGGTGGTTTGTCAGTGATGGTCTGCGGAGGCATACCCATGGAGGGACATACAGACCTCTACAGGCTAGATAATGGCACCCTGATTGTCATTAGGTATCAGGATGAAATCCTTAAAGCGGAGTTCCGGGCACAAAAACAATATTTTTTTTTGTGCCCCTCCGCTAGGTAGACCTCACCTGAAAATGAATTGGATAGTTAATTTTTTTTTTTTTTGTTTACTTACCTGGTAAATGAAGATCGAAGATACTCACCTCAGAGTACTTCCTCCCTCGGAGCCGCGGCTCACCCCGTCACTTCCTGTCTCGCTATGATTCCTGGGAGCTGAATGTCATAGCTCCCAGGAATCAATGCAACGGCACCGGCCCCGCTCGTCATTTCCGGGCGACGCCGCATTCCCCTGCTAAACAGCTTCTGGGCATGCCCAGAAGCTGTGGAGGAATGCAGTGCCGCGCCGGAAGTGACGAGAGGGGTCGGTGCGGCGCATTCTGGGACAAGAAGACGCGGAAGAAGACACAGAAGAGGACCGCGCCGGCTTCAGCTGCCCACAAGAGAGATGGAAACGCTGTGGAAGAAATTTTATAAGTAAGTATCTCTTCTAAAAGGTAAGTGCGAACCGGGACAGATCAGAGGCTAGCCATTGTGGAATGTGCTAGCCCTGACTGTCCCGGGGGTATGTTTAGTAAAAAATCACTTCTGTGCCCGGAACTCCGCTTTAAACCCATTATCAGACCCTACGCTGGCGCAGTGGGTCCTGAGTTCCTCCTGGTGCACAACAATGTCCAGCCTCATGTGGCCAGAGTATGCAGCCAGTTCCTAGAGGATGAAAGATTTGATACTATTGAATGGACCTCACGCTTGCCTGACCTGAATCCAATAGAACACCTCTGGGACATTATGTTTCGGTCCTTTGGACGCCGCTAGGTTGCACCACCATCTGTTCTGGAGCTCAGTGATTCCCTGGTCCAGATCTGGGAGGAAATACCCCAGGACACCATCTGTCGTCTCATTAGGAGCATGCTCTGATGTTGTCAGGCATGCATACAAGAATGTGGGGGCCATACAATCTGTACTGAGTACTATTTTGAGTTGCTGCAATGAAATTTCAGCAAAATGGACTAACCTGCTGCATCATTTTTTCACTTTGATTTTCAGGGTGTCTTTGAATTCAGCCCTCTGTAGGTTGGTAATTTTCATTTCCATCAACAATGTGGCATCCTTTCATTCCTAACACATTACCCTATCAGTATAGATATCCAGCATGATATTTTTCCCCATTGAGATCTGATGTCCTTTCTAAGTGTTCCTTTAATTGTTTTTAACAGTGTGTGTGTGTGTGTGTGTATATACATATACTTGATCTGGGTTAGAAACTCAAGGTATTGAAGCCTGAGGTTTAGCATGACCATCAGGCAACAGCTACTTAAGAAACAATTGCAGCCTCTATGATTGATGTGTTTAATTTTCACACAAATGCAGCCATAACATTTGCAAACTGTAACAGCACCTAGGTAACATGGGATCTTATCTCCACTAAGTTGGGGTTTTATCATCTAGGGTCCTGCTGTTTTTAAGTCTTTAGAGTGACACCACCTATAGTGGTCTCGTGGATATACTGTAATACATTCCTAGTCCCCAGGAGGGTTCACATTTACAGTACTTGCCCTTGAAGGAAGCAGGTCCACACTTGAAGTTATTTTTATTACCTTACTTAAACTTGATAGGACAGCTGCTCATATCATTTCTACATTACAGTAAAGGCTTTTTTTTTAGGTTAAAATAAAAAAGGACATTATACTTCCCTGCTCTGTGCAATGGTAGTGCACAGAGAGCAGCCCCTTACCTCCTCTTCTGAATTGCCCCACCAGTACTGTCCTCTTCTTCTTCCCTGTGAGTTGTCCCTTCAGCAAACCTTATATTGAGGGGGCACCTGCGCAGGTTTTGCACCCGAGCCACAGTTCCATAGACGCACCTGGCTCTTTCCTCACAGGATTTGACTGACAGTCAGTGGCTCCTGCTGCTCTCACAGTCTCCTATGAGACTAAAAAGAGGGGACAGTGCTGTAACGAGAGAGGAGGCAGGTAAGTCTTTAGAGATAGGGGGCGGGGGGGGGGACAAGTAGTTGGCAGTTTTACAGAATGCATTTAGGTGTAGCACCCTCCTAGTGAGGTGCTAGGTAAAAGCATCTTATGCTCATTCTGCTTATCAGGGGAGCCTGATTTATTAGGTTGCCTGTTGCATGTTCCCAGGTGTGATTCATTGGGTCTGAGGGAGTGTCCCCACTGCATCCAAAAGGGGAGCTTGTTGGACAGTGGAGGAAACCCAGCCAGTGACACATTGGCTTTTTTGGGAGTCTTGCAGTGCATCCTGGGATTGCTCATAAAAGCTGAGGGAACATGTGACAGGGCATCTTTGGCGGGAAGCAGAGTCCCAGGAGGAGGTGGATGGCTCTCTCTCCTCCTGTTGCATTAACAAGGTGGTCATAGGCGGTCGGCCTAGTGAACCAAGTGTGGAGCTGAGCTGAAGAGGATCCTGCAAAGCTGGCAGTGGAGCTGATGGCAGAGTCTTCTGGGAAAAACAGTGTCCGTGAGTACCAGGGGATTTGCCACAGGATCTGCCCAGAAAGGGGACCACTCCAGTGAAGTCAGAGGATCAAGGGGTCAGCTCACCAGAGTGTCAGAGTAAAGGGGGTGCCGTATAGAACCCTGAAGAATAGGGACAAAGAGGGTGCCAAGTAGGACCCTGAAGAGTGATTCACAATACAGTGCAGTTCATTTAATTCTTCTTCACTATAGTGGCAAGGTGAAACGGCAGCCTTGCCGCAATCAGCTAATCAGAAAGTCCCAGCAATTGTGCATAGTTATTCAGTTGGAGTATCCCACTCATCCCTTCTTCCATCCCAGTTCTGAAATAAATCAACAAAAACCAAAACCCCTGGACTTTTTTTTCTGACTGAGCCAAGCACTTAGAATATGCTATATTGTCAAGTCGTTGCTATGGGTAACCCAGGGGAATCCGTAACCAGCAGTTCCCACGGGAGTAGTGCTACATAGGTAAAATACCTTTTAAGTTTGTAACCACTTTAAAAGCAGAGTCTGCTACTAAACTTTAAAAACAAGCTCCCAGCTATTACAGGGAGCTTGTTTTAATTATTTGACTACCATATGTATCCTGGCAGCCAAAAGGTAAAAGTACCTGTATAAATAAACCCAATCACAAAAATCTGAAAAAAGCTTTACCATGCTAATGTCATTTCAAAAGTAATCTTCAATCTTTTTAAACCTGCAGCTATCATTAAAGGGTATGTTCACCTGATTTTGTAGGAAAAAATGTGCAATTCTTATTTTTTTACATCCACAATCAGTGGATTGCTTGTGCAATATCAGGCTCCTGCACCCTTGTAGACTATTGAAACCTACAAGTCAGTCTGCCGCAGTGGCAGACAGGATTTGTAGTTTCATCATTCAAAGATCGCTGTGAATGAATAACACGGCCATGCTGATTTAAAATGTGACAGTGGCTGCAGGGGAGAGGAACCCCCACCTGCTGTCATGGTGGATACATGGGGGCTGACAAAAAAGAAAAAACAACCAGATTTCTCCATCTATGCAATCCAGGTAGCCTGATGTAAATGGACACAAGTCCCGTTTACATCAGGTAGCCCATAGATCCAACACAGGTCCACTTTTGTGAGATCCGCCCCATTCTGTTCACTGGCTGATCCCCTGCTAAATGGAGTAAAGCATGTGAAAAGAGCCTTAGTGCGGGTTCACACTTATGCGCTTGTACTGCGAATACGATGCGTTCTAAATAGTCTCCAATCGCATGCATTTACAAAATACATTGAATTCGTGACAGCCGTTCACATCTATGCATTGCGATCCAGATGCGAATGTGATGCGATCATAAAAAGGGTCTTGTGCGAGTTTACAGCGCTGCGTTGCGAATTTAGTCTCCATAGACATGAATGTAAATCGGTCTGAACTCGCATGTACAGTTCAGATATGTGCGAATATGTGTACAGTTTGTCCCTTCAGCTCCACCCCTCTATTTCCTGTCCCGAGCCTCCATGTGACATCCACAAAAATCACAAACATCTTGGACATCCACAAACATGGCACCCAAACTTATTGGGATCGACAACGAGGAGCTGATCAGGCTTGTCCGTGCCAGGCCATATCTATGGGACAGCCGTACAGCAGAATAATTCTTCAGAGTACAAGAATAATGCTCTGAAGAAAAGAGGGTGGGAAGAGATTTGTGTAAGCCTGTATCAGGACTGGAATGGATTCACACCCCAAGTGCGGAAACATAAAGGTAAGAAGATATTTTCTATGGTTCCTGTGTGTATATATTTATCACAGAAAGGGGAATCTATGGGGGGCCCTGATGTGAAGGGGATCTATGGGGGGAACCTGATGTGAAGGGGATCTATGGGGGGCCCTGATTTGAAGGGGATCTATGGGGGGGCCCTGATTTGAAGGGGATCTATGGGGGGGCACTGATTTGAAGGGGATCTATGGGGGGCCCTGATTTGAAGGGGATCTATGGGGGCCCTGATTTGAAGGGGATCTATGGGGGCCCTGATGTGAAGGGGATCTATGGGGGCCCTGATTTGAAGGGGATCTATGGGGGCCCTGATGTGAAGGGGATCTATGGGGGGCCCTGATTTGAAGGGGATCTATGGGGGCCCTGATGTGAAGGGGATCTATGGGGGCCCTGATGTGAAGGGGATCTATGGGGGGGCACTGATTTGAAGGGGATCTATGGGGGGCCCTGATTTGAAGGGGATCTATGGGGGCCCTGATTTGAAGGGGATCTATGGGGGGCCCTGATGTGAAGGGGATCTATGGGGGGAACCTGATGTGAAGGGGATCTATGGGGGGCCCTGATTTGAAGGGGATCTATGGGGGGCCCTGCTCCAAAGGACGGAGCAAGTGGAAGACCATGCATGCTCAGTAGGTAACCACAAACGAAAATAATTGAATTACGCAATGTTGAACATTTTAACAATAGTGTATTTATTTAAACAAAGTACAGAGAATGATGAACACTCTTTATTGAATGGCATCAAGCTGCCATGGCACTTGACCGGCAGGACTCATAAAGAAGTCTGTAAAATCCTCCCTGATGTTGGCCCCTCTGTAGTTTCCCCTGGTGTGGATCCACTCTGCACCTTCCATATCATCCATCAACGAGTCCTCGAAGAGGTATCCATCTCTTGATCTAACAAAATTGTGGAGTGCACAGGCAGCTTTGACAGCAATTATGGCATTATCTATGGTTAGAGTCATTGGTGTGTGAAGAAATCGCCACTTATTTGCTAGAATTCCAAAACTACACTCCACAACTCTGCGCGCTCTTGTGAGCCTGTAGTTGAAAACTCTCTTTTCGATAGTCAGTGAGCGATTTGCATACGGGCGTAGCAGGTGTTCTGAAAGCGCAAAAGCCTCGTCCCCAACAAAAACAAATGGGAGACTGGGCTGAGATGTTCCAGGCAGTGGTCGTTCATGTGGGAGGTCCAGGCTTTTGGCACGTAGCATTTTTCCAAAACTGGAGTGGGAAAAAATGCTGGAGTCGGAACTGCTCCCGTACGAACCAACATCTATGTAGGTGAATGAGTAATTTGCATCCGCCACTGCCAGCAAAACCACTGAAAAATATTTTTTGTAATTAAAATATTTGGTACCGCTACCAACTGGCCTCACAATCCTGATGTGCTTGCCATCTATTGCACCGACACAGTTAGGGAAGTTGCAGCGCTCCCAAAAAAGATCAGCTACAGAGATCCACTCCTCTTCGGTTGGTTTTCTCATCACCACATCTCTTAGGACCTCCCAAATGGCAATACAGGTATCACGCACAATTGTGCTCACAGTGGATTTCCCCAATTTGAATTCATAATGCAAGCTCGCAAATGAATTTCCAGTTCCAAGGTACCTGAAATAAAAAAATAGAAAATTATTATTAGTCATGTTTATCGCTTACAGAATCACTAATCCGAACAAGATGGCGTAGCCTCAAGGACACCACGCAGAGGTATAAGAGACTAGAACGTGAGGCGAGAAGTGGATCCGGTGCCCCCCCTAAGCGTCCCTATGCCTTTGCCAGATGTCTGGATTTTCTGGTACCGGTTCTAGAAATGCGGAAGTAAGTTATTGTCAAATTCCCTCTTTCACTTATTAACCCATCCTTCCCCCTCCCTCTTGCCCCCCCCCCCACCCCCAACCCCCTCACCTTCCAATCCCCACCTATCATCTTTATTGTATTTGGAGCGGATAATGAAAAGTAGTTACATATTTGTAATTGCAGCACACAAGCAAGTTGGGAGGAGGTGGAGAATGAGCAGGAGGAACGGGAGGAGGAGGAGCATGCAGCAGTTGATGAAGAGGAAGGCATTGCATTTGCATGTTCATCAAATGTAGATAACATAGCAATTGAGGCACAGGGCTTGGATGAGTCCATATCCGCTCAGGAACCGGAAGTGGAGTACAATGAAACTGACGCTTCCACGCCTTCCACCAGGCCACTGAGTCAAGGCAGTCGAGGCTCTACGTCCCACAGGAGGCGAGGCAGCAGGGCAACTGCTCAGGCGGAAGATAATGAGCAGACAAAACATTTATTAGACATTATGTCTGGCATCAGCCAGCAAATAGATGCACAGCGATGCCCACACACACTATTTGCCCACAGTTTAGTGCCTCTTCTCAAAGAGGTCCCGCCGGAAAGATATTTTGAGATGAGAATGGCAGTACAAAACTGTATCCATTCATTCTCTGTACCACGACAGTTCCCGCAAGAGAATACATGGACCCTGTTGGTAGTCAGCTTGACCCTTCTATGGATAGCCATCCGACCATCAGATGACCAGTCAATTATATGTAAGCAGGTACCCGGGAGAGAGAATTCACCACAGAATGAGACATGCAGACAGGTTTATGGGTGAATCAATTCTCAAAAGTTTTAATATTGTATCCAGTTTATATAGATAGAAGCAGGGTGGAGTAGTGGTTCTCTTATCAGTAAACATGCTGAAATGCAAGAAAAATATATCACAGCGCAAACAATGGTGAATCATGTATAATAATTAGGTAATTGTGTTCTACTCAAGAACTCATAAAGTGCACCGTGCAATTATGTGCAAAAATGGGGCTGGAGTGTAGAAACCATGTAAACATGTACTATGTAAATAAAGTGCCAGTCCAGATATAATAGTTCTTTAAGATCTCAGTAGATGATAAGATATACACAGTCCCAAAAAATGTCCCACGAAAGTGCTGGAGTGCCAGGAAGAAAGTGCACAAACATGCAATCTTTTGTGGTGCAGTGAGCAAGTGCCGGTCCTCCCCCTTTGGGTGTTCACTTACCGGACAATGGTGACCCCTATGCTGAAATGGCAACATTCTATGAGCTAATACAAAAAGTGCAATTTAGCTAAAATCATATAGATAACAAAAAAAAAGAAAAGAAAAACATTTCTCAGCAAAGCTGGACCTTGAGCTCCAGATAAATTACTAAATATTGCATATACCTCAAACAATGTTAGGTGTGGCTCAGACTTATCTAATGGGAACAGATGATTGCATATGAAAAATGGAGTTAACTCCTTCAAATCCCCTCTTAAAAAATCATAACTTATACATGTTTTTTTTATTATACATATGGTGTCATCAAGGGACATACAGTCTCCTTGGCTGAGAAATTATAAAAGGAAGCGACACATGTTCTTGGATTCCTTGCTCGCCTCAAGTACGTGTTCCTCCTTATTGTTACCCATTACTCCCATGATCGGAACTACACAAAGTATTACGACACCTATAACAAATATACTAACAATGATAATTCCTAGCTGCACTAGGGCTTGTTTCCAACTATTAAACCATCCAAAATACTGATCCCAAGGGTTGTCAATGCCAGAATTCTTTTTCAGTTACACAGAATGGCCAGAGTGACCTTACTGTTGGGGCCAGTATTATCAGGAATGTAAGTACAGCATCCATCTATTTTATCAATATACTGTATATACAGGTACCACCTTTTTCTGCAAGGATCATATCCAGAGCCATTCTGTTTTGGAATGCCATCTGGGAAGTGGCTTCTAGTTGTTCTGCTATGCCCTTTAGGGCATCCCTTGTATAGTTAACAAATCTCAGCTGATTATAATAGATATAATTTATCCAATCTACATTTTTATTTATGGTGACAAGGGGAGAGATAAAGAACTCAAGACCGGCTTCGACTTGGTCTCTAGCTTTAAATTCATTAGGGACCCCCATGGTATCTATATATACATGTAGATTAAAACTTCCTATAGGAGCTTCTCTTCTTTTCCTGTAGTTCTAGTGTTCCCCTTAAGCTGGTATGTGTTTTTGTCATTTTCAGTAAATATGTGTAGGGGCATTATAACTTTGGCAAGGGCACACTCTCCTGTCTACTTCAAAGGCAACCTAAACCTTATTTTCATATCTCCACATATCCAGTAAATGTCTCCCAGAGACATTGTTTGATACTCTATTATAGTGGACCTGTAGGTGGAGCAATATCCCTCTGTAAAGTTCCCTAAATACCTGCCCCCACCACTATGTGGGTACGGGGAAAAATCAAGAGAGCAGCCTAAAAACATCAAAATTACGAGGCTTATATACCAATGCCAGAAGCCTGGCCAACAAGATGGGAGAGCTGGAGCTGCTGATGTTTGAGGAGGACTTAGATTTTGTGGGGATAACTGAGACTTGGTTTGACAGCTCTCATGACTGGATGGTGACCATTCAGGGGTATTCCCCTTATCGCAGAGATAGAGAGGGTAAAAAAGGGGGAGGGGTATGTTTGTATATTAAGAACAGTATCCAGGTAAATATGAGGGATGATATTAATAATGGAGCTATGGACGAGGCAGAATCCCTATGGGTAGAGCTTCAAAGGAAAGGCACGGTGGGGAAGGTAATATTGGGCGTATGCTATAGGCCCCCAAACCAGAGGGAGGAGGGTGAGGTGGACCTCATGTTACAGATAGGATTGGCAGCAAGGATGGGAAATGTCATTATAATGGGGGACTTTAATTATCCTGATATAGACTGGGCAGAAGGAACCGCGCACTCAGCCAAGGCTCGGCAGTTCCTAAATGTTTTGCAGGACAATTTCATGGGTCAGATGGTGAATGCACCGACAAGAAACAATGCGGTACTTGACCTACTGATTACCAACAATACAGACCTGCTCACGGATATAGAAATACGGGACAACTTAGGGAACAGTGACCATAGGTCAATTGGTTTCAGTATTAATTACAGTAATAGGAAACACAAGGGTAATATAAGGACACTGAATTTCAAAAGAGCCAATTTCCCTAAACTGTGCTCGCTGCTAGAAAATATCCAATGGGATAGAACCCTGGGAACAAAGAACACGGAGGAAAAATGGGAGTGCTTCAAGAGCATACTTAACAAGGGGGTGGGCCAGTGCATTCCACAGGGAAATAAATTTAAAAGAGCAAAACTAAACCCTGGGTGGCTAAACTCCAACATAAAAATGTATATTAGAGCTAAAGAAAAGGCCTTCAAAAAATACAAGACTGAGGGGTCATTGGCAGCATTTAAGCATTACAAAGAGTGTAATAAGAAATGTAAAGATGAAATCAGGGTGGCTAAAATAGAACACGAGAGACATATAGCGGAGGAGAGTAAAAAGAACCCCAAGAAATTCTTTAAGTATATAAACAGTAAGAAAGCGAGGCCAGAACACATTGGCCCCATAAAAGATGATAAAGGAAAAATGGCCACTGAGGACAGAGAAAAGGCGGAAGTGTTAAATAATTTCTTTTCTTCAGTCTTCACAAAGGAATCGGGGGGCTACACGAACCCCGCTTGTAAGGCCGAACTAAATAATACACCTCAGGAAGTGCCGCCATGGCTAACAGAGGATAGACTTAGAGCTAAACTAGAGAAACTTAACATAAATAAATCCCCGGGACCGGATGGCTTGCACCCAAGGGTTCTAAATGAGCTCAGTCAGGTGATTGCCAGACCATTATTCTTGATCTTTAAGGATAGTTTACAGACAGGTATAGTGCCAGCTGATTGGAAAAAAGCCAACGTGGTACCAATATTTAAAAAGGGGCCGAGATATATCCCGGGTAACTATAGGCCGGTCAGCCTCACATCAGTAGTCTGCAAAATTTTGGAGGGGATGATAAGGGACCACATACAAGACTTTAGTAATGAAAACGGTATTATAAGTAGTAATCAGCATGGATTCATGAAAAATCGTTCATGCCAAACCAATCTATTAACCTTCTACGATGAAGTGAGCTGCCACTTAGATAAAGGTAAGCCTGTGGATGTGGTGTATCTGGACTTTGCAAAGGCCTTTGACACCGTTCCCCACAAACGCTTACTGTACAAACTAAGGAAGGTAGGTATGGACCATAAGGTGAGTACCTGGATAGAGAACTGGCTCCAGGGGAGAGTACAGAGGGTGGTGATTAATGGGGAGTACTCGGATTGGGCGGGTGTGGAAAGTGGGGTCCCCCAGGGTTCTGTCCTGGGACCAATCCTGTTTAATTTATTCATAAATGATCTAGAGGAGGGGATATCTAGTACAATCTCAGTATTTGCAGATGATACTAAATTAGGCATGCCAATATCTTCTATGCAGGATGTGGAAATCTTGCAAGCAGACCTGAACAAAATAACGGGGTGGGCAACTACATGGCAGATGAGATTTAATGTAGAAAAATGTAAAGTAATGCACTTGGGGGCCAGAAACCAGAAAGCAAGCTACTCACTAGGGGGGGAACCTCTGGGTGAGTCTAGGATGGAAAGGGACCTGGAGGTACTGGTAGACAACAGGCTTGGAAGTGGCATGCAATGCCAAGCCGCTGCAAGAAAAGCCAACAGAATACTGGGTTGTATAAAAAAGGGGATTCACTCCAGAAATAAAGAGATTATTCTTCCACTCTACAAGACTCTGGTCCGGCCACATCTGGAGTATGCTGTCCAGTTCTGGGCACCGGTCCTCAGGAAGGATGTGCTGGAACTGGAGAAAGTCCAGAGAAGGGCAACAAAAATAATTAGGGGAATGGAGGACATCGGCTATGAGGAAAGACTACAAGCACTGAACCTATTCTCTCTGGAGAAGAGACGCTTGAGGGGGGATATGATATCAATGTACAAATACTGTACTGGCGACCCTAGCATAAGGAACAAACTATTTAGAGTAAGGGAATACAATAAGACACGTGGCCACTCACTAAAACTAGAGGAAAGGCGGTTTAACCTTAAAGTGCGAAAGGGGTTCTTCACTGTAAGAGCGGTAAGGATGTGGAATTCTCTTCCGCAAGCAGTCGTATCAGCGGGGAGCATTGATAGTTTCAAAAAACTATTGGATGGACACCTTAAAGACCACAACATACAGGGGTATACAATGTACGGTTAAAAGCAAACACACACACATAGGTTGAACTGGATGGACTTGTGTCTTTTTTCAGCCTCACTAACTATGTAACTATGTAACTATGTCTGAAGTAACATGTATAATTACCTGGGTAAATGGTGATAGACCCAGTGGGCCTAAATTTTCCAGCTATGATGGGATATTCCTTTTTCCATGTTTCACAGCTAGAATGGTTACTAGAGGTATTGGTATAGAGGCTAAGAAAACAAGTTTCTACATTCTCAGGGATGTTAAGGGGCAACATACCCAAGTGCAGCCTAGCTCCTCCACAGACATAGCAATCTGACATGTTATGTGAGCTAGCACTATACCTCATCCATTCTAACCATAAGTTTACATCAGAGCACCCTGTCTCTATGGGCATCGTATCCTCACAGATGGGATCTGCTATAGCTACCATTTCTCCCAAAGTCTGCACACAGGGCCTTAAAGGATTCGTCTCTTGTACCTGTGATGGCCACTCAGAAGAGCCATATATGTCTTTTAGCTAAAAAGGCTTTCTGAAGCTAATGAACTCTGATCTCTACCGGATACCCAAAACGTAAGTTCTACTATCTTCTGGACTAGGATTTTCTATGGTTAAGCTAAATTGCTCGGGAACATGTTTAACAATTGTCATTCTGCTTATAAGTGTCTTTCTATTTTTATCCTTGCTAGTAGTAGGTTTGTACTCCCAATCGTCTTCCAACCCACTGATCCCAAATAGTCACAATGGTCTCCCCAATATTTGTCCGTGACACATATAAATACAGTTCCTGGGCCTAATCTCCTATCATTATACCGTATGGTATCTTCACTACCAGGGAGTATCGTTTCATAAGGCACTATAAAAGTAGCTACCTGTGTGTTAGAGGAATTATACTAAAATTGTGTCATGCCATTTGTTTGTGTGATGGCTATCTTGGAGGTTGAACTATGGGACAGGGCTCTTTTATTCCTTTTCTGAGTTATCTATGATACTATATCTGGGCTGGTGGCGTTAGGGGTCCCACAAATTCCTCCAAGGGGCCACAGATCCGCTGGGTGATATATACAGTTAGTTATGATCAAGGTTGGGATGAACACTAAAAATACTAGTGCCACCAACACAATCCACAGCTTGTCAAAGTTCTTTGCTATGAATACAGTCATTTTACTAATTTTCAGAGACTATAACACCTGCTTCACTCGCTCTTCAAGGATTTTCCACATCTGCTTCACCTCCTTTATCTGTGTCTTTATCTTGTTCACACACTCCACCTTGACCTTTTTTACTCGACTGGCATGGATCCGGGCTTGTTGGTCTTCCACAAGGACAGCGATTCTGGTCACTGTGACTACCTTTGTCTTTTGGTCCAAAACGAGATCCAGCCTTGGTTTTGTCATGTGGCGACAGCTTGCTCACTACGTCATCTCCCTCCTCCAAGGAATGGGTTGGTATCTGTGAAAAGAAAAGAAAGGTGCGAGCAACTTTTCGTTCTACTTGATTCAAAATTTCAATTACCCTTTTCTCAACTTGTCCTTTTCATCCTTTCCACTATTCCTGAGCTCTATTTTCAGGATTTTGACTAGTTTCTGGCATCTTTTTGATATGAAAGCTGGACCATTATTAAAACTAATTCAAAGCAGGCACCCCCATCCAGGAATAATCTCCTGACTGAGAATGCGTGCCACTGTGTGGGCATCTCCCTTTTTTTTTGGTCTCCACTCAGCTGCTGAACCCATCCACTATTGACTAAAAGGAACTCTTATTTCTTCCCTGCTTTGGGCCTATATGGGAAATCTATTTGTAAATGTGTGAATGGGTTTGATGGGTATTGGAGATGCTCATGTGTGGCCTTATATGTTTGGATTGTTTGTTCCTAATACAGGTGATGCATCTAGCAACATATGCTTGCACTAAACTGTCAGCAATACCTCATATGTTCTTTCCCACCCCCTGTGTCCTATTCCATAATACTAGGCAATATACAGTGGGGCGCTAGCTGCGGGGATACACACAAGAGCTCCCCTCTTTTAGAAAAAGGTGATTCCCAACATTTTCTAAAACATCACCCTAGTCCTTAAAACCTGTTCTGTAGGATGCGTTTGTAGCTTTGATAATGTGTGATCTTTTGGCCTGGAGCAAGAAATGAACTACAAAAACATCCTCTGCTCCCTCTATGGCTGCCTATACATCATGTTGTGGTGTAACACACCCTTTAATACCAGTAGCCCATTTAAAACTGGGGCCTACCTAGGGCAAATGATGTGGCCATCCCTATTACCATCTCACAAGATGCTATGTACTATGTTCGGAGTCACTTCAGGCATGCCTTTAGACCTGGACTGCGACCATCTTTGGACAAAAACTATAGGGCAAAGTTCACCACCATACTCCTGGGCAAGTACACCTGCCATGGTCTTACAATTGTCCCTTGCATAAACACAAAACATTTTTCCATGATTTGGGAGGCCCAGTGCAGACGCTACAACCATAGCATTTTTCAGATATATAAATGCATTTAACATTTCTTGTAACATTTCTGGACCTGTGGTTTGTCTCAAAACGTTATTATAGATAGGAGCAGTCCGGATCCATAACAAGCAATGATCCTGTGGGCGGGCAAGACCCACTGTGGGCTGGCAAGACCCACTTCTAATATGACTGACTCTACTATCACCTGTGAGAACAAAACCAAGGTAAACAACACTTTCCTGACACCACTGTCATAATTCCTGTGACACTTTGTGTCCACATACATGTACATTTCAATAAACTCACTCGCTCTGACTGGCCTCCACAGAGTGACTACATATGTCATGTACATATTGTAGCGGGACTGACCCATGAGCAGGTGTCCATCCCCTCTTGCATGGTCTAGAGAACTATAGAGCGGACAATTGAATTGTCTACTTGACCCTAAGGCATTTCTACACCAGGTCAGTTACCTGGACTGAAAAACAAGGAAAAAAGATGGCGATGTCTCCTCATCCAATAGGACGCTTTAAAAAAAACACACTACTTAAACCAATCACTGTACAGTGGGTAACATCGGATGGTATGGCTGTCAGTAGAGATGGCACATCAGATACCACTTGCATGCTATGATTAGATAAAGAACTAAAAAACTTTTTGGCTTAGTGCCAATTTTCCAAAAACTTTTTTTTTTTTTTTTCTTTTTTTTCGTGTCATTCTAACAAAAATCTGGCCAGAGGTTCCCCTCTTTCAATAGAGGATACCCATAAAATATAATTTAAAAACTATAATCAGATAAAAAGTTAATCTGATTTGAAACTTTTGGCTCTGTGCCAACAGGGTCCAATGGTCACACTAATTGCAGTAACTCTTTCTGTCCAAAAATAAATTCCATAGCTATGACAGGAATAAAGATATGACGTTTGAACGCTTTCTTGGCAAGTAGCCAATTTTCAAAATTTTGCAGGAAGGCTCCCCTTCACATAGGGGAACATTTGCCAAATATAATTTTTCATTATCTATAATTCTATAAAAAATAACTTCAAAATATCCTGCCGACAACAGCAATTTATATTTTTTCTTTTTTCTAATAAAATAGTGTTTTTATTCATTATTACTACGCTCATACAAGATGGGCACAAATGTATAAATGGCAAAACTTCTAAAAAATTTTATAAAAATAATTGCATAGGTATGGGGATTCTACAACTGTTCTGAATTAGGGAACTAATGTAGAAGTGCATTTGCAGCAGTGACCCCCCCTCTTTTCCCCTCGTGTAAGGAAATGTACTGGTTTTAAATGTATCTGACACATAAACATTTTCTGCTCGTCTGACATTAGGAAGAAAACTACACCTGCCTTGGAGAATGAAACTGTGGGGTGCAGGTGTGGTCAGGGGTATTTGTAAGGTAATATTATTATTATAGGGGGGCCTATGTTGAAAATGTCCTACTCTTTTATTTACATCTTCTGATATTGCCCTTGAAAATGCGCCCTGACAGGCTGCTTTTCTTTAGACAGATCAGATGCCAGTTGCATCTCTCTCTGTTATGGCTTTTTGAAAACCTTACAAAAATTTCGTAGCCCAATCAGAAACTTGCTGTTTTACAATTAACATGTACTGTGACTTTAAATTAATGACAAATGTTTGAATTCTAAGACTGTGCTACTCAGCAATGACACTTCACTGCCCAAAAACGCCAAAGTCTCACCCGTCTTCTGTCTATAGGCAATCGCTGTGGTCTATATCTACGTGTTTAAAGACTTTCACTTTCACTTCTAGTAGCTCTACGTAGCTTTTTTCCTATTCTATTGTACTAATACGGGGCATAAATAAACCAATTCTCCCCGCTTTTTCCATGTACTTTACATTACAACTAAACATTTACTAAAAGATTTACTTGTATCCTAATATCTCTAAGGCTGGCCATACATGTCCGGACAACTCTTTATCTTACAATTTTCTGTTAGATCCACCACAAACCACATAATAAGAGGTCAAAATTAAACATATTCATTTGTATCCAATTAGGTAGGCATTTGTATTACATAGCTGAAGGCAAATTTCAAGAAAAACTGTACTGAAAATTGTAAGAAAATTGTATCATGTATGGCCAGCATCAGACCTAAACCTTCAGTATAATTTCACAAAACCATAAACAAAACATGTCTCTAAGATTTACACATTCACAAAATCACTTAAATGTATCTGGGTCCTTAGACCCTCTTTATGGTTAAAAAACCCTCCTGAAAAGCCATTTGGTGTATGTATATTACACCTTATACTTCCAGGTATTGTGGCTATCAAGAAGGCTTTCCCACCATTATAGACAAACAAACAATACACATAATAAACATTCATCTTGATTTGTCTGATAACCTACGATCGGTCAGTCAATTTTTACAGTAATAATGTGACAGTCGCTATCAGGAACAGTGTGTTATATTAACAGTCCGCAGGCGCAATTTACTGTATACAAGTCATATACAATTACATTACACAGCTTCAATATATGTCAAACCAGTAATATGGTGCTTCAATGCAGTATGACCGTCTTCACTAGTGCCACCTTTGACTGGTTTTAAGTCCGATATAATACCGGCATTAACCTGGTCTCTAGACAAAATGGGCCTGGACCACGTTCATACTCGGGCTTGCCCGTATCTTATTGATCACCAAATGTGGTTTGGTTAGTTGACATACAGTGAAGTAATCAGTGACCAACCAGTTTATACACACTTACCGATTAAAACCTCTGGATCACACAAACAAATTATCTTATACTTTAATCCTTATAACTCTATGCGATAGGAAGATATAAGCAAAAGAAGATTTTACACAGAATTGACTGGCATCGATTTGTTCTTCCCTGAAGAACGGGTCTTCCCTGAAGACCCCCAGGTTTCCCTGAACCTAACATCTATTTGTTCTTCCCTGAAGAACGGGTCTTCCCTGAAGACCCTCAGGTTTCCCTGAAACCCAACATCTATTTGTTCTTCCCTGAAGAACGGGTCTTCCCTGAAGACCCCCAGGTTTCCCTAAAACCCTTTAAAAAAAATTCTGTCCTTCTTAGACAGTTACATCTCCCTGAGACGCTTATTAGTTACAACGTCTCCCTGAGACGCTTATTTCCTGATACGCTCCCGGAGCGTATTCTAGGTTCAAAGATTGGAATCGTGGTCAGAGTCTCGGACCCCTGGACAGACAGACATATCAAAAGTGTCTATTCACCAGGGCCGAGATCTTGACCCTCCAATCCCGGACGAGCCCCCAAAACTGTTGGTAGTCAGCTTGACCCTTCTATGGATAGCCATCCGACCATCAGATGACCAGTCAATTATATGTAAGCAGGTACCCGGGAGAGAGAATTCACCACAGAATGAGACATGCAGACAGGTTTATGGGTGAATCAATTCTCAAAAGTTTTAATATTGTATCCAGTTTATATAGATAGAAGCAGGGTGGAGTAGTGGTTCTCTTATCAGTAAACATGCTGAAATGGCAACATTCTATGAGCTAATACAAAAAGTGCAATTTAGCTAAAATCATATAGATAACAAAAAAAAGAAAAGAAAAACATTTCTCAGCAAAGCTGGACCTTGAGCTCCAGATAAATTACTAAATATTGCATATACCTCAAACAATGTTAGGTGTGGCTCAGACTTATCTAATGGGAACAGATGATTGCATATGAAAAATGGAGTTAACTCCTTCAGACCCCAAATTTAACACCCATTCAATCTGCCATTCCACCAAACCCTTATCCATCCAGTTTTGAACAATACCGGAGCATTCATGAAACCCCTAGATCCCAAATCCCATATCCTATTCCTTCTCCAATTCCCTCTGTAATCCCCCCCACAGGAGAACATCGGATGTCTCCACTTCTTCCCATTTCCTCCCCTCCCGCAGACCACCACCGACACCACAATCAAGTGCATTGGCATCAAACTTACCTCCACCCTATCCACAATATAGGCCCACAAGGGGACCATCAAGAAATCCATCCCCGCTTGTGCCATTTAGGCTATATCCCAACACCTTGGATAGCTCTTCAACACCACTTGATCCAGATGAGAGTTCACCTAATTTTTTGGATCTATAGGATAGGACACTTGCCACTCTACCGCCATGTTGTCCAAATTTGTCTTTTATGACATCATGTTTCTGTTTTTGTTCTTGTTATTATATGCAACAAAATAAAAAATAAAGAAAAACTTTTTTTGGAAGCGACTTTGCCATCATATCTGTCTGCATAATATGGAGAAAAAAATACATGACATTTCACAAAATATATCACACTTACCGTAATGTAACAAGCAATCTTTCAGCAGGGACAACACTGTTCCGGAAGGTGCTGTTCTGACGCTCCAAACGGGAAAAGAGTAGTCCAAGTAATTCGTCAAAACTAAGAAATAAAAAACACAACACATGTAAGTGGCAAGCAAAAGGGGCGCGTGTGGAGCTTCTGGAATGATTCGGGGGTAGATATAGGTGAAAAGAGAGAGGGGGAAAAGAGAGAAATAGGGAAGCAGCAAAAAAGAGAGAAGGAAAAGGAGAGACTCCCTTTCACATACTAACCTATTAACTGACATCCGAGTATAGTTGAAGAACTTCTCTTCATGTTGACGGAGATGATTATAGAGGACACTGAACTGACCTCTGTCTTCCCTATTTGAAATTATGGGATGAACCCAATATCTTGGTTTTCTCATCATCCTCACCCTCCTCCTCCTCTCTTTGTCCATATCGATCAGGACTGCAGCAGTGACAGTAGCAACTGCTGCCATGACCAAGGGCAAATGAAACATACTGCCAAAAAGAACACACCAAAACACAGCTGACACTCCACAACGAACTCTCCCCACAAAAACCAGGAAGTCCACAGGAAGTTTACACCCATTTTATTTTGATTGGCCGGAGCAGAAATCGCATCTGAGCTTAATTAACATGATTACGCAAGTACAATTCGCATTGCAATCGCGCTGTACTATTTAGAAACGCAAGGTAAACATCGCACTGCAAATTCGCATTGCAAGCGCAAGCGCATAAGTGTGAACCGGCACTTAGGGCTCTTTCACACGGGCGTTCCGTATGTCCGTTTTTCATCCCATCCGTTTGCGGATGAAAAACGGACATAATGTATCTCTATGTAAATACGGATGTCAACGGATGATCATCCTCTGACATCTGTTTTTTGTCAGTTCAGTTCAGTTCAGTTCAGTTTTTTTGAACGGAGGAGAACCCTATTTTTTCTTCCTTTCAAAAAACGGAACGGAAGCAAAAACGGATGTCAGTTGTGTCATCCGCAGACATCCGTATTTACATAGACATGCATTATGTCAGTTTTTCATCCGCAAACGGATGGGATGAAAAACGGACATACGGACCGGATGACACAAGTGTCATCCGTGTCCGTTACAAAAAAAAAAAAGGACCTGATCGGGCAAAAAAAAAGGAACGCCCGTGTGAAAGAGCCCTTAGGTCTATAGTCTGGCCAATGCAAATGGTCGTGTATCAGTTTATATAATTTTACCTACAATCCGTCACAGTTATGTCTGTAAAAACAGAAATGGATGAAAACCATTTTTTTCCCCAGACGGACTCGGATGTAAACCGATGCCTGCCTATTTACATCTGCCTGACCACATGGTCAAGATGCCATACACTTTTTTTTTGCACCTGGTGTTAGTTCAAGTGTATTCACACACCACGGGCTTTTAAAAAAAAAAAGTTGGTGATTGATGGGGATCCTTTAGGGGCCGAGCGGTACCCACATTTTTATATAGATTCACAGTGAGCCCATTCATTTCAATTTCAAATGTGGAAACTTGCTTGGAAAAAAAAAAAACCTCATGCACTTAAGTGCACCTGCTAGTGTGAACAACACCTGAATCAAACTGGGTCGATCGGCTGGGGTGGAATACTATGGATCCTTTTCCATCAATTGGCAGCACTAAGATGCTTTTTTCGTGATTGTGAATATGAGATGACATGTTAGAAAGATAGAAGTGATTGCTAAAGCAGTAGTAAACTTAAGGAAAAAATAAATGTTTTTTCCTCTTGCAAGGTAATGTCATAATGTGCTAGTATGCGATGCATACTAGCACATTATTAAGGATTTACCTTGAGCCCCCGTTCACACCGTTGCGGCTTTGAAATTGTGCTACTTCAACTCGATTTCAAAGCTGCACATCAGTGGGATTTTCACTGCCGATTTCATTGCAGTTTGCGATTTCATTTAGCAGAAGTCGCAATGAAATTGTTCACCGCTGACAGGCCTTCCATCTTCACATGGTCTTGCTTCCGAGTTCACGGGCTCTGGTTGTTTGAATGGCTGAGCCGTGATGTCACCACCTGGTCAAACAAGCGAATATCTTCTAAATAGTGAACGTTTAACCGCTTGCCGACCGCCGCAAGTAAATTTACTGCGGCGGTCAGCCCTGGCCAGGCAGAGTGACGTTAATTAACGTCACTAGCCTGGGAGGGTCTGGGGAGCGAGCGTGCGCCCGCGGAGGCGCAGTCACGGACCCCCCCCCCGCGCGTATGACCGGCGGACCCGATGTCCGCCGGTCACTCAGCGATCGTCGGGGGAGAGGGAGAAAGTCAGGCGGCTTGTGTAAACAAGCCACCTGTCATTCTCCTTGGTGTAAAAACACTGATCATTCAGTTCTACTATGTAGAACCGTTGATCAGTGTCCTTACACCTCAAGCCACAGCCAATCACAGTAGAAAGCACGCCCCTAGGGACACACACAGCCCCTCCCTCTCAAATAAAGTTAACCCCTTCACTACCAGTGTATTTTTACAGTAACAGTGCATATGTATAGCACTGATTACTGTAGAAATGTCACTGGTAACCCCAAAAGTGTCAAAAATGTCAGTCAAGGGTCCGATCTGTCCACCACAATGTCGCAGTACCGCAAAAAAAACCGCAGATCGCCGCCATTACGCGTTAAAAAAAAAACAACAAAAATGACAAAAATCTTTCCCTTTGTTAGTAAACGCGATAACTTTTGCGCAAACCAATAAAAATACGCTTTTTGCGATTTTTTTTTTTTTTACCAAACATATGTAGCATAAAACAAATTGGCCGAAAATGTTAAAAAATTTTGATTTTTACATTTTTTTTGGGGGGAATTTCATATAAAAAAATGTGAAAAATTTTATTTTTGCAAAATTGACGCTCTTTTTTTGTTTATAGTGCAAAAAGTAAAAATCGCACAGTTGATCAAATACCACCAAAAGAAAGCTCTGTTTGTGGGAAAAAAAGGACGTCAAATTTGTTTAGGTACAGCGTCGCACGACCTCGCAATTGTCCGTTAAAGTTACGCAGTGCCGAATCGCAAAATACCCCCTGGTCGTTTAGCAGTCAAATCCTCCGGGGCTTAAGTGGTTAAGAGATATTCATTTTACCTACAGGTAAGCTTTAATAAAAATTTACTGACACAACACCCAAAATTTACTGGCACAGCCAAGTTTTTCCTGCCGTTTCCAAAAGTTACAAAATTATAGCTTTAAAGTGTTTGTAACCCTAAGAAAAAAAAATGTATCCTGTTCCCTTAATGAACAACAGCACAGTGCTTGTGCTGTGTAATTTGGCCCCTTGTATAATCTAAAATACCTGGCTGATCCTGCCTGGTTCTGCCCTCTCCTCTGTAAACTGACCATGGTTTATCATGCCATGTTGAGCCCATGACACCGTAGTCAGTTACCGTGCCTCCGTCATCTGCTGCTCTCCTCCGTCCTCAAACCCCCCCACCCTCCCTGCTTGTCAGCTACTGACAGTAAAGCAATGCTCCCCATCTCTTCCTGCTACTACCATAACTTTGTCATGATCATACAATCCCCTCTGTTAGATAACATTATGTGCCCACTGTACGTGCTTTATAAAAAATTTGCTGTTTTGTACCTGGTTTCAAAGCTCCTCTCGGTGTTCACGTGACTGCCTGCTGCTCTCCTCCTTTCTCCCCTCCACCTGGCTGATGTCAGCAGGTGTTCTCGGCCCCTCCCACTGTAGTTCTCAGATCTAGAGAGGAGAGCAGCAAGCAGTTAGGTGAGCGCCGAGAGGCACTCTAAAATAACCTACAAAACAGAATATTTTTTATAAAGCACATACACTGGGGCAGCCTTTCTCAACCAGTGTGCCACCAGAGGTCCTGAGGTGTGCCGCAGGATCATGGTAGAGAATGGCTGGCAGATGAGCTTCATCTCCCGATCCCCTGCCGAACTGTATATCAGCACTGTGAGGGAGCTCCGTCACCCTCAGAAAAGTGAAAGTAAAGGGAGGAGGAGTGTGCTGTGCTCTCTACTCTCCCCTACATTGCAATACCCATCTGAATGAGAAAAAGCTACTGTGCTAGAATGTTTTAAAGGGCTTTAAACGTGTGTGTGTCTACATGTGTGTGTGTGTGTGTGTACATGTGTGTGTGTGTGCACGTGTACATGAGTCTGTGTGAACATGTGTCTGTATTTGTGTATGTGTGTGCCTATGTGTCTCTATGTGTGTGTACTTTGTGTGTACACATGTGAACATGTGTGTCTGTATATGTGTGTACATGTGTCTGTGTGCACATGTGTCTGTATGTGTGTACTTTGTGTGTGTGTGTGTCTGTGCACATGTGAACATGTGTGTGTGTGTGTATGTGTGTCTGTATGTGTGTGTGTGTTTGTACATTGGTGTGTGTGTACACATGTGTCTGTTTGTGTGTGTGTCTGTATATGTATGTACATATGTCTGTATGTGTGTGTTTGTACATTGGTGTGTGTGTACACATGTGTCTGTGTGTGTGTGTATGTATGTTACTTTTAATCCTGACTCCCCTATTCCTGTACCACCAGAACTACTTTTTTAGGGCTTGATTGTGATAGCAGCAAGGACTTCTGCTCCTCTGAAAAGCAATCCATGCTCAGATCACTTTTCAGAGGCATTTGACAGGTGGTAAAGAGACAATTTGTTGCCTCCTCACCACCTGTTTTAAGCCTGTAAATGCAGCATCACTACATCCAACTATGCAATGCTCACAGTTGTGAGTAAGTTGCAGTGCAGCCCCGTCAACTCAGCTGCAACCACAGCATGTGTACGCCCCCAGCTGCTGCCTCTGCAGCTAAAGGGGGAGAAGTTGGGGGGTGGTAAAAACAGCTCAACCATGTGGTTTTACCACCCCTCCAACCTGACATGTGAACAAGCCCTTGGTTCACATCTGTGTGGATGTGTGCTGCGTGTATGGCAACCCATTCATTTCAATGGACTTTCCTACCCACAGAAATGCAGGGAAAGAAGTCCCTGACACTTTCTTAAAAATGATGCCGCACCAAAAGCACCCTATGTTTTCCAATGTGTGGAGTACCACTAAGAATTAATGGCACCCCTAAAGAGCACAGCATTTGTCTGTGTGTCAGGAATGAGTGCGATTTTGGGCGTGTCCCAACGTGAATCGAACCTTGGACGGGTGCCTCGAGACTGAAAATACTTTTCAAGGGCGCCCCGACTGGAAAAAGAAACAACTGCCCTGGGGTGCATAACGTTATCTAACAGAGGGGATTGTATGACCATGACAGAGTGACTTTACAAGCACTTTAAGTGCAAATGTCAGTATTTAGGCTAGAAACAAGTACAATATGCAATTAGCAATGTGATTGAAGGTGGGTATTAAAGCAAAAATATATTTCTTCTTTATTTCCGATATAGTAAGTAGCTCAGGGACAGGGCTCAGGAGGGCAAGAAATTAGAATGGGCGGCAAACACACATGAAATGGACTCTCAGGCTCCGTTCACATGTAGGCGTTTTGGGGCGTTTTTGGGGAGTTTTTCTGCTCTAGGATCAGCTCAAAAAACACCCAACAAGACAAATCCTATTCATTTCAATGGCCCCTGTTCACATCTGAGCGTTTTGACGCTGTGAGCAAAACGCCCAATGCTCAAAAAAGTACATGAGCTTCTTTTTGGGCAGATTACAGGCGTTTTCCATTGGTCTCTATTCAATCTAAAAACGCCTGCACAAAAATCGCGGTAAAAATCGCGTAAAAATCGCGGTAAAATCGTGGTAAAAAAAATGCGCGAAAACGCTACGCTCAGGTGTGAATGTAGCCTCAGAGCCGGTTCACATATATGCGATGACAGACATCGCATGTGATTCGGAGCGCACTGTTCTGCAGATCACATGCGATGTCTGTGCGATGCAAATTCAGCCATACAGATTGTATAGCTGAATTCACATCGCATTCAGACACAACTTGCACAGGACCCTTTTTTGGGTCCGCATAGTTGCCAACATTTGAAAAAAATTTCCAGGGACACTTTGCAGCACAGTTATCAATTACTTACCACACCCACTTCCCCGAAGCTCCGCCCACTCCACATAATTAATCTCCGCCTACTTATCAGATTATAGGGTCTACTTCATAAAGAGAGACTTACAGGAAATTGAAAACTTAAGGCCAAAGTAGCAGAGTTGGAATAATTCTCCCATTCAGCTGCACTACTTTTGCCTAAAGTTTAAAATTCTCATCACATTTCCCTGCAATTCTAAAGTGTGAAATGTGCTCAGGTGTGACCATAGAAAAAATGTAATATGTAAATATAAATAAAGTGCAAGGTGTAAATAAGTACGATTATACTATCTGGTATAATTAGGTTTTATTGTACTTATTTACACCTAACACTTTATTTATATTTACATATTCCATTTTTTGTATGGTCACACCTGAGCACATTTCACACTTTATTCACCTGTCTTTGAATTCAGCCCTCTGTAGGGTGATCATTTTCATTTACATAAAACAATGTAGCATCCTTTCCTTCCTAACACATTACATAGTCCATACCAGTATAGATCCTAACACATTACCCAGTCCATACCAGTATAGATTCTAACACATTACCCAGTCCATACCAGTATAGATTCTAACACATTACCCAGTCCATACCAGTATAGATCCTAACACATTACCCAGTCCATACCGGTATAGATCCTAACACATTCCCCAGTCCATACCAGTATAGATTCTAACACATTCCCCAGTCCATACCAGTATAGATTCTAACACATTACCCAGTCCATACCAGTATAGATCCTAACACATTACCCAGTCCATACCGGTATAGATCCTAACACATTCCCCAGTCCATACCAGTATAGATTCTAACACATTACCCAGTCCATACCAGTATAGATTCTAACACATTACCCAGTCCATACCAGTATAGATCCTAACACAATACCCAGTCCATACCGGTATAGATCCTAACACATTCCCCAGTCCATACCAGTATAGATCCTAACACATTACCCAGTCCATACCATCCTAACACATTACAGAGTCCATACCAGTATAGATCCTAACACATTACCCAGTCCATATTATCCTAACACATTAACAAGTCCATACCAGTATAGATATCCAGCATGAGATTTTTCCCTTTGAGGACTGAGGTCTGTTTTCATTTTTTTGAGCAATATATATATATATATGCACACACATACACATACACAGATATGTACACACATTTATCTAGAGCTATAAAACTATATATATATATGTATCAATTAACAGGTGTATAAATTATATCTATAAAAAAACATTATTGATAGTAGTAATTAATGGAGTGTGAGGCCTCCAGCTTGTCGGAAGGCTGCCTCCCCCTGCTGGCGGATTTTGGAAAGTGCACCATGCTGACACCCTGCCTTCGGTGACACGTTAAATTTGCAACAGGCGGGAAGAGTGAGCGGGCACAGAGAGAGAGACAACCTGCTGCCAGAACAACAACTCCTAGCTGGGGTGAGAGCGACACTGTGTGGCACAAAATTAAAAAAAAAAAAAAAAAAAAAAATTTTTTTTTTTTTTTTGTGATTTACATTGTCCCTGATTAACAGGGACACTGTAAAATACCCGGGACAGGCTCCTATTTGCCGGGATTGTCCCGGGAAAAACGGGACAGTTGGCAGGTATGGGTCCGCTGCAGACTCAGATAGCATGGTTGTTCACACCTATGCAATCCAATTAATGTCCGAACTGACAGCTCCCACTGTGATATGCGAAAAGATCTGTGGTTGTCGTTAATTTTGTATTGACACCCCCAGCAATTCACAGATGGCAGTGTGAACACCCATGCGATCCGATTCATGTCCGAACCGACAGTTCGCACTGTGACATGTGAACTTATCGGCAGTGGCGGCTGGTGCTCAAAGTTTTTGGGGGAGCGCAAACAGAAAAATGTAATAGGCATTGCTTTGCGGCAAAAAACGCAGTAAAAAAGTGCGTGACTTTGAGGTCGCAAAAGTGTGAAAGGGGCCTTCAGTAAATAAGGTATAGTGTGCCCCCTTTCATGGCAGAGTGACCAGCGTGCCCCCTTTCAATGCAGAGAGACCAGCGTGCCCCCTATTAATGCAGAGAGACCAGCGTGCCCCCTTTCAATGCACAGAGACCAGCATGCCCCCTTTCAATGCAGAGAGACCAGCGTGCCCCCTTTCAATGCAGAGAGACCAATGTGCCCCCTTTCAATGCACAGTGACCAGCGTGCCCCCTTTCAATGCACAGTGACCAGTGTGCCCCCTTTCAATGCAGAGTGACCAGCGTGCATACCCCCTTTCAATGCACAGTGACCAGCGTGCATGCCCCCTTTCAATGCAGTGACCAGCGTACATGCCCCCTTTCAATGCATTGACCAGCGTACATGCCCCCTTCAATGCAGTGACCAGCGTACATGCCCCCTTCAATGCAGTGACCAGCGTACAGGCCCCCTTCAATGCAGTGACCAGCGTACATGCCCCCTTCAATGCAGTGACCAGCGTACATGCCCCCTTCAATGCAGTGACCAGTGTACATGCCCCCTTTGAATGCAGTGACCAGCGTACATGCCCCCTTTGAATGCAGTGACCAGCATACATGCCCCCTTTCAATGCAGTGACCAGCGTACATGCCCCCTTCAATGCATTGACCAGCGTACACGCCCCCTTTCAATGCAGTGACCAGCGTACATGCCTCCTTCAATGCAGTGACCAGCGTACATGCCTCCTTCAATGCAGATACCAGCGTGCGTGCGTGCCCCCTTCAATGCAGCGTGCCCCCCCCCCCCCCCGAGACCAGTGCACTTACCTGGAGCCCTGGAGCAGCCGCGGCGATGGCTTCTCTTCAGTCCGGCTTCCTGATTGGCCAGGAGGAGGATCGGTGTGACAATAGTGAATTTTCATTCTCTATTGTCACACAATGGGTGGGTTCGGGGTGCACTGCTCTGCACCCTGGGTCCACCCTTTGCATCACCCTATTAGAGTCTCTGGCTCTAATCAGGTGATTAAAAAAAAAAAAACCCATTAATCCATGCGTCTGGCATGCAGATTAGGGAGCCGGATGCATGGATGGGGGGGCGGCGCCCCTGCGCCCTCAATACACCGGCCGCCACTGCTTATTGGTAACTTTGTATTGACACGCCCAGCTATTCACATATGGCAGTGTGAACTACCTGCGAGTTGAATGTGATGCGGGAACCCGCAGTGGATTTGCAGGGTTCCCGCATCGCATATGTGTGAACCAACACTTACAGTGGCACTGACAGCAGCATGCAGAAGCACAGATGATGATGATGACACGTCCCTTCCTGAGTTACAGTGACAGTTTCTCTCCACGCCAGGTAGTCCCCTCAGTGGAAACAACTCTGACAGTCCCGCTCCCGGCTTGCCTTGCACCATGGCACCGCCTAAGCCAGAGCTGTCCCCCTCTGGCACCACCCGAACACACTGTAGCAGGCACTTGAGTGGTGTCGGCCCGGCTGCAGTCTGGAACTGCGCATGCGATGCATCACAGCCATATTTTTTACTGGCAACCTTTTCCTGTCACTAACAGATTGTTCGAAATCGAATCGTGTATGACCACCATAGGAAGAAATGATTTACATTATAGAAAAAAGAAAGTTTCAAATAAAATCTTATATATCACAATATAATGTATAAAAAACTCCAAGATCACAAAGTGATGACTGTCCACGATTTCATTTAATAAGATAGAATGTATTGAGGATCCACAGCTGTTACATCTCTTATCAGCAGATCCTATGACACTTGTCTCCTGGTCAGTGCTGAGCCTTGGAGGACAGTTACTTGAAGGATCTGACATCACATGACTTTCTATTCCCCTCCCTTCTGTCACTTTCCTCTGACAGCGATTGGCTGCCGGACATTCCTTCCCTGCTGGACCCGCCTCTCCATTCAAACGTGCTCTGAATATATCAGGCTGAGTGCTCTTTTATCAGCAAGCAGACTGTGCCAATGCCCAGGACTGGGTGTACCAAGATACCCATAGGATGCCAGCCTAGCCTTGCCTGCTCAGATTTCCTCTGCAGATCTGATTGCCATCTGCATACAGAACAAGCAGCAGCAGCAGCAGCCTCTCCTCTGTGCTAGAACCTGCCCTGCTACACTGCATTCTACCAATCAGAGGGAAAGCGATTCATTGCACCAGCTGCCCCCCTCCCTTATTCTCCAGCAAGAGAGAGAAGACTGGGGGCTCTGAGCCTCTCCCTCCCCTGTACATCCCCCCCCCCTTGTCTGTCCCCCCTTTATTTCTGCATCATCAGATCTATAGAGATAAGGCCACAGAGCAACCCTTTGTACAAGGGGGTCCTCAACAGCGAGCTTTCATGTTTCTACAAATTCTCTCTCCTAAATGGATGGCTAGGTTGTTAATGGATTTCTTCTTTCGCTGGCATTCTTCTTATTTATTAATGTGCCAAGCTAGTCTGGAGCAGATTTGGTAAAAAAAAAAAAAAAAAAAAAGAAAAGAACCGCAGTGTCTGCGGCGTGCTGAATTCTATCGGAGAACAAAGTCATCAAATTGTGACTGTGCCCATCATGGAGCAAGAGCGTAAAATACAAGACATCCAGATCCCTTCCTCCTTGGGGTACATGGACCTTCTCTTTAAAAGTGGGAAACGGTTCCTTGGAGAGCTGAAAGAGTGTAAAGACTGTGGCCTGACATCTTCCTGGAATACATTACAAGCACATGCCAAATTCACCTGGATAGAGATGCTGTGCGTGGTCCTGTGTGCCCTGGCATGGACAGGTCTCCGAAGAGCGACCAGCAGATGGATCTTCCAGGTCAGTAACACCGCTTTAAAGTTGTAATAAACCCCAAAACAAAAATGGAATTAAAGCTTATTAATTCCTAGATGTGATGGCTGCATTAGTTTTCTTTTTTTTTTTTCCCCCTTTATTTTCACCTGGTGAACTGTTCAGTGAATCTGTTACTTTGTAACTTCCTTTAACAGGGCAAGCTGTTCAGACAAAGTGGCAGTTAGCGGGTTGATACAAATCATTTAACACTGAGTGCCGGTTCACACATATGCGATGCCAGACATCGCATGAGATTCGCAGCTCTGGAAATCACATGCGATGTCTGTGCGATGCAAATTCAGCCATACAGATTGCATGGCTGAATTCTCAATTTTTATGGATGTATTCAGCCATACAGATTGTACAGTATGGCTGAATTTGCATCTTTGAATTCTTAATTGTTAAGGATGTATTCAGCCATACAGATTGTATGGTTGAATTTGCATCGCATTCGGACACAACGCGCACAGGACCCTTTTTTTTGGTCTGCATTAGAATCAGATCGCATGGTGGTTCACACCTATGCAATCCGATTCATGTCTAAACTGACAGTTCACACTGCGATATGCGAACGTAACTTTGTATTGACACCCCTAACTGTTCGCATATGGCAGCGTGAACTACCTGCGAGTCGAGTGCGATGTTGGAACCCGCAGTGGATTCGCAGGGTTGCTGCATCGCATATGTGTGAAACGGCACTAAATCTGTTACTTTTTAACTTTAATAGGGCAGGCTGTCCAGACAAAGTGGCAGTTAGCGGGTTGTTGCAAATCATTTAATACTGACAGCGATGATTAAAATGATCAGCTTTTATTCATTTATGTAAAAGCTTTATCCCAAAAGGGAAAAGAAAAAGTGTTTGCTGTAACATCTTAAAGCGGAGTTCTACTCAAAAGTGGAACTTCTGCTTATCTATCTCCTCCCCCCCTTCGGTGCCACATTTGGCACCTTTCAGGGGGGAGGGGAAGCGGGTACCTGTTTTTGACAGGTACTCTGTCCCCACTTTCGTCGGACCTCGCTGCTAGGTACGTCAGAAGTTCCGTTCCCTCCTCCTTCCTTCGCTTCTAGGCCAGTAACCAAGCGCAGCGCGCTTCGGGCATGCGCAGTAGGGACCCGACTGTGAAGCTGCAAGGCTTCACTGCCGGGTTCCCTCACTGTCAATGGTGGTGGCAGCACCTGACAGCCCATGGAAACATTGGCTGGGGTGCCGACATAGCTGGATTCCAGGACAGGGAAGTGTCCTAATATTAAAAGTCATCAGCTACAGTATGTGTAGCTGCTGACTTTTAATTTTTCGAGGGGGGGGGGGGGGGGGGGTGGAACACCGCTTTAAAAAGTGTTAGCTGGAGTTCAGCATTAGTTTGTTTTTCAAGTCCATCTAAATGTGCTAGTCCATCTAACACTACCCTCTCCACAGACTGACAATACTGCTGTCCAAAGGTGTCTCCGTTGCTCCTTCATCCAGATTAGAGACACTCTAAAGGGCCATACACACTATAAGATTTTCTGAAGACTTTTTCCTTCAGATTTACCTTTTCTATGTAGTGCAAGGGCCTGCCAGATTGCATACAAATGGAAAGTGTTTAGGTTTAATCTCATATTATCTGGTTTTGGTAAATCTAAAGGAAAAAGTCTTCAGAAAATCTTATAGTGTGTATGGCCCATAAGGCCTCTTTCACACGGACGCCTGCATGAAGTTGGATCCGCTTGCTCAGTGTAGGATCTCTCCTCTGATCCCCATTGAGCAGGCAGATGACAGGTCCATGTCCACTCCGCTATGCAAAGCAGGCACGGACACAGCCCACTCTCCTCTATGGGGCAATTGGATGGAAACAGACCGCTTGTCCATTTCCATCCAATCCGATCCACCAGACAAATGGGGAATAGGTTTTTGATGGATCGGATCAGATGGTGGCAGGTGTCAGTGGACATGTGTCTGCTGACATCCACCGTTCCATAGAAGAGATTGGAGGGTCCTGATCAGGTCCGCCTGAAAAACACCTGACCTGACCGCCCGTGTGAAAGAGGCCTAATGCTGGCCATACACTATCCAAAAAATCGTTCGTAAATCTGTCATTTGGTCCGTTCGTTCATTTTTTCTCCAGTTAATGGGCACAAATAGAAAATCGGTTTTAACTTTTCAGAGCTGAAAAAAAATCGAAGGAACAGTTTGGAAAATTCTGCTGGACGAACGATAAATTTAAAAGGTTAATGTGTTTCTCGCCCGAACTGTTTGCACTAGGCATATGTGAACAAAAAACGGATTCATTTTATGTCCATTGAACGGTTTATCCATCAAAATTCGATCATTACATGATGGCACGATCGTCTGCTCTCACATTTTTCGGAAATGAGTTTGAACGATTTTTCGTATAGTGTATGGCCAGCATAAGACAGGATGTGTTTTACCGGCTGGATCACCAGGTAAAAATGAAGGGAAAAAAAGCCTAAAAAAAAGAAAAGGAATGCAGACACAACATTTAGGAATAGACAAGCTGCAAGATATTACAGTTTTGTTTTTGGGTTTTATGCTGCTTTAAAAGTGTACACTGGGCCATGTTCCTAAAGCAGAGAGAAATGTCGGAGGATGGTAACAGGTGGAAGGTTGTCCATCACAATAAAAATAAAAAGTTCCTTTTAATCTCCTTACTGTCATATGGAGGAGACAGCTGGACACATAGGATTCATCACGCTCTCACTTTCATATTGTATTGAATCATGAGAAGAGTATTTCTGCTTGTCATCAATGTTCCTTTAGTTGCCCATAACCAATGACAGCTGGTTAGAATGAAAAGCATGGTTAAGCCATGGTTTTACCACCCTTTCAGCCAGTGGCGGCTGGTGATCAAAATTTTTTTTTGGGGGGGGGGGCGCAAAAAGAAAAATGTAATAGGTATTGCTTTGCGGCAAAAAACGCGGTAAAAAAATTGCGTGACTTTGAGGTCATGGTACAGGCATGGCACAGGTGATGGTACAGGCATGGCATAGGTGAGGGTACAGGCATGGCACAGGTGAGGGTACAGACATGGCACAGGTGATGGTACAGGCATGGCACAGGTGATGGTACAGGCATGGCACAGGTGAGCGTATTAGGCATGGCACATGTGATGGTATAGGCATGGTTCAGAAATTGGCACAGGTGATGGTATAGGCATGGTACAGGCATGGCACAGGTGAGCGTATAGGCATGGCACATGTGATGGTATAGGCATGGTTCAGAAATTGGCACAGGTGATGGTATAGGCATGGTACAGGCATGGCACAGGTGAGCGTATAGGCATGGCACATGTGATGGTATAGGCATGGTTCAGGCATGGCACAGGTGATGGTTTAGGCATGGCACAGGTGAGGGTTTAGGCATGGTACAGGCATGGCACAGGTGAGGGTATAGGCATGGCACATGTGATGGTACAGGCATGGCACAGGTGAGGGTACAGGCATGGCACAGGTGAGGGTACAGGCATGGCACAGGTGATGGTACAGGCATGGCACAGGTGATGGTATAGGCATGGTACAGGCATGGCACAGGTGAGGGTATAGGCATGGCACATGTGATGCTACAGGCATGGCACAGGTGAGGGTACAGGCATGGCACAGGTGAGGGTATAGGCATGGCACAGGTGAGGGTATAGGCATGGTACAGGCATGGCACAGGTGAGGGTACAGGCATGGCACAGGTGATGGTACAGGCATGGCACAGGTGAGGGTATAGGCATGGCACAGGTGATGGTTTAGGCATGGCACAGGTGATGTTTTAGGCATGGCACAGGTGATGGTACAGGCATGGCACAGGTCGGCTTCAATCACTTACCTGCTCTCCTGGGCACGCACCAGCACCGCCCCCATTGCGGGGTCAGCAATCGGATGTCCTGGATGATGATTGGTCCAGGCTGGAGACTGGACCAATCACAGCCAGGATATCACGAAAGTGGGGGTGTCCTAGCGCTATGCCCTGCGCCCAGGTTACGCCCCCAGAAGTCAGCCAATCGGCGCCTCTTCTGGGTCGTAAACCCCACCCCCCCCCCCCCCCACAGCCTCCACATAGGCCGGCGAACGCAATTTTTTTTTAAAAAAAACTTTATTGCTCTTTTTGTAATTTTTTTTTTCTTTTTGTGGGGGGGGCGGCGCCCTGGCGCCCCCTATGCACAGGCCGCCACTGCTTTCAGCCATTCCCCTTAAGCTTCAAAGGCAGCAGAGAGGGGGCACATATCACAGCAGGACCTACAACTGCTCCCCTTTAACCACTTAAGCCCCGGAAGATTTTACCCCCTTCCTGACCAGGGCCTATTTTGCGATTCGGCACTGCGTGACTTTAACGGACAATTGCACGGTCGTGCGACGCTGTACCTAAACAAATTTGACGTCCTTTTTTTCCCACAAACAGAGCTTTCTTTTGGTGGTATTTGATCACCTGTGCGATTTTTACTTTTTGCGCTATAAACAAAAAAACAGCGTCAATTTTGCAAAAATAACAATATTTTTCAAATTTTTTTATATGAAATTCCCCCCCAAAAAAAAGTAAAAATCAAAATTTTTTAACATTTTGGGACAATTTCTTTTTTTTACCATATGTTTGGTAAAAAAAAATCGCAAAAAGCGTATTTTGATTGGTTTGCGCAAAAGTTATTGCGTTTACTAACAAAGGGAAAGATTTTTGTCATTTTTGTTGGTTTTTTTTTTAGCACGTAATGGCAGCGATCTGTGATTTTTTTTTTTTTTTTTTGCGGGACTGCTACATTGTGGTGGACAGATCGGACCCTTGACTGACATTTTTGACACTTTTGGGGTTACCAGTGACATTTCTACAGTAATCAGTGCTATACATATGCACTGTTACTGTAAAATTACACTGGCAGTGAAGGGGTTAACTTTTTTGAGAGGGAGGGGTTATGTGTATCCCTAGGGGCGTGCTTCTAACTGTGATTGGCTGTTGCTTGAGGTGTAGGAACAGTGATCAACGGTCCTACATAGTAGAACCGTATGATCACCATTCCTACACAGGGGAGAATGACAGGCGGCTTGTCGTCCCTCTCCACCCGACGATCGCGAGTGACCAGCGGACATTGGGTCTGCCGATCACGCGCGCGCGGGGGTCCGTGACCACACGGGAGCGGGATCGCGCCTCCGGCGGCGCGCGCTCGCTCCCTAGTCCCTCACAGGCTAGTGACATATCCCTACGTCACTCTGCCTGTGAGGGGCTGACCGCCGACGTAAATAGTCGTGCGGCGGTCGGCAAGTGGTTAAAGAGATTCTAAACCTTTTTTTTTTTTTTTTTTAAACCAATATAACATGTTATATATACCTGCTCTGTGCAGTGGTTTTGTACAGAGCAGCCCCGATCCTCCTTTTCTGGGGTCCCCTGCTGGCGCTCCTGGCTGCTCCTCTTCGGGGAATGCCCCTAGGGAAAAACACTTTTCTTGGGGACACCCCTGCGTGCTTGCTCCTAAGCTTTCCAGTCTGCATCTATTGACAGTCTATTGACAGAGACTGGGCAACTCAGTCCCATTCCCTCATCATGGCATTTGATTGACAGCAGTGGGGGCCAATGGCTGCCTTTGCTATCACTCTGCCCAATGAAGAGAGAGACAGCAGGGAGAGCTGCTGCTCTATTGCACGTCGCTGGATCAGGCTCAGGTAAGAATCGGGGGATGGGGAGTTCCTGCAGCACAGAGGTTTTTTTTTTAGCTTAAAGCAGTGTTCCAGCCTCCTCTCACCCTCCAAAAATTAAAAGTCAGCAGCTACACATACTGTAGCTGCTGACTTTTAATATTAGGACACTTACCTGTCCTGCAGTCCAACGATGTCGGCACAATGTTTCTATCCATTGTCGGGTGCTGCCGCTGCCATTGACGGTGAGGGAACCCGGCAGTGAAGCCTTGCTGCTTCACGGGGGAACCCTAATGCCCATTGAACCAAGCCTACTGGACATTTGGATTGGCTCGATGGCGGGGCAAGGAGGGGGGGGCAAACTTCAGAGGGATGGCGCAGCGGCCCTGTCTTCCGGTAGTGGGGAAGGGTACCTGTCAAAAACAGGTACCCATTCCCCCCTGCCCCCTGAAAGGTGCCAAATGTGGCACCGGAGGGAGGGGGGTTGGAGGAAGCAAATGAGCGGAAGTTCCACTTTTGGGTGGAACTCCGCTTTAATGCATTAAGCTACAAATCCTTGAGGCTTTACCACTCTAAAATAGAACTATAGGCAAACCTTTTTTTTTTTTCATTTTGGATGGAGTAAGGGAGGGTTATAACCCCTGTCAGATTTTTTTTTCTCCATCTGTGTCCCATTGGGGAAATTTCCCCTCACTTCCTGTCCCATAGCCAAACAGGAAGTGAGAACTCCCTCTCCACTCTATCCAAAACTTTAAAAAAAAGTTTTGCCTTTAGTTATACTTTAAGCTGCAAAGGCAACAGAACGGGGTGTACATATGGAAGCGAGGCAAAAATGATCCACACTGTCACATTTAGCAGGCAGTATCACCCTCCGAACATGACCCATTAACCACTTACCGCAAATCGACATAGACCTACGTGGGCTAAAATAAGTGGCTGTACTGGGGTGATGCCTGCAGCTAGAGGCATCATCCCGGTACCATTTTTTAGAGCCGGCGGTCGGCTTTCAGGCAGTAATGAACGATGCAGCTCAGGAGCCGCTCGATCGTTCCCCCACCCCGCTGCCTTCCATGGCTCTGCCCGGGTCTCCTGTCCCACCGGGAGAACCGAGCAACCAGCCGCTGGCTGTTTGGAGTCCCGATCAAATCCGGATGCGGCTTCAATCGGGTCTTTGATGACGTAACCGGAGGCAGCATCCATGACATCAGGTCCAGGTTACTCGGCTGCTTAAGGCGCCAAATTTAAAAAGCGAATGTATTCAAAAATGCAGTTTTTGGCATTTTGAATACATTGATGTGCAGTGGAGGGGTCTGGGGTCTTTTAGACCCCCGATCCCTCCATAAAGAGTACCTGTCACTGCCTATTGCTGTCATAAGGAATGTTTACATTGCTTGTGACAGCAATAAAAGTGATCAGATTTTTTTTTTTGGTAAAACCTGTGCTAAAATAAAAAAAAAAAATGTAACACCCCCGTCGTCGTGAGCTCGCGCACGAAAGAAAAATGTATACGCGCCCCCAAATGAAATTGCTGTTCAAACCACACATGTAAGGTATTGCCGTCATCGCCAGAAAGCAATAATTAAAAAAAAAAAGAGCTACTCTGTAACTCTAAACTGGTAACTGTTAAAAATGTTTAAAGAGGAAGTAAACTCAGCCAAAAAAATGAGAAAAAAAAAACATGTAAAGAGAAAGGCATAATGAGCTAGTATGCATTGCATACTAGCTCATTATGAAGTACCTTAAAACAAAGCCCCCACCGTGCCGCCCTCTCAGTGACAGGACGGCCGACATGTTTGGCCGTTCTGCTTCCTGGTTTGCTTCCTCCGGCCACCTGATCGGCCGGAGGCAAGATTACATCACTCCCGCGCATGCGCGCAGGAGCCACTGTTCACGGCACAGGGCTCTGAAGGAACGCCACGGGTGGCCGTTCCTTCAGAGCGCATGCGCCGATGACGTCATTGGCTGCATGCACTGTAAATATCTCCTAAATGGTGCATGTTTAGGAGATATTTATAGCACCTATAGGTAAGCCTTATCATAGGCTTACATATAGGTACAAGTCTTTAAAGTGGGTTTACAACCACTTTAAAGCGTCGCCTATGGAGATTTTTATGGACCGTAGTTTGTCGCCATTCTGCGGGTGTGCACAATTTTAAACCGTAATATGTTAGGTATCTATTTACTCGGTGTAACATCATCTTTCACAATATACAAAAAAATGGGCTAACTTTACTGTTTTTTTTTCACATTTTAAAATATAATTTTTCCAAAAAATGGCGTTTGAAAGACTGCTGCGCAAATACAGCGTGACAAAAAAATAGTGCAATGTCCGCCATTTTAGTTTCCAGAGTCTTTGCTAGAAAAATATATATAATGTTTGGGGGTTCTAAGTAATTTTCTAGCAAGAAATACTGATTTTAACTTTTAAACAGCATGTGTCAAATATGGGCTCGGTCCTTAAAGCGAAGTTCCGGCCTATTTTGCACTTCAGTGATTCTTGGAGTGCTCGCTATGCTAATCAACAATTGGGCATTTTCAATTTTTTCGGGGGTCCCTTGCCTTATTTTCAGGGCACTTTTGATTGTACTTCCTCTTTCTCCCCCCTCTGTGGCTGCAGCCACCCACATGACTTCCGCCTTTGCATTGCATCCTGGGAGCTGTTTGTCATCACTCCCAGGAGGCTGGAATCAGGAAGAACTCCCAGAACACTCCCTGAAATCAGGAAGAAGGGCACAGCAGATTACACTGCGGCTTCAGGTGCCCACATCCAAGATGGCCACGCCCAGACAGCGTTTTTAAAAGTAAGATTTTGACTAAAATCCAATACTGTACACCTTGTAAGCATGAGAATAGAGGTTCTGTAAAGGGCGATGGATTAGTATTATAGCGGTATTTTTAGTTAAAAAAGGTATTTGAGGCCTGAACTCCGCTTTAAGTGGTTAAGCTGAACTGGAGCTGGGTTAAGGGGTTAACCACTTGCCTACAGTGCACTTTCACCCCCTTCCTGCCCAGGCCAATTTTCAGCTTTCAGCGCTCTCACACTTTGAATGACAATTGCGCGGTTGTACCCATATGAAATTTTTATCATTTTTTTCTCACAAATAGAGCTTTCTTTTGGTGGTATTTAATCACCTCTGGGTTTTTTATTTCTTACAAAAAAAAAAAGAAAAAAGACAGAAAATTTTGAAAAAAAAAAGTTTTTCTTATTTTCTGTGAGTAAATTTTGAAAATAAATACATTTTTCTCCTTCACTGATGTGCACTGATGAGGCGGCACTGATAGGCTGCACTGATGGACACTGATGAGGTGGCACTTATGGGCACTGATGAGGAGGTACTAATATGCCGCACTGATGAGCACTGATAGGTGGCAATGATGGGCACTGAGAGGTGGCACTGACGGGCAGCACTGATGGGCACTGACAGGCGGCACTGATGGGCACTGAGGGGTGGCACTGATGGACACTGACGGGTGGCACTGATGAGCACTGATAGGCGGCACTGATGGGCAGCCACATCAGTGCCCACACTCAGTGCCCATAGTGCTGCCAGCCAGTGCCCATCAGTGCCTAGATGAGCAGACACTGATGGGCACTGACTGGCAGCACTATGGGCACTGATTGCGGGCACTGATGGCCGGCACTGTGGGCACTGATGGTGGGCAGTTATGGCACTTTATTTCACACTTGTGTAATCAGGGCACTGGTGATCAGTGCCCTGATTACATTTCCCTGTGTCCCCTATGAGGAAGAGCCACTGATAGGCTCTCCTCGCCTCACACACTGACAGTGTGAGCCGAGGAGAGCCGAATAACGGCACTTCCTCATTTACATGTGACCGGCTGTGATTGAACACAGCCGATCACATGGGTAAAGAGTCATGTCATTGACTCTTTACCGAGATCGGGATCGCGCCGTGTCCTAGCAACACGGCGCGGTCACGATCGCCGCTCGCCCCCCGGGGGCACGCGAGAGAGGCTGTTCTGGTGCGCCATCATATGACGGCGTCCCAGGATAATAGGTACACCGCACCGCCGTCATTTGATGGCGGGCGGGTAGTAACTGGTTAAACAGGTGCTGAGGAAGCAATATAATGCCTCTTCACTGCCTGTCAAACTCCCTCTGAAGAGAGACTCTGATTTGAATGTGGATATCTCTTCAGAGGCCATTCACTTTCAGTCCCATAACCAAAACAGGAAGGGAATGGAAATCCCTTCAAAGTGAGGAAATCCCTGGTGTCCCCATTGGAAGATCTGTTTGCTCAGATGCTTTCCTGGCTGTAAGGGCCAGGGAAAGACAGCACCGAAACCGGATGTGATAAAATCATTGTTACTTCCAGCTCCATTCATCACAGAGGAGGCTCATCTCCTCTGTTGGCAGCTGATACGAACACTTATAGTAGTCCCAGGCTCCCCATTGGCATGGGAGAGCTTTGGAACAGTGGCAGGCAGAACAGGGGAGGGGGGCTCCACAGCACTGTAAAAGTGATTTGAAAGGCACTTTTACAGGAAAGCCAATCGCCAGCTTCAGCCATGATCCTGGTGTAACTGCTTGCTGCCCAGGATGTTTATTGTGGGCAGTAAGTGGTTAGAGTAGTACTAAATTGTCCACTTTTTTTTTCTTTTTTTAATAAATATATTCTATGAAAACAAGTCAAACGTTTTTTCATTTTTTTATTTTTTTATTTTTTGTTACATGTTTGCAGGAACACTTTCCTGCTCACTGCCGTGGCATCAGGTGCCACAGTGCCGCTTCCTCTAACTTCCAGGTAGGGGAGCATGCACCCTGTGCCCTTTACAGCGCGCGTTCTGGCAGCTGTGAATCAAGGGACTATCTGTTCGCAGGTATGCTAGACAATTCTGTGCATTGTGAGAAGGGAGTGTATACACAAAGGTGGCTCCATGGCCATTTTAGGGTATGGTGCCACCCAAAAACGAAACCCAGGAAAGCAGGCATTTGGAAAGAACAAATTAAAGGCAAATTTAGAAAAAAAACTATCATGAAAAAATGGTAAGTGTTGAAGTCTGCAACTGTATATATATTTTTTTCTTTACATAGGGTTTAATAATTGTTTAAATGTACTGGGTAAAGTGGTCACTCCTCCTATTACCCATAGTTTCCTAGTCCATCAACTTCAACCACCATATTATAAAAAAACATAGCCATTCACAACTAGGGTTCCTCCAGAGGTTACTAGGGGTTCTTTGAGTTGTGGCTAATTAACCTCCCATCTGATGAGCCAGCGGTATGACACTAATAATCGTTTTTTCCATCTGTAAGCCTGACCACCATTCAATGGACACTCTTCCCACTGACCACCAACGTAAGGGCTTGTTCACACTTGACTAAATTTCTAACACTTAAAGTGGATGTAAACCCTCACATATACCCAGTGAAATAAGCAGCCTCAGATGATACACAGAGATGAAGCAAATCTCCCTACATAAGATTTATATGTGTATCTGCTGTTCTTAGCTTTATATATTCCTTAGAAAGTATACATTGTGTTAGATTTTTTCTTACTGGGAGTGTAGTCTTGGCATATACTGTGTGACAGCTGATTGGAAGAAAGGCACACACCCCCTACTCCACATAGGCAGAGGAGGGAAGGAATGTGCAGAGCTGTGCTGTGAATAAACCAGCTCTCTGCTAATCTATTTACACCCCAACACAAATTTCCAGCTGCTTTTATCTTGAAGAACTTGTCAGAAGTTATCATGCTGATAACTAAAGAACTGAGCATTAGAAAGACACTGGACTTAGGGCTTTGGAGAGAGATAAGTAAACACTACAGATAGATGTGCCCAGGTCATATTTCATTAATCTGGTTTACTTCCACTTTAACAAACACTCCTATAGCGTTAGTATGGACGTTAGGCTCACGTTAATGTGCTTTAGTATGGGCATTAGACTGGTATTTTGAAACGTTTGATGAGTGTTAAGGTTTATTTACTCAACAAATGCCTATTCCATTACAGGAAATATACTAATCTTAACGTTAAAGGAAAAAAAACGGCGCTATATTAAACAATCCAGAGCAGCAACTCAAATGTGAGATAGACACAAATAAAACAATATAAACAAGTAAAGTTGCACTGTGCTAAATATCAATTCTCAAAAAGTTATTATGTGCAATAATAACATTGACTGTAGAAAAAGACTGCAAACAAAATTGTGATATTTAATGAAACCAAAATATAGTCCATTCGCACTAATAATTAAACACCAGTGCAAATACATAAAGGGATAATGGCCAACACAATATTCAAATTGTATCTTTCCCGTCCTTCTACCACCAAATGTGATATCCTCCACCAAGACAGGATGTCTGCTTACCAGAGATATAGACCATAACAGGTCAACAACGCTTTGGGCTTTACCCAGCCAAGGCCTCATGTCTCTGGAGGAGTTTGTAGGCTGGTAGACTCTCCTATATATATCTCCGGCCAATGGTCCAACTTCACAGCCTCTCAAAGGTGACACTCCCCATAAAATGCAATAATAATTTGCCACAGTGTAAAAACGTACCATGCTTTATTAGTATATAAATAGAATGTACTTACAACGTGGTATATATCCGCATAAATATCATAGCCGACCGGCTGTAGCAACTACGCCTATCCTTTCGAGAGCTCTAAGTACGGTGATGTCAGCATGTCGTTGAACCCAACTCGTTTCGTCACAAATGACGTTGCCCTGGTGGACAGGCACAGTTGCTACAGCCGGCCTGGCTATGATATTTATGCGGGCTATATACCATGTTGTTGTAAGTGCATTCTTTTTATATACTAATAAAGCATGTTTTTACACTATGGCAAATTTTTATTGCATTCTATGGGTAGTGTCAACTTTTGAGAGGCTGTGAAGTTAGACCATTGGCCGGAGATTTATGTAGGAGAGTCTACCAGTCTACTAACTCAAGGCCTTGGCTGGGTAAAGCCCAAAGCGTTGTTGACCTGTTGAGGTCTATATCTCTGGTAAGCAGGCCATCCTGTCTTGGTGGAGGATATCACATTTGGTGGTAGAAGTACACACTGTCACGGGGAAGATACAATTTGAATATTGTGTTGGCCATTATCCCTTTATGTATTTGCACTGGTGTTTAATTATTGGTGCGAATGGACTATGTTTTGGTTTCTTTAAATATCACAATTTTAGTTTGAAGTCTTTTTCTACTGTCAATGTCATTATTGCACATAACAACTTTTTTAGAATAGTTTTTTAGCACAGCGCCACTTCACTTGTTTATATAAACTAATCTTAACGCCTTGCAAACGCACCGCACTGCAACTGCTTGCCAGAGCGTTTAACATGCGTTACTATAGACTTGAATGGGAGGTGTTGAAAGGCTTTAAACGCCTCCTGACTTGACATGAGGCTTCAATACTGAAGCAACAAGACGCTAACGATTCATGTTTTGATAGTATGAACAGCACTGTGTGCTGTCTATTGTATCATTTGCATAGGGGTTTGAGGGGCGTTTTTAACGCCTCTCAAACTCCTGCTTTCAATGCCAGTGTTAACTCAGCCTTAGGAGCATTTTCCCACTGTTCCCCAATGAATTAGTTATTGCAGGGGTTCACTGAGACCTAGTGATTATTTTAAGGCTCCTCTGGGATGAAAATAGTTGAGAAAGGCTGACCTATATACAGCAGACAGGTATTTGGTTACAGACTTTTTACTTCCCAATAACAAAGTTACTTCCTTTCTCACCACTTTATGTAGTGTTCAGTTTACTTACAGCAACATTTACAGCTTCTGATTTATCTGCATTTCATGTATGTTTGGAACGCAGGTCAGCAAAATCCAATTGACTTCAACTCTGCAGCACACATGGCAGTTCAAATGCTGCATCCGATCTGCCTTGTGGTTTGCTGCAAAGCAGGTGAAATGCAGCCTTTTCTTGTCAAACATTGAAATTACTTATTAGTGATCTTGACTTATATGTGCATACTGGTGCTTGGCTGTGTTTGCACCATGTTTGCCTATGGCAACATTACCCCATCCCATCCAACTCGTCCCGATTCACACATATGCAATGCTGGAAACCTGCAAATCCACTGCGGGTTCCCGCATCGCAGTCAACTCGCAGGCAGATCACACTGCCATATGCGAATCGCTGGGGGTGTCAATACAAAGTTAATGACACCCCCAGATCAGTTTGCATACCGCAGTGCGAACTGTCAGTTCGGACATGAATCGGATTGCATAGGTGTGAACACCCATGCTATCCCATTCTGGTGCGGACCCAACAAAGGGTCCTGTGCGAGTTGTGTCCGAATGCGATGCAAATTCAGAGATACAATCTGTATGGCTGAATTTGCATCACACAGATATCGCATGTGATTTTCAGAGCAAATTTCTGTCATCGCACATATGTGAACCAGCGCTAACACATCTCTTTAATTGGATCTTTACACCAAGGGGGCCAGGAAGGACTGCCTAATCAAGTGACCACTTTGATCGTCAGTCATTACATAATCAGAAGTCATTCCCACCAGCTAGATCTGCACGATTAACCACTTTAGCCCCGGAGGATTTGGCTGCTCAAAGACCAGAGCCCTTTTTTCAACTTGGCACTGCATGACCTTAACTGACAATTGCGCATTCATGCAATGCTGTACCCAAACTAAATTTACGTCCTTTTTTTCGACAAACAGAGCTTTCTTTTGGTGGTATTTGATCACCTCTGCGCTTTTTATTTTTTGAGATATTAATTAAAAAAAAGAGCGAACATTTTGAGGAAAATTACATTTTCAACTTTGTCTTTTAAAAAATATCCAATATGCTCAATTTATGTCATATATTTTGGCCAGAATGTATTTAGCTACATGTCTTTGACCAACAAAAAAAAAAATTTCAATGAGCATATTTTTATTGGTTTGCGCAAAAGTTTTAGCGTCTACAAACTATGGTGTGTAAATACTGGAATTTACGCAGCTTTAATTTCTGACTGCCTATCTCATTTCATGAAGTGCTAAAATGGCAGGGCAGTACAACCCCCCACCCCCCAAATTACCACTTTTTGGAAAGTAGACATTCTAAGGAATGTCCTGAGAGGCATGTTGAGCTAATTGAATATTTCATTTTTTTGTCACAGGTGTTTGAAAACATTTTTTTTTACACAAAGTTGTCATTCAAATTATATATATATATATATATATATATATATATATATACCCCATGTGTGAGACTTTTTGGCAGTCTAGCCATGTACAGGACCCCGAAAACCAATCCCCACCTTCAGGCTTTCTAAGGGCGTAAATTGTTGATTTCACTCCACTACCTATCACACTTTTGAAGGCCATGAAATGCCAAGATGGCACAAAACCCCCCCAAATGACCCCATTTTGCAAAGTAGACACTCCAAGCTATTTGCTGAGAGGCATGGTGAGTATTTTGCAGCTCTCATCTTTTTTTAGAAAATGAAGAATATCGGGAAAATGCATTTTTTTTCCTCTTTATTCAATTGCCTAAACTTTGTGACAAAAAGTGAGATCTGCAAAACACTCAACATGCCTCTCTGAAAATAGCTTAGGGTGTCTACTTTCCGAAAAGGAGTCATTTGGAGGGGGGGGGGGGGGGTTTGGTGCTGTCTTGGCATTTCATGGCCTCCGAAACTGTGATAGGTAGTCAGGAGTGAAATCAACAATTTACGCCCTGAAAGTGGTGATTGGTTTTTGGGGTCCTGTACTCGGCTAGACTGCAAAAAAGTCTCACACATGGGGTACTCCTGTACTCAGGAGAAGCAGCAGAATGTATTTGGGGGTGTCATTTCACATATACCCATGGTATGTGTGAGCAATATATCATTTAGTGACAACTTTGTGTAAAAAAAACAAAAAAAAAAATGCAATGAAAAATGTACGCCCTTTGAAATTCTGATGGTGGCGATTGGTTTCAGGGTCCCGTACACAGCTAGGCTCCCAAAAAGTCTCACATATGTGGTATCCCTGTACTCAGGAGAAGCAGCAGAATATATTTTGGGGTGTAATTACACATAAACCCATGGCATGTGTGAGCAATATATCATTTAGTGACAACTTTGTGTAAAAAAAAAAAAAAATTGTCACCTTCCCGAAACATAGGGCAAAATATAAAATACTCCATGGACTCAATATGCCTCTCAGCAAATAGCTTTGGGTGTCTACTTTTCAAAAAGGGGTCATTTAGGGGGTGTTTGAACTGTATCAGCATTTTATGCTCAATCTTAGCCACACATCACCCACTCTTTTAACCATTTAAAAACCAAGCCTTTTCTGTGACTTTTTCTTTGCATGAAAAAATATTTTTTTTTTTTACTAGAAAATTACTTTGAATCCCCAAACATTATATATTTTTTTTAAAGCAGAGACCCTACAGAACAAAATGGTGGATGTTGCAAATTTTTTTGTCACACGGTATTTGCGCACAGATTTTCCAAACGCAATTTCTGCAAAAAAAATAAATTTCTTTTAATTTAATGCACAAATACACTATATAATTCCAAATTGTTTGGTAAAATTTAAAAGATGATCTTATGCCGATTAAATAGATACCAGACATGATATGCTTTAAAAATTGCGCACGCCTGTGCAGCGGCAACAAACTACCTACATTTTTAAAAGCCTTTAAATATTTGTCTTTATAGGTTACCACTTTAGACTTACAGAGGAGGTCTACTGCAAGAATTACTGGCGTACATGCATGCTGCAATTGCGGTTTACATATGACACTAGACCAACGCTTGAGTGCGCCTTTGCGCGTAAGCACGGGGGGACAAGGGGGGCTTGATTATTTTATTTTTTATTTATTTTGCTTTTTTATGTTATTTTGTCACCTTTCCTTTCATTTTTTTTTTTTAATCATTTTTATTGTTATCACAGTGAATTTAAATATCCCCTATGATAGCAATCTGAAGTGACAGGTAGTCTTTTTTTAAATTGGGGTCTTTTAGACTCTAGATCTCTCCTCTGACCTTAACTCATCTGACCACACCAAAAATTGGTGTGATAAGATGCTTTCCCAATTTCCCAATGGCGCTGTTTATTTCTGGCGAAACAGAAGCCATGAAATGCTCGTAGCTTCCGTTATCTTAGACCATAGAGATGATTGGAGCCATTCTCATCTCCAATCAGCTCTATGGTTAGATAATTGAACCACTGGCTGCACTCTTGGGTTAACCGGTGGACAGGGGAGCCCGAGAACAACTGCAGAAGGTGGCGGAAGGCGGCGGGAGGGGAGGGGGGAGTCCCCTCCCACTGCATGTAAAAGCAGTCTAGCGGCCAATTATCCACTAGTATTGCTTTTACATGTAAGCCGACCGCTGGCTGTAAAAAACGATACCAAGGTGATGCTTAAATCTGCAGGTATCATTCTGGTATAACCACTCAAAGTCCAGCAACGTACCAGTACATTGCTGGTCCTTGTTTGGCATATAGTGTAGGTTTTTTTTTTTTTCATGCAGCCTGTGGGCTGAACGAAATAAAGGGAACCTAACAGAAATCACCACAGGAATATTGTGTAGTATTACACACCATTAACCGCCCAACAACCAAACCCACTGATTTAATGGTGGGTATACATGACATTATTCCACGTATACCTAAAGGTATTTTAACTGCAGTGGTGAAATCAACCTACCACAGCTGCTGCCATCAGAGGTATCCATATATGCTGAGCGCAAACGCTGTTTGTGTCAGAATATATAAAATCAGTGTAACAGCCGACGGGTACCTGCAGGAGAAACAGGTTAACAAAAGAATGAAAAACAAAGTACAGTAGGAAGAGTAGAAGAACATAAAAATAACTGACACGACAACTGTTTTTGGTTTTTTTTATTTTATATTTTATTTTGTATTTTTTTTTTAACACTTTTTTTGTGAACTGCAATTTTCCAGCTTGGGTCTCTCAAAATGTCGATAGCCATCGAACATCTTTCGAGACCTTGTGTTTGTGTGCCCTACACTATGTCGTGCTGTACCCTACACTAAAACTCTACTAGTGTGTGGTAGCGCTCGAAACATTCCCCGATGCACAGACCAGGTTGGTCAGGACAGGTGGGACAATAATAACGGGTGTCACGCCTAAATCCGCGCCTGCTACAGACATGACATCTTCTTTGGGGGTGTCTTTGGGTAGGGGTACTTGGGAGGACATGTGAAAAATGCTACTCATGCAGCCGGCTCACTGCATCTGGAAGGGGAAGTTGGACAGGAACACCTCCTGGGTACAGGTAGGCATTGATGATCGCTTCCTGGAATTCTAGGAAGGATCCGGTTCGTCCTGACGCCCTGTATAGGACAAAGGCATTCAGCATAGCCAATTGGAGTAAATAAACAGACCCTTTTTTGTACCAGCGTCTGGCTTTACGGGCAACTAAATACGGCGCCAAAAGCTAGTCGTTAAGGTCCACCCCTCCCATATTAAGGTTATATTCGTGGACACAGAGGGGTTTCTCCATAACGCCAGTTGCCGTAGTAATTTTGACTGTCGTGTCTGCGTGAAGGGAGGACAGAATGAAAACATTCGGTGTATCCCTCCACTTCACTGCAAGCAATTTGTCAGTTTTCAAGCAGGCTCTCTCCCCCCGACTAAGACGGGAATTTACAAGCCGTTGGGGGAAGCCCCGACAATTAGGTCGCAAGGTGCCACATGTGCCAATTTGTAATTCAAGCAGGTGACTAAATAGTGGCACACTTGTGTAAAAATTGTCCACGTACAAATGGTACCCCTTTCCGGATAAGGTTGACCCCAAGTTCCAAACTATCTTGCCGCTGCTCCCTATGTAGTCTGGGCAGTTGGGGGGATCCACAGAGCTATATTTTCCCTCGTAGACCCGGAAACTAACTGTATAGCCTGTGGCCCTGTCACAGAGCTTGTACAGTTTGACCCCGTATCTGGCACGCTTGCTGGGGAGATATTTTTTCATAGCAAGGCGGCCAGTAAACTTAATCAGGGACTCGTCAACGCAGACAACTTGTTCGGGGGTCGGGTACGCCTGATTCTAACAGGGACCCATCCGTCGTCTGAGCTATCTGTCAGGGAGCCGCTTCTCTGTTCAGGTTCGTATACTGATCCTGATTCTGCCAGTGAGGCTTCCCCATCGCTCTCATCTGACACGGCCAGTATACTGTAAGCCTCTGCACTACTGTACCAACGTTTGGTCATTTTAGTAACTAAATTTACAGAGGGGTTAAACGCAGGTGCTGGCAGGAATCAGTGCTGATCGTGCACCGCGTTTTGGGAACCCTAAACTATGGGGATGCTAGTATAGTTCTGATCAGATCAGATATTGATCTGTTCAAAAACTATACTAGTAATGGAAGTGTGTGTGTGTGTGTGTGTGTGTGTGGTAATCAAGGGGTTATTTCTAACTATGCGCCGGGGATCTGCACTAAACCTACTTGAGACAGAAAATAATTTGCTAGCGCTAACTCAAGTCACAATCACACTAATACAAAAATACAGTAAACCACTATATTACGTGTGTATAATGTGCAATGTGACAGGGGGGGAAAGGGGTTAACTGGGGGTGATCAGGGGGTTAAATCTTTATTGGGGGGGTGGCGGGGACCCTAAACCTAAAAAGAACGGCCGCAAGCGCTAAACCTGGTCACAAGTCACACTGATACAGGTATATAGGAAACTGCTGTATACTGTATGCAGTGTGTGTTGTGACAGGGGATGTAGGGGTTAAATCTTTATTGGGGGGTGGTGGCGGGGACCCTAAACCTCCTTGGGACAGAAACTAACTCGCTAGCGCTAACTCAAGTCACAATCACACTAATACAAAATACAGTAAAACACTATATTACCTGTATATTAGTGTGCAATGTGACAGGGGGGAAGGGTTAACTGGGGTGATCAGGGGGGATCAGGGGGTTACATCTTTATTGGGGGGGTGGCGGGTATCCTAAGTATAAAAGGAAGGGCCGCAAGCGCTAAACCTGGTCACAAGTCACACTTATATGGGTATATAGGAAAATACTATATACTGTATTCAGTGTGTGTTGTGACAGGGGGTGTAGGGGTGATCAGGGGGGGATCAGGGGGTTAAATCTTTATTGGGGGGGTGGCGGGGACCCTAAATCTCCTTGGGGCAGAAACTTACTCGCTAGCGCTAACTCAAGTCACAATCACATTAATGCAAAATACAGTAAAACACTATATTACCTGTATATTAGTGTGCAATGTGACAGGGGGGAAGGGGTTAACTTGGGGTGATCAGGGGGGGGTCAGGGGGTTAAATCTTTATTGGGGGGATGGCGGGTATCCCATCCTAAGTGTAAAAGGAAGGGCTGCAATCGCTAAACCTGGTCACAAGTCACAGTTATACGGGTATATAGGAAAATGCTGTATACTGTATGCAGTGTGTGTTGTGACAGGGGGTGTAGGGGTTAGCTGGGGGGGTGATCGGGGGTGAAATGTGCCTATCTAAGTGTGTGTGGGTGTGCTGGTGCAGTACACACAGTTTTAGATCTGCTCTCTCCTCTCGATGAATCCAAAAAGGATCATGGGAGGGGAGAGCAGGTCTTTTCTGTGCCTGTGTTTACATTTCACAGGCACAGAACAGAATCTGATTGGGCCGGACCGATCAACTGGCCTGGACCTGATGACTGATCGGTTCTGAACCCAATCAGGTCATCAGTGGGGCCGGGGGCGCGCCCCAGAGCGGCGGGAATGAGCGACGTAGCGATACGTCGCTTTGCCTGCATGGGGCTGACCGCCGCAGTATATGTACTGCCGGCGGTCGGCAAGTGGTTAATCATTAAGAGCCAGTTCACACATATGACAGACATCACATGTGATTCACAGCGCACTGCTCTGCAAATCACATGCGATGTCTGTGTGATGCAAATTCAGCCATACTTTTTAAGGATTCAGCCATTTTTAAGGATGTATTCAGCCATACAGATTGTATGGCTGAATTAGCATTGCATTCGGACACAACTCACACAGGACCCTTTTTTTTGGGTCCACACCAGAATCGGATCTCATGGGTTTTCACAACTATGCAATCCAATTCGATTTTGCACTCTCCAGTTTTAGTAAATCAACCCCCTTGGGTGGCTTTTTCTGGTGCAATCCCCCACTGCAAGACAAGGCAAAATGCCTAATCTCCTACTTGGCCGGTTCACACGGTGGTGTGCACTTAATACAGCCTGCTGTTGTATTTTTTTTTTTATGTGGCAGCACAAAACGAGACTACTCACCACCTCGCACCGACGTGGTGGTCGATAGAAGTTGATGAAATGCAATTGTGTGACATGTCAATAAAGTTTGGGAAAAAAAAAGTGAACAGTGTAGAGTGCTGCTAATGGATACTGCAGCCACCCCACTGCAGAGCACTGCATATCAGCCACTGGATTGTACCGCAGCGGCTGGTGGGAATAGACTATCAAGCAAGGGTGTGAAACTGGTGGCCCTCCAGGTGTTGCAGAACTACAAGTCCCATCATGCCTCTGCCTATGGAAGTCATACTTGTAACTGCAAAGCTTCATAGGACTTAGTTCCGCAACAGCTGGAGGACCGCCAGTTTGACAAGAAAGTACCAAATACAGCAGCAGCCAGATAGGGGACAGAAATCATTAGAGGTATTTTATTTTTACAAAGCAACTGTCAAAAATATTGCATTTACTTTAAACACTTCCCACACAAGAATGTGCCAGTACATCCTTGGGTTTCAGTGGTTATACCAGGATGATGCCTGCACCTACAGGCATCATCCCAATACAGTTATTTTCAGGCAGCAATTCTCTACAAAGCAGAAGTGATCTGAGTGGCTGATTAGCCACTCAATCACTTCTGTGGGTGGCGGAAGGGGGTCCCACCCCCCTCCCGCCGCTGCCTCTCCTGGGCTCTCCGGTGTCATCGCGGAGGCCAGGAGCGAAGCGGCCGGCGGCGATGGCTGCCCCGTACAGAGAGAGGAACTAAAGTTGTTCCCCTCTCTCTGTAACCCTGGAAACCAGGAGCGACGAGTATGCGTCTTTGTTTACCTGTCCACCAGCGGCCAGAGAAGCAGCTGATCGGAGCGCTCTCTGTCCGATCGGCTGCATGGGGGGCCACAGGAGACATTTGGGGTCTAATAGACTCCAAATCTCTCTATAAAGAGGACCTGTCACGGCCCATGCTGTCACAAGGGATGTTTTTCGCCCCTTGTGATAACAATAAAGTTTGTACAGAAAAGGGTAAAAAAAATGGAAATAAAATGGAAAAAATAAATAAATAAAATAAAAAATTTAAAGCGCCCCTGTTCTACCATGCTTATGCACAAATGCGAGCACATACGTTACCCCCGCATGCATATGTAAATGGTAATCGCACCACACATGTGAGAGAAGCAGCCAATCGGACCGATCTCATAGACCCCAAATCTCTGCATAAAGAGGACCCATCACGGCCCATGCTATCACAAGAGATGTTGTTCATCCCTTGTGTTAGCAATAAAGTTTGTACAAAAAAAAATGTAAAAAGTTTTTTTTATATAAAATAAATAAAAAAAGAAAATAAGATTCACCCCTGTCCTACCATGCTTACGCGGAAATGCGAAGGTATATGTTACTCCAGAAAGGCATATGTAAAGGGCGATCGCACCACACATGTGAGATATTTGTATGTCAGAGCGAGAGAAATAATTCTAGCATCAGACTTCCTGTGCAACTCTAAACTAGTAACCTGTAAAGGCGCTTAAAGCCTCACCTATGGAGAATTTTAAGCACCGTAGTTTGTTTGTTCGGTTCCTATTTACTCGGCGTAGCATCATCTTTCACATTATACAAAAAAAATTGGGCAAACTTTACTGTTTTTTTTTTTTTTTTTTTTTTAATGCATGAATGTGTTTTTTTCCCTGAAAAAATAGCATTTGAAAAACCGCTGCGCAAATACAGTGTGGCATAAAAAATTGCAACACACATTATTTTATTATATAGGGTCTCTGCTAAAATATATATATATATATATATATATATATATATATATATATACTCTGTGTATATATATATATATAATGTTTGGATATTCTAAGTAATTTTCTAGCAAAAAAAAAAGTCAATTTTTACATGTAGGAGCAAAGTGTCAGAATAGGCTTGGGAAGGAGGTGGTTAAACGGATCTGAATATGACTTCACTGTAAACTGATCCAGGATAAATGTGCCATAGCACAAAAGCAATAAAAACATGATCCAAATGCAGTTCAGAAACTAGGGATGCAAGTATAGCTGGAGGTCTGCAGCTGCAGAAGCACTGTCATCCTTCTGTCTCCATAGCAACCTGGTTAACTCAGTGGTACCAACCTGATTTGTAGAAAGGTTACACTAGAACATGTTTTTTTCATAGCTTCTTATTTTCCAATAAAAGGTGCACTTATGTAAAAGACCGTTTATGAGGATGCTCAGCAGCATATGAAAAATGTAAAAATAATAACCTTTACAACGGACAAGTTACTGTATTCAGAAATCTACTATGCTTGGGATTTAGTGGGGAAAGGGAGGATCCCAGTAGTGCTGAGTAGTCTATGTTTAGGTAATGCTGAAATTGGCAGCACAGCGGCTTAGTAATGTTGGAGTCCATGGTTCCCTTTCTACCAAGGGGCACTACCTGCATGGAGTATGTTTGTTCTCCCTGTGTACACGTTTTTGTATTACAGTCCCCTTTAACTTGAACGGGCCAGTACTGCCCTCTGAACACTTCATTTTTGGCAAAGCCGCAATATGTGTACAGCTGTAGCAGTTGCCTGCCCTTGTTTAGGTGGACAGTAAAACTGTAGCTCAGCTGTCTGCTTTTACTGCCTCCTGGCCGCATATCTGATTAACCACTTCTGGACCGGAAGATTTTCCCCCTTAACCACTTGCCGACCGCCGCACGACTATCTACGTCGGCGGTCAGCCCCTCACAGGCAAACTGACGTAGGTCTACGTCGCTTGCTTGTGAGGGTCTAGGGAGCGAGCGCGTGCCCCCGGAGGCGCGCTCCCGCGTGGTCACGGACCCCCCCCGCGCGTGTGACCGGCGGACTCGATGTCCGCCGGCCACTCTGCGATCGGCGGGGGAGAGGGAGAAAGTCAGGCAGCTTGTGTAAACAAGCTGCCTGTCATTCTCCTCGGTGTAAAGACACTGATCACACGGATCTACTATGTAGATCCGTTGATCAGTGCCCTTACAGCTCAAGCCACAGCCAATCACAGTAGAAAGCACGCCCCTAGGGACACACACAGCCCCTCCCTCCCAAATAAAGTTAACCCCTTCACTACCAGTGGATTTTTACAGTAACAGTACATATGTATAGCACTTATTACTGTAGAAATGTCACTGGTACCCCCAAAAGTGTCAAAAATGTCAGTCAAGGGTCCGATCTGTCCGCCCCAATGTCGCAGTACCGCAAAAAAAATCGCAGATCGCCGCCATTACGCGTTAAAAAAAAAAAACAACAAAAATGACAAAAATCTTTCCCTTTGTTAGTAAACGCGATAACTTTTGCGCAAACCAATCAAAATACGCTTTTTGCGATTTTTTTTTTTTTTACCAAACATAGGTAGCATAAAACAAATTGGCTGAAAATGTTAAAAAATTTTGATTTTCTACATTTTTTGGGGGGGAATTTCATATAAAAAAAATGTGAAAAATATTGCTATTTTTGCAAAATTTACGCTCTTTTTTTGTTTATAGCGCATGATCAAAAAATCGCATAGGTGATCAAATACCACCAAAAGAAAGCTCTGTTTGTGGGAAAAAAAGGACGCCAAATTCGTTTAGGTACAGCGTCGCATGACCGCGCAATTGTCCGTTAAAGTCACGCAGTGCCGAATCGCAAAATACCCCCTGGTCGTTTAGCAGCCAAATCCTCCGGGGCTTAAGTGGTTAAGGACCAGGCCATTTTTTGCGATTTGGCACTACGTTAATTTAACTGACAATTGCGCGGTCGTGCGATGCTGTACCCAAATAAATTTGATACAGGACATTAATAAATTGATGTCCTTTTTTTCCCCCACAAATAGAGATTTTTTTTTGGGTGGTATATGATCACCTGTGCAATTTTTATTTTTTACACTATAAACAAAAAAAGCAACAATTCTGAAAAAAAACAAAAAAAAAAAAAAAACAATATTTTTCACTTTCTGCTGTATAGCATTCCCCAAAAAAATACTTTTTTTAATCAAATTCAAATTTGTTCATCATTTTAGGTCAATTTGTATTCTGCTTCATATTTTTGTTAAAAAAAAATCCCAATAAGCGTATTTTGATTGGTTTGCACAAAAGGTATCGCGTCAACAAACTAGGGGAAAGATTTAAGTCCTTTTTATTTATTTTTACTAGTAATGGCGGCGATCTGCAATTTTTAGTGGGATGGTGACATTGCAGCGGACAGATCGGACCCCTAACTGACTTTTTTGACACTTTTGGGGGGACCAGTGACATTACTACAGTAATCAGTGCTAAAAATATGCACTGTTACTGTAATAACTGTCGTCTCTGTCCCACAGGGCTCCTCCTCTGACCCGTTGTTGACTTACCAACAGTCCCATTCACTTTAATGGGGCGGCTGGTGATGTGGCAGTGACACAACAAGATGAGGAACACGGCGGCAGCAGTTGAGTGGATGCCCGCTAACAGACATGATGGATCTGATATGATAGGTTCTCTTTAAATGTAAGGACTTATTCTTGCTGGTAGTTAGTGTGAATGCATCAATGCCAATAAGCGAGGGGGTGGGGGTTTTTGATCTTAGGGTGGTATGAGTAGGTTTTGCCTCCGTCCCTGTGTCTTGGAATAAAGAGGGGGTTTTTTGGTGTCTCAAGCCAAAGTGGTGGGACTTTGTGGGCAAGTAAGTATCAATTCAAAATGAGTAAAAAATGTATCTCAAATGTACCCAACACAAATGCTCACATCATTGATATATATATTTACTTTTATTTATCTTTATGTATTATTGGAATAAATTTAGATACATTTTTTACTCATTTTGAATTGATACTTACTTGCCCACAAAGTCCCACCACTTTGGCTTGAGACACCAAAAAACCCCCTCTTTATTCAATGCCAATAAGCTTCTATCTTCAACGTGTTCAATTAAGCTTTGACAAATTACCTGAAAGCTGATTGGTTTGTATGCAGAGCTGCACCAGATTTTACAATTTCCAGTTTTAGTAAATCAATCCCAGTGTGTGCCCAGGGACAAGGTTTCCCCCGGACTTCTGGCTGCACACAAATGGCTGCAGCTAATCAGGCAGTTTGTATGCGGCTATAGTATAAAGCCTGGTTCACACTGGTGCGACATACGCTCCGACTTTGGGAGCACATGTCGCATGATGTGTACAGATCAATGGTTCCCTATGAGAGCCGTCTTAATCGGTCCAACACAAGTCGCACTGGAATTGTTTTGATTGGTCAAAAGACAAGTCAGACAATCTCAAAGTTGGAGCAAAATCGTATGCTGTTCAATCTAGACGGATGGAAGTAGGACCGACATAGGACTGATGTCGCAGGGCAAAGCTGGATCGACAGTCATACAATGTGAACCTGGCCTTAGGGTTCATTCACACGGGCACCTCCTTGTTACGGATTTCGCTTGCTCAGCGGGAGTTCGCTCGCTGATAATTGCTGATCAGGTGGATGACAGGTCCGTGTCCTCTAACTGTGCAGAGTTGACATGGACACAGTCCTGCTCTCTTCTATGGGGAAATCGGTTGGAAACAGACCACCTGTCCATTTCCATTTGATCCTTTTTCATCCACCAGACAGATGGAAAATAGGACCACCATCCGCCTAGTTTTTGTAGGCAGGATCGGATCAGATGGCGGCAGGTGGACATCCGCCACTCCATAGAGGAGATTGAAGGGTCCGATCAGGTCCACCTGAAAAACTGACAGGCGGACCTAATCGGACCGCCCGTGTGAAAGGGCCCTTAGGATGTTTAATTGCACACTATTTACAGATATGCACCCATGTGAGTGTAGCCTTATAAAGGTTGAAAAAGCAATACATGTGCATGGTCATCCCACCCCTAAATAAAAAAAATAATAAAATGTTTTGAATAGTATGCTTTGCATCGCTATGTTTCTGTTATTTGTGAAAAGTAAAGGATTATAACCCAGGAGTGCAGAGATGATATAGAGAATTAGAATTCTGTATGGGCCCATTTCTTCAATACAGATGAGTTGTTTCTTTGTGCTTATGTGAGAAACTGTAACTTCATTGTCCCGACACTCAGCACAAGCTTTACAACATGCACACGGTAAGCAGGCTTGAATCAGCTTAAAGCGGAGGTAGTCATACCACAGTGGTTAACAGGATGTATGCAGTGTTAGCGTGGGCTGTCAGACTCAAGTGTGTAATGCACAGCAACAATTCATGAGAATTTCCCCTTACATTCTTTGACAATTCCTATTTATCATCTCTAACAATGGGGGTTTTGTTTTGTATATGAAAGTACATATTATTATTTTTTTTTTCCTCCTTTCCATTCATTTTTTTTTTTTAAGAAATCACTGTAGAACTACATTTGCATATTTAAACAAAGGGAATAGCTCCGAAAGATCACATGGACTTACAGTATCTCACAAAAGTGAGTACACCCCTCACATTTTTGTAAATATTTTATTATATCTTTTCATGAGACAACACTGAAGAAATTACACTTTTCTACAATGTAAAGTAGTGAGTGTACAGCTTGTATAACAGTGTAAATTTGCTGTCCCCTCAAAATAACTCAACACACAGCCATTAATGTCTAAACCACTGGCAACAAAAGTCAGTACACCCCTGAGTGAAAATGTCCAAACTGGGCCCAATTAGCCATTTAGCCATTAGCTGCTTTAACCTCCCTGGCGGTATGATTGTTTCTGATTTTAGGTGCTGAAAGTGGTACAATTATTTTGCATGTAGTGCTTAAGGACGAGCAGCCTAAACCAACTATTTACATATGATTTTTTTTTACTGTGCGTTCTTCTTTATAACATCTTGGGTATGATAAAGTTTGAAACACAAAATCATAAATTATAATATAAAAAAAAAACTATAAATAAGTTAAAGTATAATATATATATATATATATATATATATATATATATATATACAGTGCCTTGCGAAAGTATTCGGCCCCCTTGAAATTTTCTACCTTTTTCCACATTTCAGGCTTCAAGCATAAAGATATAAAACTGTCATTTTTTGTGAAGAATCAACAACAAGTGGGACACAATCATGAAGTGGAACGAAATTTATTGGATAGTTCAAACTTTTTTTAACAAATAAAAAACTGAAAAATTGGGCGTGCAAAATTATTCAGCCCCCTTAAGTTAATAATTTGTAGCGCCACCTTTTGCTGCGATTACAGCTGTATGTCGCTTGGGGTATGTCTCTATCAGTTTTGCACATCGAGAGACTGAAATTTTTGCCCATTCCTCCTTGCAAAACAGCTCGAGCTCAGTGAGGTTGGATGGAGAGCGTTTGTGAACAGAAGTTTTCAGTTCTTTCCACAGATTCTTGATTGGATTCAGGTCTGGACTTTGACTTGGCCATTCTAACACCTGGATATGTTTATTTGTGAACCATTCCATTGTAGATTTTGCTTTATGTTTTGGATCATTGTCTTGTTGGAAGACAAATCTCCGTCCCAGTCTCAGGTCTTTTGCAGACTCCATCAGGTTTTCTTCCAGAATGGTCCTGTATTTGGCTCCATCCATCTTCCCATCAATTTTAACCATCTTCCCTGTCCCTGCTGAAGAAAATCAGGCCTAAACCATGATGCTGCCACCACCATGTTTGACAGTGGGTATGGTGTGTTCAGGGTGATGAGCTGTGTTGCTTTTACCCCAAACATAACGTTTTGCATTGTTGCCAAAAAGTTTGATTTTAGTTTCATCTGCCCAGAGCACCTTCTTCCACATGTTTGGTGTGTCTCCCAGGTGGCTTGTGGCAAACTTTAAGCAAAACTTTTTATGGATATCTTTAAGAAATGGCTTTCTTCTTCCACTCTTCCATAAAGGCCAGATTTGTGCAGTATACGACTGATTGTTGTCCTATGGACAGAGTCTCCCACCTCAGCTGTAGATCTCTGCAGTTCATCCAGAGTGATCATGGGCCTCTTGGCTGCATCTCTGATCAGTCTTCTCCTTGTATGAGCTGAAAGTTTAGAGGGACGGCCAGGTCTTCGTAGATTTGCAGTGGTCTGATACTCCTTCCATTTCAATATTATCGCTTGCACAGTGCTCCTTGGGATGTTTAAAGCTTGGGAAATCTTTTTGTATCCAAATCCGGCTTTAAACTTCTCCACAACAGTATCTCGGACCTGCCTGGTGTGTTCCTTGTTCTTCATGATGCTCTCTGCTCTTTAAACGGACCTCTGAGACTATCACAGTGCAGGTGCATTTATACAGAGACTTGATTACACACAGGTGGATTCTATTTATCATCATTAGTCATTTAGGTCAACATTGGATCATTCAGAGATCCTCACTGAACTTCTGGAGAGAGTTTGCTGCACTGAAAGGAAAGGGGCTGAATAAATGTGCACGCCCAATTTTTCAGTTTTTTATTTGTTAAAAAAGTTTGAAATATCCAATACATTTCGTTCCACTTTATGATTGTGTCCCACTTGTTGTTGATTCTTCACAAAAAAATTACAGTTTTATATCTTTATGTTTGAAGCCTGAAATGTGGCAAAAGGTCGAAAAGTTCAAGGGGGCCGAATACTTTCGCAAGGCACTGTATGTGTGTGTGTGTATGTGTGTGTATATATATATATATATATATATATATATATATATATATATATATATATATATACATGTGTGTGTGTGTGTATATATATATATATATATATATATATATATATATATATATATAGTACAGTAAAACTGCAGGAAAGGGCCCTGGGGGGCAAACTAATGTCAATTTATTTTATTTTGTAATGTAATCCAATAGCATTACAATATATCAGTGTGTTTGTGTGTTTTACTATTTGAATTTGCCGCCGGTTCCACCCCCCCCCTGCGAGCGTCACGTCGCAGGAGACGGAAGCCGGGGCTCACAATATCGGGCAGAAGATCCGGCCGCCGTACACTGCTTTATGCTAGTGCTTGGTGGTAATGCATGGTTAACCACTTAAGCCCCGGAAGATTTTACCCCCATTCCGACCAGGGGGTATTTTGCGATTCGGCACTGCGTGATTTTAACGGAGAATTGCGCGGTCGTGCGACACTGTACCTAAACGAATTTGGCGTCCTTTTTTTCCCACAAACAGAGCTTTCTTTTGGCGGTATTTGATCACCTGTGCGATTTTTTGATCACGCGCTATAAACAAAAAAAGAGCGTCCATTTTGCAAAAATAGCAATATTTTTCCCTTTTTTTTTATATGAAATTCCCCCAAAAAAAATGTAAAAATCAAAATTTTTTAAAATTTTCGGCCAATTTGTTTTATGCTACCTATGTTTGGTAAAAAAAATCGCAAAAAGCGTATTTTGATTGGTTTGCGCAAAAGTTATTGCGTTTACTAACTAAGGGAAAGATTTTTGTCATTTTTGTTGTTTTTTTTTTTAACGCGTAATGGCGGCGATCTGCGATTTTTTTTGCGGTACTGCGACATTGCGGCGGACAGATCGGACCCTTGACTGACATTTTTGACACTTTTGGGGTTACCAGTGACATTTCTACAGTAATCAGTGCTATACATATGCACTGTTACTGTAAAAATACACTGGTAGTGAAGGGGTTAACTTTATTTGAGAGGGAGGGGCTGTGTGTGTCCCTAGGGGCGTGATTCTAACTGTGATTGGCTGGGGCTTCAGCTGTATGCAGAGTGATCAACGGATCTACATAGTAGATCCAGATGATCAGCTCTCATACAGCGAGGAGAATGACAGGCAGCTTGTTTACACAAGCTGCCTGACTTTCTCCCTCTCCCCCGCCGATCGCAGAGTGGCCGGCGGACATCGGGTCCGCCGGTCACACGCGCGGGGGGGTCCGTGACCACTCGGGAGCGGGAGCGCGCCTCCGGGGGCGCGCGCTCGCTCCCTAGACCCTCACAAGCTAGTGACGTAGACCTACGTCACTTTGCCTGTGAGGGGCTGACCGCCGACGTAGATAGTCGTGCGGCGGTCGGCAAGTGGTTAAAATGTTTACTGCATGCTATCAAAATGCATGCAACAGTGCAATCAATTGTCATTCTTTGTGGTGTGCTGCATTAAAAAGTGGTACATGTCTGTTTTTTTATTTTTTTTGTGAATTTTGGTGAGTTGGAAGCCCATTCAAAATTCCTATTTCTATATTATGCATATCTGTACCTCACATTAAACACATGCACCATATGAATTGATATTGAGCCTGGTCTGTTTGCCGGGAGCAGCTCTATTGTAAATAGCTTATATAGAGCACGTTGTAATATGTTGGGCCTTCTATATGTGCTATATGAAGCATGTCCCTTGTTTATATCTCCTGATAGCTGGTAACTAAATTTAGACTTCAGGGAATAGCACAGGAAAAGTGCTGAGGGTTACAAGAGGTACGATTACCTCCCATCCTAAACATAGCAAGCTGACAGCAGAAAAGAACCTAGTGACTCCCCGTATATCTATGCCCACAAATTGTAAACTTTCATTCACACTACATCCTGACTAGGGGCATATTTATATACAGTAGCTCTGGTTCTTTTAGTGGGGTTATCAATGACATTATGTAGTCAATGGAGAAAGTCTCTTTCATTCCATTGCAGAACAGCTGTGTGAAGATACTGTCAGATTTCTTGGCACAGATGACTTCAATCATTGCGAAGTCTCTGATTCACTAAGCATGACGTGTCCCAATTATTCACTGCAGAGCAATTCCTTAGGCACTAAAAGCTTTCTGAAGACTCATGTGCATTGTGATTTTAGCTCAAAGGCCCTCTTAATGCACAATATTTTCTTCAGCAGATTTCTTTTTCGTTACCACAAATGTATTTTATGTATGTGTTCAGGCTCTGAACCTATAGTATGTGTTTCTTCATCTCTTTACAGCCATTTAGTAAATGGTGCCGATTGCGGCCAAAAGAAGCAGAGAAAGTTCCTGAGAGTGCCTGGAAATTCCTTTTCTACTGTGCATCATGGTCCTATTGCTCGTATCTTCTCTTCTTCACCAAGCACAACTTCTTTCACGACCCACCCTCTACATTCCGCGGTATGTGTAAAGATGTACATATGGAAACTTTCATGGAGTTTTCAGTTTCAGGGAACTCTAGGATTCCTTCAGAGGTTGCTAGAGGTTCCTTGACTAAACTCTATCGAAACCGCTAATGTAAAAGTCATTGTTCCTCTAGCTGGCCACCAGTATGAGGGCCCTTGTCCTTCTAACATAAATGTAAGGGGCTCTTTTCTGCTGACCGCCATTGTAAGGGAGGCCATAGATGATGTGGTTTTCTGGTACCTCAAAAATCACTTGACTGGCTGTGTTGATGGGGGAATCCCTACTGTGGAGCTATTGTGTTCTCCCGATTTGGGGGAATTCAGTGAATATTGCTAGCGGTTATAGCCACTTGCAATAATCGTGTGTAAAAATCTGACATGCTGGGTGTTCCAATGGATTGATGGATGGACTTGGGACTGCTCCCTGCTAAACCAGCCGAGATTTGAAGCATCTATGGCCAGATTAATGGAGGCACTTCTCCTCTGATCTTCAAAATAGGGGGCACTTTCTACCACCAATGTAGAGGAGCCTGTGTCCATTGACATTAGGCTACCTCCAATCCATCACGTTTAGGTCCAGAAATACAGTCCTTTTCCATTTATTTCAAGACCTGGACAGACGCAGGGGTAGGTGGATGTAAATAGACACAACCGCCTGCCCATAGACCTGCAGGGAGCTTCCAATCAGGTCCACCTGTTGATTTTTCAAGCCTGTGTGAAAAGGGACTGGTCTCTTTAAAGCAGGGGTCTTCAAACTACGGCCCTCCAGTTGTTCAGGAACTACAATTCCCATCATGCCTAGTCATGTCTGTATTGTGTAGCTAGTCATGTCTGGATGTGTAGTTTCGCAACAGCTGGAGGGCCGTAGTTTGTGTCTATTTACATCCACCTACCCCTGCGTCAGTCCAGGGCTTGAAAAATCAACTGTTTTAAAGGGTAGATGTTAACTCCTGTCCACCCCTCACTTCTGTTTGCTTTCTTTCAGGAACTTATGCTGGGTTCACACTTATCCGAATTGGATGCGGGTTTCCCCGCATCCAATTTTAATGACAGGAGATTGTGACCGGCTCTCAATGGAGCCGGTTCACACATCTCCAGGGCTGCCGCGGAGCTCATTGCACAGGGGTTCTGTGAGCCTTTGTCTCCGTTTCAGGCCTAAATTCAGGCAAAAATTCGAACCTGATTCCTTCCTGAAATGGAGAACAGGGATGCACCGGACCCCTGCTGTGAGCCGCATCGGTATTAGGTGTGAACCCAGCCTTAAACTTACTAATACCAGACATGGAGCAGCTGGTTCTAATGTATTTCCACTCTTGCAGTCAAATTTGAGAAAGCCCCATTATGTTTGTTACGCATTTCCACTCACAAACCATACCTAAAATGTTTTTTTTTATTTTTATTTTTTTTATATTTTCTAGATGTTTCTCAGGAAAAGGTGTCATGGCTGACTGCTAGGTTTTTTAAACAGTGTCTGTCCTGTTTAACACACAATGGAACCCTTTCTTAGGGCAGACAGTGTTTAAATTTAGTTACAATTGTTAATGAATATTTTCCTGCACAAAGCAAACAGATAATCATGGCAAACACAGCTGCCTATCCCCATTATAAACAAATAACTATGCATTATTTTTCCGTGCTGTAAGTTGTAGCATAGAGCATAAAAATGCTATTTTGTCATATGCTTTAATTACCTTAATAAAGCACCTTTTTGTGAAAAAAAAAAAAAAATGATAAGCTGCAATTTTCAATTTTTTTTTTAATGTATGCTATGTGCATGGGGGCATGTGACAAATATAAAGTAGGTTAGAGGTAGGCAACCTTAACAACATGCAAGAGATCAAAGTTTACTGGGGTTTGGTGCCCCCTGTTTTTAAAGAAATTACCTAGCAAGACCTAGCTAAATAGTAGGAACAACTTAGAAAAAAATCTAATAAAACAAATGGGGGGTATCTAAGTCTGCCCAAATGGGTAGAGTTAGAACCAAAGGAGATTTAAATGTGCCTCTAGAAAAAAGATCAATACAAAATACTTACATTTTCTAAAAAAGATACCAAAGTTTATTAGATGTATTTAAAAATATGTAACATACACACAATACATAAACAATGTATGTGATAAGGACAAGCATTACATATATCGTGAAGCAGACCATCGAATCATTGCATATTGATGAGCCCACAGGGGCTGTGTTGTTGATCAAACTGATGCTGGAACTACGCGTTTCGCTATAATGCTTTGTCCGTTTCTAGCTGTTTGAGCAGATTCATAATACATATACAAAGATAGTCCTCAATCACTGGTCAGTGTAGGTTAGAACCTATTAAGTGGAAGGTGTATGTATAAATCACTTGATAACCTAAAACTGGGGTGTAGCCGGCAGCTCCCCAATAAAAGTGGTTGGCGAAAAACTTCTTCGTGTGATATAAGTTCAGACAGTGATAAGTTGCTGTATGCACATTCACTGATTATTGTCCAAAAAAGACAACAGCGAATGAAGGGGGGGGGGGAGGGAAGTGACAAGGAAGGGTGAAGGAATCCAAGTATAATTGGGAAAGGAAAATATTCCTCCAAAAAAGGATTACATCTATAGTGTGGTTGTTCAATCTTTAAGTTTAAAGAGCCATCCTTTAGAGGATGGTCTGGAGTATATATATTAATGTGATAATCCGTATATCCTTCCGATAGTGGTGCGGACCGGCCCGATTATACTTGGATTCCTTCACCCTTCCTTGTCACTTCCCTCCCTGCACCCCCTTCATTCGCTGTTGTCTTTTTTTGGACAATAATCAGTGAATGTGCATGCAGCAACTTATCACTGTCTGAACTTTTATCACACAAAGAAGATTTTCGCCAACCACTTTTATTGGGGAGCTGCCGGCTACACCCCTGTTTTAGGACATCAAGTGATTTATACATACACCTTCTGCTTAATAGGTTCTAGCCTACTCTGACCAGTGATTGAGGACTATCTTTGTATATGTATTATGAATCTGCTCAAACAGCTGAAGCCTGACGAAGCATTATAGCGAAACGCGTAGTTCCGGCATCAGTTTGATCAACAACACAGCCCCTGTAGGCTCATCAATATGCAATAATTCGATGGTCTGCTTCACAATATATGTAATGCTTGTTTTTATCACATACATTGTTTATGTATTGTGTGTATGTTACATGTTTTTAAATACATCTAATAAACTTTGGTATATTTTTTAGAAAATTATTTTGTATTGATCTTTTTTCTAGAGGCACATTTAAATCCCCTTTGGTTCTAACTCTACCCATTTTGGCAGACTTAGATACCCCCCCCCCCTTTTCTTTACACATTTTTTCCATGGGGAAGGTGCCAATCTATCCTAGGTGATTTTTCAGCCAATCTCTCCCCCTCCACAACCAATCTAATAGAACAAATATCATAGTAAAAATATTAAAGAATCAGGGGGACCCCCCTCAGAGCCCCTGATGAAGTCACGTGACCCGTGACATAACGCGTAGGGTGAGCGGAGACAGCTGCGGACTGGAACTGGCATTATATATAATTTTAAATTTAAGCTTGTTTGAATCTTTTAAAATGTAAGTGCATTGAATTTTAAATAGGACATTTTTAAACCATCACAATACTGCACCATAAGAGGCTATCTACCCATACATTAGAGAGGCATGCAGGCAGCATTAACCGGATTGGTTATTAACGGTACAATATCCCACGTATTGGGTCCAGGAAAAGGTACCAACGAAGGGCCCCCCCAGATGGAGAGAGGAAGAGGTGATCACCACTCCTAACTGGAGAGGATAATCATATATGCGCTATATGACACCTAATTTGAGATGAGAGTTCTGAGAGCACAGAGCACTAGGGTGGCACAAAGTGTATGAGGATTTCAGGCACCCACACGCAATATGGAGAAATCACAGTGACCCCTTTTGACACAATTATCACATAATTAAACACATTGGATGTATTTTTATTTTGCTTGACTTTTATGTATATGAATGTTTGACTCATTAAGCTGGGCAACAACTTATTGCTGAGAAAATTATTGCATTAATCGATGGTAACCTTAGCCTTTATTTGTTTAATTTGAGCACATTTGTATTGTATTAGCACTCAGTGTGGAAACGCACATTGATGTCAGCAGCAGCTCCACATCAATATACACTATATTGTCAAAAGTATTGGGACACCTGCCTCTACACGCACATAAACTTTAATGGCATCCCAGTCTTAGTCTGTAGGGTTCAGTATTGATTTGGCCCACCCTTTTAAAGCTATAACAGCTTCAACTCTTCTTGGAAGGCTGTCCACAAGGTTTATGAATGTGTCTATGGGAATGTTTTAACATTCTTCCAGAAGCGTATTTGTGAGATCAGCCACTAATGTTGGACGAGATGGCCTGGCTTGCTGTCTCCACACTAATTCATCCCAAAGGTGTTCTATTGGGATGAGGTTAGGACTCTGTGCAGGGCAGTCAACTTCCTCCACCCCAAACTCACTCATCCATGTCTTTATGGACTTTGCTTTGTGCACTGGTGCGCAGTCATGTTGGAACAGGAAGGGGCCATCCCCAAACTGTTCCCACAAAGTTGGGAACATGAAATTGTCCATAATGTCTTGGTATACCGAGGCCTTAAGAGTTCCCTTCACTGGAACTAAGGGGCCAAGCCCAACCCCTGAAAAACAACCCCGCACCATAATCCTCCCTCCACCAAATGATTTGAACCAGTGCACAAAGCAAGGTCCATAAAGACATGGCTGTCTGTTATGGCTGCAAAGGGTGGGCCAACTTAATATTGAACCCTAATGACTAAGACTAGGATGTCCTTAACGTTCATATGCGTGTAAAGGCAGGCGTCCCAATACTTTTCACAATATATATTTTGACAATATATAGTATATCTTTTGACACCTTATATCTTCACATTAGGTAGTGCAGGAGTAACACATCCAATATTCTTAAGTTCCAGTAAATGCCGCTGCTGCTCCTGTCCAGGTTCCCTGGGTCAAAGTAGGTGTTAGCCCAATTTGACTGCAAAAGTGGAAATAAACTTTACGGCGCCGGAACAATTACCAGTTCCAACTCATCTCTCCTATTCATCTCTATGGAGCTTGTAGTCACACCTGCATACTGCAGCACAGGTGTCTGGAGAAAAACTGAATCAACTTTATATTTTGAGAACGTATGACTTACAAGAAAGGAAAAGTTGTCATTCCCTTTATTAGACTTGTTTAGCATTGACATGTGTTTTAGTAGAGGTGGCTATGTACACGCAAAGATTCAAATCATATAGGTATAATAGTTACAAGTTTTATTTTCTTCCTTGAAAGGGTTGAAGATTTTTAAATATAAGTTATGTGTCCTTTTTAGATGGAAAAAGTACTTTGTGGAGTTCTCCTTTACAGCAAACCCATATTTTTTCCAATCAGGTTTGCTTTTTTCCACCCCCGCATATATTAGGTTTCTTTAGTTCCCCTGCTGCTCTTTTCAGAACTGGGAGACATCCAATACTTTTGGGTATAGAGAAGCATGTGACTAACTCCATACTTCAGTTCTGGGCTAGTAAGTGTTGTCAAACATAAACCCCTTAGCCCTAAATGAACTATGTCACTGAGGGCTCATAGCCTACACTGTGATTTCCTTTTGCTCCCTGCAGTTCAACGGAGAAGCAGGGAGAGAGAAAGAAAGGTAAATATATGCATCTTTGGTGTTCTGCTTTAAAAAAAGAAAACCTGTTGCTGAATCTGATTCACATTAAACTGATCTCTGTTTAATTTTTTTTGTGGTCTTTTGCTGAAACTTAGGTTGGACATCAGGAGCAGATGTTCCCACTGAAATTGCCCTTCTGTATTTGGTTCAAGGCAGTTTCTACGCACATTCAACATACGCAACCCTATATATGGATGCATGGAGAAAGGACTCCGTTGTCATGATTCTGCACCATTTAGTCACCTTTACACTTATACTTTTCTCCTATGCTTTCCGGTAAGTTAAATATTGGACCTGTACCAATCTGAAAATATCCTTCCACACTAGCCTCAGGGCCAGATCTGATGTGGGGGTGCAGTACAAAAAGTCAAGGAGGCAGAGGATGGAAGTTCAGAGGGGCAGTGTACAAGGGGGTCAGCAGGGCAGAGGATAGGGTCAGCAGTTTGTAGGACATTGTACAGAGTCCATTATTTTGTAGTGGCGTGTCAAAGGGTCAGTGGGGCAGTGTACAGGGTGTCAACAGGCTAGAAGATGGAAGGTCAACAGGGGAGTGTACAGGAGTTTACAGGAGGTTAGTAGGGCAGATGACAAGGGATCAGTAGGGAGGAGGACAGGGATCAGCAGGGCGGAAGACCGGGGTAAGTAGGGAAGAGCATAGGGGTCAGCAGGAAAGAAGACAGGGGTCACTGCTGGCAGGACAGAGGACAGGGGTCACTGTTGGCAGGTTGAAACACCGGGATCACTGCTGGCAGGGCAGAGGAAAGGGTCATTGCTGGCAGGACATGGGGACAGAGACTCAGCAGAGCTCCTCCCCCCACACAGCACATAGCTGAGATTGGATTCTCTTTTACACAGTCATGATCTACACAGTGTAAGGCTGGCTGTTATGTTGCAATTCTGACCTGTGAAATTCCCTGGTCAGAATGACAGTGCAACTACAGTAGCCAGCTACACACTGTGCAGACTGTGGCTTTGTGTAAAGGAATCGGATCTCATCTGTGTGCTGTGTGGGGAGCAGGAGTTATGCCATCTGTGTCCAGGTTGTGTGCAGTGCAGGAATGGAAGAAGAAGAAGCTCAGTGGTTGGGCACAACATCCAGAAAGGCATATGAAGACTCACTTTATCAGCTCTTCTGGTGTATTAATATACACAGTGAATTCTATCAGCACTAGTATTGTTTTTAACTACAAAAAAATGTATTTATTGTATGATTTTCTTTTAACATTTGTTACTTAATAAATTGTTTCATTTTTTATTACAAGCTGTTGCCTGTACAGTCTAAAATTGTCCTTTGCTTGCTTTCCAAAACCCTCCAGAAAGAAAGAAGGGGTAGGGGTCTTTGGGGGGGCTATAACTGGGCTCAGTCCACAGATAGGTGATACGAGTCAGCCCTTGGCTTCTCTTAAGTCTTAGATATTTCAAGAGGGAGATTTGGGTGTTCCTACCTACCTTTTGTGTGTTCCAACTCACTCCTGTTGCATTCTTCATGATATAAAATAAATAGCATCAAACAGTGTGGGAACACCTCATATTGGCCACAGCAGATGTTCAGACCCAGGAACACAAGCGCAGATACCTCACCAACAGAGTTCCCAAGTCATAAAATAAACTTTTGTTTGGTTTAGCACTTCGTTGTCTACCAAAAACTGAAATATCAGCTTTGGATGGACTGATTCTTTAAAGTAACCCTGGCAATAAATATCACATTTCACAAGACTGTAGCTATTCCTAAAAAAGAAGCAAGTGAATATATACCTATCCTGCACTGCAGGGATGCTGATCGGATTGAGAGAAATCCCTGACTGAAACCTGAAGGAAAACTGACAATTCCGGGAGTGTCAATTTCCTGGGTCCCTTACAGTGTTCTCTTGTTTCTTCCTCTGACCTACACATCCAGTGGTGTATTTAGGTTTTGTGCTGCCCTAGGCCTGACTAAACTTGTGCACCTCCTAATTTAAATATGACCCACTCCTTCCTGTAAAGGCCACACCCCTTCCTGTTTATGACCGACCCTGTCATCTGTAAACCACAGACCATAACCACAGTCTATCAGTGCCCATCAGTGTAGCTTCATCAGTTCCCATAAGTTCAGCCTCATCAGTGCAGCCTTATCAGTGCCACCTCTTTACTGCCCATCAGTGCAGCATATCAGTGTGGCCTCATCAGTGGTCACCAGTGCAGCCCCATCAGTGGCCACCAGTGCAGCCTTATCAGTGCCCATTAGTACGGCCTTATGTCACGGGATTAGTAACATTACTCTTTTAAGATATTTGGACTTGTGTTTGTTGCCACTGATTGTAATTATAGGATTATTTCACTTATTTGTATAATAAATAGGAAGCCCATAGTCATTATACAAGTAATGAAATATTTTTTTGCTGCCCCCCTGCAAAGTGCCGCCCTAGGCCTGGGCCTTGTTGGCCTAGGTCAGAATACAGCACTGTACACATCATCATAGGACCCAATCCACTGAGCACTGCGGGGGACCCTGAAGTTCAAAACTGCTTTTCTTTTGATTTCCGCTTGGGATTTCTCACAAGCAAAGGGAGAGGTTTACTAAAACGGGTGCACACAGAATCCAGGGCAGCTGTGCATAGTAACCAATACGCTTCTAACAATAACTTGTTCAATTTAGCTTTGACAATACAACATAGAAGGTGATTGGTTAGTATGCACAGCGGCACCAGATTTTGTGTGCACCAGTTTTAGTAAATCTCCCCCGAATTGTAAAGCCTCGTACACATGATCAGATTATCGGACAAATTTTGGTCCGTTTTTTGTTGCATGCTAGTCTTGTATGGAAAGTGAAGAGGTTACTTTCATAGAAATATTCTCGTACGACAGAATTCAACTTCAGAAGTGATGTCATGTTTTGTTTTGTATTGTTTCTTTTGTTTCCGAGCATGCCTAGTCCTGCTCTTACGATTTTTTTCGGACGAAAACTGTACTAATTAAACGAAAATCGGACATTGTGTTCACGTACGATAAAAATTTTATAGGGTGCACATCCAGTTTTTGTCGTACGAAAGTTCGTAATCGGCTGCCGAAAGCACCATACTAACAATCCGAAAATCGGCAGATCGTTTGTCAGACGAAATTTTACTTCCAATTTTCTTATCCTGTGTACGGGCCTTCAGTCTGATGGTGTGAGCAGTGGGAAAGGTAAGTAATTATTCGCTTGTTTCTTTTCTGGGTATGACTATTTTTAATTTTATTACATAATAACAGGGTTGCTTTAACTAGAGACAGATAGACCAACAGTGTCACATTATATTGTATATTGTAATAGTTAAGATAAAGCCATTTAAACTAAATGTATATGCTGATGTTGGAGTTTCTGTGATTTGTGAGCCAGGAATAGAAAGGTGCAGCCCTGAACAATTGCATGATTTATGAAGTCAGCAATAGCATTTGGCTAATTACTTTGTCTAAAATTAATGTGTACAGTATATAGTTTTGGGTGTGTGGAGTAGTACTTACTGTATGCCTTTAACCACTTAAAGTGGTTGTTAAGCTACTACTATAAATAAATGTAATCCATCTACTCTGTAATATAACACTAAGTGCTCCTGTGCTTATCTTATAAAAAAATATGCTGATCTATACCTATATCAGAGCAGCTCCCAGCGATCAGCTGATCCCTGGGCTCTCTCCTCTGCCCGGCTGACAGCTCAAGTGGGCAGGGCTGAGCACTGCCACTTACATCAGCCAGGGAGGGGGGGGAAGAGAGGGGGAGAGAAAGAGCCAAGGGGTTACGTGATCGCTGGGAGCCGCTCTGATATAGGTACAGATTGGCATATTTTTTCTATAAGACAGGCACAGGAGCACTTAGTGTTATATTACAGAGTGGATGGGATTATTTTATTATAAATATGAGAGCAGCAGGAGAGTAGGGGCGGGGGCTGACACAAGTAGACAAGCAGGGAGGGGAGGGGGGAGGAGGACACAGGAGACAGAAAGGAGAGCTGCAGATGATGGAGGCAAGTACACTGACCACGGTATCAGGGCTCCGTAGCTATGATATCATGATATACAGTGGCAGTTTACAGGGGGAGGGTAGAAACTGGCAGGATCAGCCAGGTTTTTTAGGTAGTATGGTGTGCCAAATGACACAGCACAAGCACTGTGCTGTATAACATACTTTAAGGAAACAGTATCTGTTTTTTTTTTTTTTTTTCTTGTTTTTTTTTTTTTTTTTGGGGGGTAGCAAATGCTTTAACCTGGCTAGCGGTATCCCCGAGCGTGGCTCGGGGTGGATTTTCCATGCTGTTATCGGTATCCCCGAGTCACGCTCGGGGTGGATGGGCAGAGCGCGCAGCGGTCTCTTACCTTCTCCTGGCGATCCAGCGATGATCTCCCATTGCTGTGATCGCCAGCCGTCTGAGATCCCCGCCGCTCGTCCGTCCTCCGTCGGTGTGATGACTTCCTAGTTCCGTTCCCTGCAGCAGCAATGCTGCATGGGAGCGGAACTAGGGAGGGAAATTTCAAACATTGAACGTTGCACAAAACACAAACACACACATAACATTTATAATATATATATATATATATATATGTACTGTATGTATGTATGTATATATATATGTATGTACACACACACACATATATATATATATATATACACACATATACACGTCTATATACACGTATGTGTGTGTGTGTATATATATATATATATATATATATATATATATATATATATATATATATATATATATATATATATATGTAATGCATGAATTATAATCTAATCAATAATATAATTTTATTATATAATATATATATATATTATATTATATATTATATAATAAAATTATATTATTGATTAGATTATAATTCATGCGTTTGTGTTTCAAATTTATCACATCTGGGATGTCTACTAGACAGTGGCGTAGCGTGGGGGGTGCAGGGGGGGGCGGCCGCACCGGGCGCAACATTTGGGGGGGCGCATCCCACGCCAGTGTCACTCTAGCAAACTTTAAAAATTCTTCCTAGCGTGTCACTTCAGCCGCCGCCATCTTCAGGCTAAACGATGGCCAGTCGGCGCCCTGTGATTGGGCCAACATTGTCATGTGCGGCAGCGGGGCTGGCCAGTGGCAGAGCCCCGCCTCGCTTCTGGAGCCCGCCTCGCCGTCTTCTAAGTCAGCCCTGCATGTGCCTCCGTCCCGCCTCCTCTAAGCTCTCACAATCCTCCCCGACCCGCCCCCTGTAAGGGCTCGATGACGCGGTGGTGTCCTCTGTGTAGTGGGCAGTGTAGTGTAGTGGGCAGTGTAGTGGTCAGGTAGGAATCAGGTAGGTCATTGTAAGGGTCAGTGTCGGGGACAGGTAGGTCAATGTAGTGGCCAGTACAGGAATCAGGTATGTTAGCGTAGTGGACTGGTAGGTCAGTATAGGAATCAGGCTGGTCAGTACTATTGTAGGAAGGGACTCGGGGAGTACTAAAAGTCCGCAGGTTAGGGGGCGCAAATTACTTGCCTTGCCCCGGGCGCTGACAACCCACGCTACGCCACTGCTACTAGAGACTTGTTTTGGTCAGGTTTAAGTCAGTAATTACTAAGAATTGTAGGCCTATAATACAGAACGCCAAATTTCCATGAAAAGAATTGTACCGCTTTTGGTACAGAATTCCTGACATAATCATACCGCCAGGGAGGTTAAGGATCAGAAGGTTTTCACCCCCTTAATGACCAGGCCATTTTTTGCGATACGGCACTGCGTTATTTTAACTGACAATTGTGCAGTCATGCGACGCTATAACCAAGTAAAATGTATGTCCTTTTTTTTCCCACAAATAGAGCTTTCTTTCGGTGGTATTTGATCACCTCTGCTGTTTTTTATTTTTTGCGCTATAAATAAAAAAATAGCGACAATTCTGAAAAAATAACAAGATTTTTTACTTTTTGCTATAAAACATATCCAATAAAAAAATTTAAAAAATCAAATTTTTTCATCAGTTTAGGCCAATATGTATTCTGCCACATATTTTTGGTAAAAAAACAATCCCAATAAGTGTATATTGATTGGTTTGTGCAAAGGTTATCACATTTTCAAACTAATGGAAAGATCTATGTCATTTTTATTTATTTATTTATTTTTTACTAGTAATGGTGGCGATCAGTGATTTTTAGCAGGACTGCGACATTGCAGCGGACAAATAACTGACACTTTTGGGGGCACCAGTGACGTTACTACAGTAATCAGTGCTAAAAATACGCACTGTTACTGAACTAATGAAACTGGCAGGGAAGGGGTTAACACCAGGGGCGATCAAAGGGTTAAATATGCTTCTAGGGAGTGCTTTCTAACTGTGTGGGGTATGTACTCAATAGATAAACACAGAGACCTGTGTACCTAAATAGTAGGAACTAGGGGTGCACCAATCCGACTTTTCTAGTACTGATGCCTGGCTTTGCGTATCTGTCAATACCGGTACTATTGTTTGGTTATAACAATTGTGCATTCAAAATCTAAAATATTATGTAATCAAAGTCAAACTCAGAATTAAAAACAATAAAATGTAACCACAAGAAAAAAAAACAGTTTATTGCTTGAACATACAATAGTAATCAAGCAGAAAACAGTATTGAACTTTGCTGTAATACCACCTCCCCTCCGGATCGGCCTGTGGATCTGTTAATTTTACCGATCCCAGATCCAGCTATTTTGCCAGTATCGAGGCCGATATCTGATCCTAATATCGGATCGGTGCATCCCTAGTAGGAACACAGGATCCCTGTGTTCATCTGTGACAGGACAATGGTCTGCCTTGTTTACATAGACAGGCCACCATTCTGTCTCTATGGGGTGCGATTGTGGGTGGCCGGCGGACATCGCATCCCCTGAACCCGCTGACTGGCTCCCCGTCTGGCCAATCGCACGTGTGCGCCCCCACTGTCTGTTACACGGAACTACGGTTTAAAACGCATCCAAGTTGCATATATGTGAACCAAACCTAAGGGGAATTGTACCCAAGAAGATAACGAACAGGGAAAAATATCTGGTCCCCAGGGCAGGATATTAGCTTTGCTCATAAGAGGAAACTGTGACTTTGATCCATTACACTGTAGGATAGCTTAGGAAGACATGTTTGGAATCAGCACTGGGGTATAAGGTAACTGGTGCACAATGTACCATTTAACCACTTCCGCACTGCTCACTAGAGCTCTACTGCGGCAAAATGGCTCGATAACGTCTGGCGACGTAGACCTACCAGACATTCCCCTCTCTCGGCGGCGTGTCAAAAATGTCAGCCAAGGGTCCGATCTGTCCGCCGCTATTTCGCAGTCCCGCAAAAAAAATTGCAGATCGCCGCCATTACTCGTTAAAAGCCGCGAAAGGTGAAATTCCGCGAAATAGAAAAACCCTATTAAAATGCATTGTAGGCATGATTTTTTTACTGTCACTGTACGTGTAGAAGCATTTTAAGGTCTTTAAACACACTCATTTAAACACATAAAAGATACTTAGAGACAGAGCAAGAGCTATGAAAAACACAAAAATCTTTCATTTTGAGGTATGGGGAACCAAATTGTTGTTTTCAAAAAATGTATTGGGGCAATGTTATACAGTCTGGTCTATTTAGATACAACTATATCTTTGAGATAGAGTCTGGAAAGTCAATATGTCGCATAGTGACTTTCCTCCAAATGCATATTGGTTATTGCCCCCGTTATCAGGTGTTGGAAATTGGATCTCCTGTCAGTCTTTTGTAGTGAAGGGTGAAAGCAGCTCCATTTGTTTTTATGAAACTCTGGTGATCAATACTAGTTCAACGGAGGACAGGAAACTCTACTGTCAGTCTGTCAGTGGAGGAAAACATAAATAGAAGTAGAGCAGTATATACTGGCTAGAGTGCATGGGTGGTCCTAAGCTTAAACCCGAAGGGTAACTACAATTTCCTGAAGAAGTAAAAAAAAAAAAAGAAAATCACATATAATTGCTGCACAAGCCATGTTTTACTTTAATGTTATTAAAAATTACCTTTCCTCTTCATACTGCAGTGCTGTAATTTTCTGTAAAATTGAATGCAATATGGAAACCTGAATTCGTTCTGTAATCCATTGTTTACAGAACTCCCCCTAAATGTAATACAATTTAGGTTTTAGGCATCCCCAGCAACAAAATTGTCATTCTTGGTGAGATACTTCCTAAGGGTTAATCACTTCTAAAGGGATGCTGACAGCTTTTATCATAGCAACAAATTGGCAGACAATATGACAGCTACAAGTGAGCAATTGTGACACTATATGGGCAAAAAATGGACAAATGGACAATCATGACAATATGGGGGTTATTTACAAAAGCTGGAGAGTGTAAAGTCTGGTGCAATTCTGCATAGAACCCAATTAGCTTCCAGGTTTTATTGCCAAAGCCTAATTGAACAAGCTGAGGTTAGAAGTTGATTGGTTACTATGCACTGCTGCACCAGATTCTGAGTGCTCCAGTGTTAGTAAATCTCCCCCTATGTGGCAATGACAATCCCAGGGACAGTAACAAGAATAAGAAATGAATATGACATACTCCAGTCCTGCTGCTTCCTCTCCTTTGTGGAAATACTAGTTCCAGTATAAATGCTGGGACATGTAGTTCCATACTAGAACTCATAGTTCCAAAAAAGACATAAAATTAGGTGTATCAGACCTAACAGAGCAGCCTGAGGTATAGACCCGTTTTCCCTCCTCAGTCCTCTTTCAGAGAGACCCGTGTTAGTAAAAGCTGCTGTTTGGCTGCACTAACTTGCTCCTTACTATGATAGAGCGGAAGATCTTTCACTATTGACTTCATGGCATCTCTGGCAGGATCCCATATAAGTAGTGTAGTGGGTGGGGCTTAGAGTTGTTCCAGTGTAGAGCAACAACATCATGGAGTGTAGGTTAGGAGACAGTGTTCTTGCCCCCCCTCCCCCGACTACCCCTGGTGTGCTGGGATCATTTAATAAGTGCACCCCTGACCATGGAACATTGGACTTATGTAATGCCCTTGAAGATGGGTAAAGACTCTTACAATTTTTATTGGTATGTTTGCTTGTGGTTTTTAGGCAGCATCACGGAACTGTATCTCGCAAACATTCAGTAAAAATCGTGGACGTTGCTTCTGGCTGGATTGACATTAATTACAAGCGATGCCTGGAACATTGCCCCACAGTTGGACCTTTTTTGGTGGACATTGCCCCACAGTTGGACCTTCTTTGGTGGAAATCCAATCCACAGTTGAACCTTCTTTGGTGGGTTTAGCTCTGAGGAAGAGAGTGCATCTCCCGAAATGCCTAAGCTTGCCTATTGAAGTAAGGGCTTGGCTTTGCTGACATCGCCCCACAGTTGGACCTTCTTTGGTGGACATCCAATCCACAGTTGAACCTTCTTTGGTGGGTTTAGCTCTGAGGAAGAGAGTGCATCTCCCGAAATGCCTAAGCTTGCCTATTGAAGTAAGGGCTTGGCTTTGCTGACATCGCCCCACAGCTGGACCTTCTTTGGTGGACATCCAATCCACAGTTGAACCTTCTTTGGTGGGTTTAGCTCTGAGGAAGAGAGTGCATCTCCTGAAATGCCTTAGCTTGCCTAATGAAGTAAGGGCTTGGCTTTGCTGACATCGCCACACAGTTGGACCTTCTTTAGTGTGATTTGTTTGACAATGCTATTATAGAAGCACTTTTGTGAGTATGTTTTAGTTGTTTAGTATAATAATAAAGTGTAGTTTGGTAATACATTAGGCCATTGTGTCCTCCTGTCTATATTTACGTTATTCACAAGCAATGGTTAAGTGGAAGCGCCTGAAGTGGGCCAGTACTCAGTAAAGCTACAGTTGGCTGAATTGGTGCAACCCATAAAAGGATGCACTGATGGGATATACAGGATTCTGAATACAAGTGTAAACCTGGTCGACCAGGAGTTGGTGATGGTTAATGGAAAGAGGTGTACTCTACTGTCCTGGGAGTGGACGCTTCAACCCCAACATAGATTTTCTATGTGATCTTACAAAAAAAGGAGCTTTAAACTTTGAAACAAGCTTGTCAAGCTGTGCCAGTGACATATTTCATCCTTGGTTTATACCGTGAACAGTCAGGAATCATTGCAGTAACCTTTCAATCACAGGAGCAATTCCAATATGGTGTGTAAGAGGAATATACCACAGGACCCCTCAACCAGAACACACAACACAGGACCCAGGTGCACGTAGTCTGCAACAATGGAGTCAGAATGCAAGGCTTAGTGAAAGTGTGACTCTGACAGCTCTTGACCAAGGGAATGGTGTCTTGGGGTTATAGCATGTCATCTATACACACGTTGGACAGAACAGTAGTTCTGCATGGGCTCGGGCAGGTACAGTGCTTGAAATCAGCCCAGGAGAGCCCTGTACTTCTGCAGGCCCCACAGTGGAGCAGTGACCTTGTGGTACCCTAGAGCCCTGCTTACTCAGAGAGGAGCCAGAAGTGTGGCTCTCTGCTGTACATATCAGAATATCTAATTTGAACTCCTGAAATAGTAAATTATCTACAATATGTGATTGTATACCCTCACCTTGTAAAACAGCCCATTTTAGGCACAAGATTTGTGTATAGATATAAAAAAAATTATAAATACCTTTTCCCCCTCTTTTTTTATAAGTGATCACTTTCCCACTGATCTTAGCTGCATAAGAGCTGGGGGAGGAGAAACAGCAGTACACTGAGCTTCATAGTGACTGGCTGTGCGGGGGGGGGGGGGGTTCAGGAGAGGTCTGATCATTGTAGGAGCTAGAGAACTGACCACGGTGTGTTTTCCTGCTTAGTGTGGTCATTTTTCTAATGGAAAGCAGAGGGGCTGGCAGGAACACCGGGGATTTCACACAAGGGAAGCAATACAAAAAGAGTACAGGATACTTTTTCATACAAGTACATGGTACAGCAGGCACATATCAGGAATATGAAATGTTGGCTTTACATATTCTTCAATCATAGAATTTGCTGTGCCTGGACTTGGGCTTTAATGTATATTAAACAAAACCCTGATTACATTTCTAGGCAGCCAGTTAGAAATAGAAAAGCCTAAAAAACGTAATGTGGTTGCTGTGAGTAACTGCACATTATGACAGCGCTCAGATCTGTATGTAAATGCAGACTTTGTGACATGAGTGTGCTAATCTGAAGTCAGCCATACTAACATGACCTATTTTATTAGGGAGACATTTGTCCATCCCTGCATTTCCCAACTACTGTTTGTCTAATTCCTCGTTTCCACTGAGTGGTACGCTACGGTACTGTTCGGTTCAGTAAGGTACGGTTCGGAACGGTACACATTGCGTTTCCACTGCCAATAGTACCCTTTCATGATAGGCGTAGTGTAGCAGGAAAGCTGTGATAGACGATTCTCTGTCAACCAATCAAAGTTCTGCAGAGTGTAGCTCCACCCTGTTGGTACGGTACTAATGTGCTTGGTACCCCAACGAAAGGGTACCAAAAAAGTGGTACGGTACGGTTCGGAATTAGGGTACCATTCATAATGGAAACGACATAAATAGCGTACCGTACCGAACCGAACCGTACCAGAAAGCTCAGTGGAAACGAGCCATAAATGGAAATTGGAATCACTACCTGAAAATTAAGGACATAAAACTGCATTCTAATTAATCTGTGAACTGTAGCACTTATATGTCGCATACCATGTGACCTTTAGGAACATGTGTAATGGTCTGACATTGAAAGCTGATATTCAATATATGGAACTTTAAAATTGCTTTAGCCAGTAGGAAACTCTTAAACAGGATATGATTACCAATCCTTGCCAAATGAGTACCTAATCAGCCACCTCCTATTGTATTAGAGAGGACAGTACTGTGGGATAGGGCAGTGTTTCTCAACCTTTTTTCAGTAGAGGCACCCTTTAAAAATCATGGAAATCTTGAGGCACCCTTTAAAAATTATGGACAGTCTCGAGGCACCCCATTCTAAAATGTAAAAAATATTCTAATAGTTTTACATAATGCAGCAGCATCCAAACCCATAGAACACCCAATGTTAGAGAGAATTTAGTCTTCAAAAGCAAGTACACTTTTGAAAACTGGTCCTCACTAGTACTCCAATGTTTCTTTTCTTACTCAGTTTTTCTCCATCATTCAGCTAATGTGACCCCAACGCTGATGGAGAGGGGGTACAAGGATGCTGTGCAGGCGGATTACATATTCCATATTAACTGATGATGACATTGGTCATTAGGACGCCAGCAGCTAGAAGGTTGTATTGGTGCACAATAAAAACCTGTGGCTTTTTGTAACTAAAAGGCAGGCTTCATCCACACGCTGGCTGGCTTGTATACAAATTTTAGGCAATGTTTAGGCATTTTGCCAAGGCACCCCTAAAGAAACCTCCAGGCACCCCTGGGGCACCCTGGTTGAAAAAGGCTGGGATAGGGAATAGATGTTTGGTGTCCATTAGCACCATAGTTATTAATGGAGTCAGGCTCTTCATGTAAAGCAAGACCTTAAAAATTCCTTATCGCTTGCCGACCACGCACTGTAGCTTTAGTGCTACAGTGCGGGCCAGCTGTGCAGACTCACGTACAGTGTTCAGCATAAAATGAGAGCACCTCAAAAGATTTGTCAGAAAACCTTTACTTTCCTTTCAGAATCAACATTCTCTACTATACTATACATGTTACTACAAAATACTCCTACAAATGCTGTCCATTGATTGCATCCAAGATTTGTTCATTTGCACACACAAAAAAGTATTTTTTCCTAACAAATTCATTCAAGACCATGTTGCAAAAATTAGTACACCCCAAGGAAAGTCCTAGAAGAAAAGCAAAATTTTAGACAACAAAATCCTAATTACCAAGACTTCAACTACAGGGGATTCTAATTAATCATTAAACAGATGTCCACCAAACAGTTGATTATTAAAGGGTGTTACTTAACCTTCCTAGCGGTATTCCCGAGTGTGGCTCAGGGTTAAATTTCAGTGCCAAAAGCGGTAACCCCCGAGCCACACTCAGGGTACCGCTAGGAAGATCGCTGGATCCTGTTAGAGGGGTTACTTACCTTGTCACCGGGATCCAGCGATGTATCCCGGCGGTGTGTGGCGGCGGATCTTCCTCCCGATGCTCTGTGTACCCCGGCTTCCGTCTCCTGCGACGTGACGTTCGCAGGGGGGTGGAACCGGCGGCAAATTCAAATGTAAAACACACCAAACACACTGATACAATTCAAAATAAAATAAATTCACATTAGATTACCCCCCAGTGCTCTTTCCTGCAGTTTTACTGTACTTTTTATGTATATACGTATATATATATATACGCATGTGTGTGTGTGTGTGTATATATATATATATATATATATATATATATATATATATATATACATATACATATATACCAAAAGCAGCTCTTGCATCTTTTTATGGGCAACAAGCTTCACACGATTTTTAAAGGTATGTTTTTCTGCGTTTGTCATGTGATTCTGTCGCATGACAATCGTGGTAAAATCGCACCACATTTGGGTTGTCATTTAGAAAGATTGGCATCCAAACACCCCATGCGATTTGGAATTGCAGGCAAAATCATGGCAATTCTGTCTGCGATTTCAAATTGCAAAGTGTGAATGGGGCCTAAATTCTGTACCTGTATGACCAGACAAATAGTAGATAAGCACATGACAAATTGGGAAACCCTCTTCTCTGTTTGCTTTACCATCACTAAGTAATCATCCCTTTATTTTCATTCCATTTTAACTAAAATGGAACTAATAATGATACTCTAATTAAAAGTCTCTGGGGTTGATTTACTGCAGGCAAATCGATTGTGCACTTTGCAATTGCATTTGCACTCAATTTCCCCAGAGCTTAATAAATGCGGTGAACCTCTACTGATTTCCATCATCCAATCATGTACAGCCAATGCTTTTTTCTTTTAATTTTCCTTGCCTTGATTGGGTATTCAAAGTGAAGTTTCACTACATTCACTAAGCTCTGGGGAAAATGAGTGAAACTACACAAAGTGCAAAGTCTATTTGTTTTTAGTAAATCAACCCTACTTTTTAAGTAAAAGTCAATTTTTAACCTGCAGAAATAATGACAAGCTTATTTATCACGTGTTTTTCTAGGTACCACAACATTGGGATTCTGGTACTTTTTCATCATGATGTTAATGACATAGTATTAGAATTTTCCAAACTAAACGTCTACTTCAAAACAAGAGGTGGAACCTACCACAAAGTGAACAGCATCATTACAGATATTGGATCTGTCCTATTTAGTGTGAGCTGGTAAGGTGATACTTTTGTAACTTGTCGTATGTGTGACCTCTCACATCAGCTGCTAAATATCTAATTGTTTATATAGTTCTACATAGTGTCACATTCCTTTCCCTACAGGTTCTGGTTCCGACTCTACTGGTTTCCTATGAAAGTGCTTTATGTCACTTGTTGTTCCAGCCTTGAGTCTAATCCAGACATCCCTTTTTATTTCTTCTTCAATGTTCTCCTATTTGCACTGACACTTATGAATATTTATTGGTTTCTGGTAAGTACGCAACTTTGTGACAGTTTCTTGCACAACCTGCAATTACTTCATTTCTCAAAACATAACATGAATGTTGCATGTTTCTGTTCGATTGTATTAAAGGGGATCTGAACGGAAAATACAATTAGATTTTTTGTAATCGCCATAAAATCCCTTTTGTCTGAGGTTAATGTTGGACATAGATTGCTCTGTTCTTCACGATTGGGTTATACTGTCATCTGCAGGAGTAGGACTTTCGGTACAAAATAATGTCAGCTCCTGTTGGTGGCCACATTCCCTTGAAGAATGTCCTCTGTTTGCGGTTTAATTGATCTTATTCAAGGACAGTCAGATGTTAAAATAGGGGTTTATGTACAAATAGACATATACATACAGTAAATTCTAATTACAAGGGATAGGAAAAGGGGTAATGGGTCAAAGGTAGGTAGTAAAAGGGAAACTGATATCTTGAGCAGATGTCCATTAACAAGCTCTCATAGGAACATGTTAACTTGTTCCCACACCCAGGTCAAGATAAGTCTGGAGACCTGCATTCTGCGGATCTGTGAAAATTATATCTGGGTTATACCAATAGAGTTGGTATGCGGTCAGGAGGGGACAGTGCTTCACATATGGTGGCAGGGCCCCAATGTGAGGCATTTTTGATCAGAGTATATAACTTCATTTTTCCCTCACCCAAGTTAATCTGATTAAATGCCGGTAACATCCGTCAAAGGTAGGTAGTAAAAGGGAAACTGATATCTTGAGCAGATGTCCATTAACAAGCTCTCATAGGAACATGTTAACTTGTTCCCACACCCAGGTCAAGATAAGTCTGGAGACCTGCATTCTGCGGATCTGTGAAAATTTTATCTGGGTTATACCAATAGAGTTTATGGGTTTCATTGTGTTCATTTTTTTTATTTATTAGACTGGTAATGTCACCCTTTTGTGCACATCACTTTTTTATGTTCTGCTTCAAGGGCTGTATAGGCACACCTGGGGTACCCCCTTAAACCATTTATGGGGTGGACCTTGGAGGAATGGGTTTGCCCATGCCTTTTGGATATGTTTGGTGCCACTAAACTCCCATCTTTCCAGGTAGGCAGTGAGTAGAGCTCTCCTATACCAGTCAAAAAGAGAACCTTTCACCTGCCCATGCTATAATAAAGGGGACTTATTAGAAAAAGTGTTAAAAAGAAGCCTCGAGATCTCTCATCAACATCTCCATTATTGAGGCAAACTATAAAGTGCTATTACGAAAGGTACATGGTACCGGTTAGGCTTACTGCCAATACCTTATTGAGGCAAACTATAAAGTGCTATTACGAAAGGTACATGGTACCGGTTAGGCTTACTGCCTATACCCTGGGGTCTCCTCTGCTATGCTTCAGAGGTTGCGGTCAGGAGGGGACAGTGCTTCACATATGGTGGCAGGGCCCCAATGTGAGGCATTTTTGATCAGAGTATATAACTTCATTTTTCCCTCACCCAAGTTAATCTGATTAAATGCCGGTAACATCCGTTACTAGGCAGCATGGTGGAGGAGACCCCGAGACATCAGAGGACATCACTTATATATTTGTGTTGGTTAAAATCATCATTGCCAGGTGCTGGAAATCAGTAGTCATACCTTTTTAAACACAAACTCTCCTGGACCATGATAAAGGAGCATCTAACGGCAATCTTCAATGACAAAATGAAGCTGTTTGAGAAGGTATGGGATTCATGGATCAAATATCTGACTGCTGATCCCAGGACCTTGCCCGCTTAGATTGTTATTTAGATAGTTAGATAGTTTGCTTAAGACACAGTCTGCACTGAGCACTTTAAGGACTTTTAGTTCATCACATAAACCACCATTGATTTATTTATTTATTCACTAATTTATGCAATATTTATTTATGCATTTATTGAATTAGGTTATTTGTATATTGCAAGTTTGTGACCAATCACATATGCATTAAAGCACTTTACAGTGAGAGCTGATTGCTGAGCGCAATACTCACCCTTGCTAACATTTGATGTAATCGCCTCCTCATTAAGGAGGTCGAAAGCCATTGAACGTATGACTAGTAAACTGTGGGTTTGACCCAGAGAACATATTTTTCTTGTTACAATTAGGTAAGGTACAGATAACATGCTTTGGCATAGAATTTTGGGGGCTGAATGCCTTCCGCCTGGAAGAAGTCTCAAAATGTTACAACAAATATGGAAATGGACCTTTGTTACTGGAGTGAGACCAATGGTATTGAGCATATAAATCTTCAAGTCTAATCTGATTAATGGTACACTCCTCTCGCTTTTAGAATCAACAATACCTAGGTATTCTCCTCTATGGTTTATGTTTAGGTTATCCCTTGTGTTTCCTCATGCCAATACTTTGTACAATGGAGAAACTGCTTTATTGTCAATCTTTGGTTTTCGGGCTACTATTTGTGATCGATTTATCCTTTACTTTTGTTATTGTCAAAATCTTCAATAAAAATGAGTGAAAGAGAAAAAATGTTAAAAAATGTAAATTTTTGCGACCCTCTGGGTCTATCTTTCTCTGCTGCTTCTTATATATTATCGATATCTACCGTGTAAATTGTCATGCGGGTTACAGAGACTCCCTAGCACCTGGTATTCCAGGTCACCATTTCAAACGTATATCTGCATCCTATGCTTGGAATTCATTTTTGCTGTGTTGACCTTTCTATGTACATGTTTCATTTTTGACATGCCTATGCTGAGGTATCTGTACTTACTGTGTGTTACCTTAAAATAAAGTATTGAAAAACAATGTACATTTTAATTAAATGCCAAAAAAAAAAAAATTAAAAGCAACTCTGTTGCTCAATGCAAACATTTGAATGCGAATGTGCATGTACATGTACAGGTGCATCTCTTAAAATTAGAATAGCATGAAAAAGGTAATTTATTTCAGTAATTCAATTCAAAAATTGAAACTCATATTTTATATAGATGTGTTACACACAGAGTGATATATTTCGACCTTTTCTTTCTTTTAATTTTGATGACTATGGCTTACAGCTAGTGAAAACCCAAAATTCAGTATCTCAGGAAATTAGAGCATTACATAAGACCAATAAAAAAAAAAGGATTTTTAATACAGAAAAGTTGGCTTACTGAAAAGTATGTCCATGTACAGTATAGTATGCACTCAGTACTTGGTTGGGGCTTCTTTTGCATAAATTACCCCACAGATTCTCAATGGGGGTTTAGGTCGGGCGAGTTTGCTGCCCAATCAAGCACAGTGATACCATGATCATTAAAACAGGTATTGGTACTTTTGGCAGTGTAGGCAAGTGCCAAGCCCTGCTGGAAAATAAACCAGCATCTCCATAAAGCTGGTCAGCAGAGGGAAGCATGAAGTGCTCTCGAATTTCCTGGTAGAGGGCTGCACTGATTTTGAACTTGATAAAACACAGTGGACCAACCAGCCCCAGGCTGATCGTCTCCATGCCATAACGCATTGATGCAGTAATTCATGCAAAAGGAGCTCCGACCAAGTATTGAGTGTTACATGGACATACTTTTCAGTAAGCCAACATTTATGTATTAAAAATCCTTTTTTTTATTGGTCTTATGTAATATTCTAATTTTCTGATATACTGAATTTTGGGTTTTCACTAGCTGTGAGCCATAATCCTCAAAATTAAAAGCATGAGATATTTGAAATATATCACTCTGTGTGTAACACATCCATATAAACAATATAAGTTGTACTTTTTAAATTGAATTACTGATATTCTAATTTTATGAGATGCACCTGTATGTGCACATGTTAGGTATCACCACCAGAGCAATAATTCTAGGGCCAACATTCTCGGTTGACTCCTAAGTGATGACCTGTAAAGGTTTCTGAAGCATTGCTTATGGGCAATGTTGGGTACTATAATTTTGTACCATCTCCTAGGTGCACAAGTTAAAATGTTAAATTATAAGATAATAAATAAAACAATTTTTTTGTCCCCGTGCACAAACCCTAACACAAATGCACGCATAGTGCGTACACATGTTAAGTATGACTGCAAGAGCAATAATTTTAGTGTCATTGTCCATAGGTTACTCTAAAATGATAACCTGTAAAGACTTTTGAAGAAGTGCAGTTTATGGACAATTTTGGGTTCCATAGTTTTTCACCATTTTGTGGATGTAAACAATTTTAATGTCTGACGTGTTTGATATCCATTTATTTGATGCAACTCTATTTTTAATATTTTATCAAAATGTTGGTAGTATATTGTGTTTGTATTTACTAAGATTCATGTATTCATGAACAAATAGTGTATTTTTTGCTGAAAATAGAGTTTTTAAAAACAGTTACGCAAAAGTTCACCATAAAAAAAATTGCAACTGCCAACATTTTGTTCTACACGATCTCTAGATAATTGTTTGCAGATTTATAGTAGTTTTCAAGTTAAAAAAAAAAAAAAGTGTGCAAAATATGAAAAAATGCTCCAGTAGAAAAGTTGGTTAAAGAATAATTTAAAGATGAATTATCACTACAACTTTAAAAATTGTGACTATCTCAGGGGACCCAGTGCATGTAGCACCTAGTCCTGTGCTGATCTGTGCTGTTTTTTTTTTTTTTTTTTAATCATTACTAACTAGTTATTATTATTAATAACACTTTATTATCACTGTCAATTCTGGATGTAGCTCCACCCTGATTTAAAAAGGAGCTACAGTCTGGGCATAAAAAAAAAAAAAAAAACCTTTACTGACTTTATATAAGAACACTTATCTGTCCAGGGATCCAGCGATGTCTGCATCCCGAGCCGATTCGTCAATCAGCTTCAAGTGCAGGCGCTAGCATCTTCACTAAGGCTCCTTTCACACACTCCGTCCGTCAGATGGAGTCCATTTTTATCAGCGGGGGATCGATCTGCCGATCCCCCGCTGAGCAGGAGGATGACAGCTGTGTCTATGGGGATAATCGGATGGGAACGGACCGATCCAATCTGCTGGACGGATGGAAAATAGGGTTTCCATTCATCCAGATTTGACTGATCGGATCGGATGTCAGCGGACATGTCTCCGTAAATACTCGGGAGATCCCTGCGGTGATCTTACCCGGAAGTGGGAGCTGATACCTGTCAAAACCAGGTACTTGCTGCTCCCAAAAAGTGCAAAACGTGGCATTGGAGAGGGGGGGCAGGTGCGAACAAGCAGAGCTTCCCCTTTTGGGTGGACCTCTGCTTTAGGCTCAAAATGTGGATGGGAGGTATAGCCAGCCCCCACCTCTTCTTCTCTTTGCTGTGTGTTTCAAACTTCTCAGCCGCATCAGTTGTCATTACAAGACAGCCGACCGTCGGCTATGGATGCCGCTACCGGGGTGATGCCTCTAGCTGCAGGCATCACTCCGGTACAAGCACTTTCTGAAATATCGGTAATATTGGCCACCTTGGTGGCCGATTCCGATATATCAGGGAAAGTGCATATCGGCCCTCGATATATCGGCTTTGCCTATAATCGGTCAATCCCATCGTTTGTAGACACTATAACTTTTGCATAAACCAATCAATATACGCTTACTGGAATTTTTTTTGCAAATATGTTGCAGAATACATATTGGTCTAAATTGATGAACAAATTTGATTCTTTCAATTTTTTTATTGGATAGGTTTTATAGCAGAAATATTTTTTTTCTTTTCAAAATTGTTGGTCTTTTTTTGTTTATAGTGCAAAAAAAATAAAAAACGCAGAGATGATCAAATACCACCAAAAGAAAGCTCTATTTGTGGGAAAAAAAGGAAATACATTTTATTTAGGTACAGCATTTCACAACCGCGCAATTGTCAGTTAAAATAACACAGTACCGTATCACAAACAAAAAAATGGCCTGGTCATGAAGGGGGGTCAATTTTCCAGGGGTCAAGTGGTTAAACAATATGAGCCAGACTTTTAGGATAATAAAAAAGGGTAGCAGTGCTTTAGCATATAATTGCTTATACCATACTTCCTCTCGTTTCCCTGTCATTTCCTGCCTAGTTGTCCATAACTGTCAGTAAAGTCAGGGAACAGTAGATTGCACGGTACTCTAAAGCACTTCTGCCATGCAATTTTAGGAGGCTGAAGGGAAAGGTCACAAAGTGGAATTTTAATAAACAATAGAATGAGGTAATCATGGATGTTTAAATATTACAGTGAGGTTATATGTAGTGTTATTTGTGTAGACAGCTTGAGAGGTCGTAAATCTGAATTTGGGTAAAACAGCTAATAATATTCAATGTATGTACTTTGTTTTACATTGAAGGTCTTCTTTCTTTGCATACTCCCTCATTTAACAATGAATGTTTTGTCATGTGTTTGGCTGAATGTTGATTTCAGCATGTGGGAATCAGCCATATATCAATGCACAGTGTGTGCTGGCTGAAGAAAAGAATCAGTGAGTATTCTTTAATCTACTGTTACTGAATATTTCAAGTTCCAGTGGTTTAGTTTGGGGGAAGGGAGTAGGTTATGGATGTTCTTAGGTCTAGGAGATTTTTAAGAATATTTTGGGTGGATGGGGATCATGGATAGCTATCAGTTTGGTGGTGCTCATCTATACAGCCTGCCTATAATCATACATGTCATCAGTTAAGGCTCATACACACTATAAGAAAATTGGGCGAGAATTTTCGTCCAAAGAACTTTTGTACGATTTTCGTATAGTTTGTCTGTTTTTTTTTTGTTTTCTGGTTGAGCCAGATGGACTTGTGTCTTTTTTCAACCTGACTAACTATGTAACTATGTGCACAACTTTCGACAGCCGATTCCGACTTTTCATACGAAAATTTCCAAAGGGACAAACTCTAAAATGTTTCTCATATGGGAACAGACTGAACGATTTTCGTTCAAACACTTCAGCCCCGGAAGGTTTTACCCCCTTAATGACCAGGCCATTTTTTGCGATACGGCACTGCGTTATTTTAACTGACAATTGCGCAGTTGTGCGACACTGTAGCCAAAAAACATTGATGTCCTTTTTTTTTCTCCCCAAATACAGCTTTCTTTTGGTGGTATTTGTTCATCTCTGTTGTTGTTTTTGTTTTTTTTTTTTGCGCTATGAACAAATAAATGATCATTTTGAAAAAAAAAAAAAAAAATTTTTTTACTTTCTGCTATAAAACACATCCGATAAAAAAAATGTAAAAAATCTTTGTTCCTCATCAATTTAGGCCAATATATATTCTGCTACACGTTTCTGGTCAAAAAAATCTTAATAAGCATATATTGATTGGTTTGCACAAAAGTTATCTCGTCTACAAACTATGGGATATTTTTATAGCATTTTTTTTTTTTTACTAGTAATGGCGCAATCAACGATTTTTAGTGGGACTGCAACATTGCGGCAAACAAATCGGACACCTAACTGACACTTTACTGACACTTTTTTGGGGACCAGTGACATTATGGCAATAACGAGTGCTAATGCACTGTTACTGTACTTATGACACTGGCAGGGAATGGGTTACCAGGGGTGATCAGAGAGTTAAATGTGTCCCTGGGGGGTGCTTGCTAACTGTATGGGCGTTGCTTTGACTGGGGGATGACAGAGATCCATGTTCCCGTTTAGCAGGAACACAATACCTCTATCTTCTCCCCTGACAGAACAGCGATCTGCCTTATTTACATAGGCAGACCACAGTTCTGTCTGCTTCGGGGACCCACTGATTGGCTCCAATCACAGTGGGAGCGGCTCGCTGGCAGTGCGCGTGCGCACCCCAGACCAAGAAGAAGAAGAAGCGACCTACAGGTAGGTTGATTCGCGCAGCCCCCGCCGCCCTGCTGCAGTAAATGTGCAGTAGGCGCTCCAGAAGCGGTTAATGTGTACCATTTTTGTACAATTTCCATACAAGTAAAATCAGAAGAGAAAGACTGCGCATGATGAGAAACAATAAACAACAAAAAAAAGCCTTCATCGTATGAGAATTTTCAGTTTCAATTTTATGTGAAACAACGAGGAGAATTGAGCAATCCTTTGCCCGATATTCTTATAGTGTGTACCCCACTTTAGAGTTAAGGTGTAACTAAACCCTCCTCTCCTTTACAGCCAAGGAAACTGCCATCTTAGCCTCTGTTTGATCTGCAGTTGCCATAGTGGTGCACGTGTGATCAGTTATGACACCATAACAGTTTGGTTGAAGGCACAAGCAACAGAGACAGTTATTCCCAGCATGCCTTGAATGTAACTGGGGAAACAGTTAAATCAGTGGGTTTAGTTATTCTTTAGGGAGAAACTGCCATGTCATACAGATGTTTATCTGGAGTCAGACTGCCTTTTTAGAATGACTGCCATGAGAGACCCAGCTATCTTGATCTGCTTTTTGTGGCCTGCATGGTCGAACAGTTCTGCTGGAAAATTAAATTGGCATCTCCCTAAAGCTGGTCAGCAGAGGGAAGCATGAAGTGCTCTGGAATTTCCTGGTAGAGGGCTGCACTGATTTTGGACTTGATAAAACACAATGGACCAACACCATCAGATGACATGTCTCCCCAAATCATCACTGACTGTGGAAACTTCACACTGGACCTCATGCAACTTGGATTCTGTGATCTCCACTCTTCCTCCAGACTCTGGGACCTTAATTTCCAACTGAAATGAAAAATTGACTTTTGTCTGAAAAGTAGACTTTGGATCACCGAGCAACAGTGCAGTCCCTTTTCTTGTTAGCCCAGGTAAGATGCATCTGACATTGTCTCTGATTCAGGAGTAGCTTGACACAAGGAATGTGACAGTTTTAGCTTATGTCCTGGATACGTCTGTGTGTGGTGGCTCTTGAAGCACTGACACAAGCTGTAGTCCAGTCCTTGTGAATCTCCCCCAAATTCTTGAATGGCCTTTGCGTCACAATCCTCTCAAGGCTGTGGTTATCCCTGTTGCTTGTGCATCTTTTTCTACCACACTTTTTCCTTCCACTTAACTCTCCATTTTTATGCTTGGATACAGCACTCTGAATAGCCAGCTTCTTTAGCAATGACCTTTTGTGATTTACCTTCCTTGAGCAGGGTGCCAATGACTGTCTTTTGGACAAGTCAGCATTCTTCCCGATTATTGTGTATCCTACTGAACCAGACTGAGAGACCATTTAAAGGCTCAGGAAATCTTTACAAGAATTTTGAGTTAATTCGCTGATTAGAGTGTGTCATCATGAGTTTACAATATTGAAATTTTTCACAATATTCTAATTTTCTGAGATACTGAATTTTAGGTTTTCACTAGCTGTAAGCCAAAATCATCAAAATTAAAATAAATAAATGTTTGAAATGTATCACTCTGCCTGTAATGAATCTACATAATATATGAGTTTCACTTTTTGAATTTAATTACTGCAATAAATTAACTTTTTGATGATATTCAAATTTTTTGACATGCAGCTGTATGTATTATTGACAGATTTCTAGTCACTTTATATAGGGAACGGTCACTGAGAATTCTTATTCAAATATTCTATTAGGGCAAAATATCAACCGGGTTACAGAAGGATAAACTGTACAAAGTAGGTTCATGATGCAACCAACAACATGAGATATTCAAGAAGGAAAGGGAGCATGGGAGCAATGACACATACAAATCAGAGACTATTACAGTAAACTTTATGTAACAGGCAGGGAGTAAGGAGTAGGTAGACCACAGGGGTAGTATCAAGCTAACATATGCAAAAAATACAATCTGGGGGGTGATATGAGGTCACCGAGAATTCTATTGGCATTTATAAGATGCCGTATAAAGAAGATCTATGTATTTAGGGACATACACATTGGGGTTGATTTACTAAAGGCAAATTGGCTGTTCATTTTGCAACATTTTTTTCATCTTTGGCTGTTCACTTTGCAAAGAATACCCAATCCAAGGAAATTTTGCACATGATTGGATGATGAAAGTTAGCAGAGCTTCACTTTAGCTAAGGAAAAATTCTCTTGCAAAACGAACAGCCAATTTGCCTATAGTAAATCAAACCCACTTAATTAAGACCATGAAAGAACTAATTTATCACTTGTACTGTAAACTAACAACTGACACTGGTGTATGCTGTGCATAAGCCAGAATTCCTTCTAATTAAAAATAGCACTTTTGTCAGAAAGGAAGGGACAGTGCCAGACAATCCACAAGGCAACCTCAGAAAGACCTTAGGCCTAAATAATGTCTATGAGTCCAAATACAACGTTCATACTCCCGCAGTCAACCATGGGGATAGTGCAGTTGGTCAAAGTTCTGCACCTGTCTGTCTAATACAGTCTTACAGACAATGAAAATATGGTAGGTTCTCTGTGCCTACTGCAATCTGTCTCAATGTCCATCAAAGGGATGGGGGCCTCAAAGCTGATACCTTTCCTATGGTCCCAGTCAGCCCAAATCTGTCTCCAGGAAGGGAAAGCAAAGTAGCAAATTGATATACAGACAGAAAGCCAGACTGAGGTTTTTAGGGGTCTAATTAAATCTTTTCACACAAAATTCATACAGCTTTTGCCCTATAGTCACACATTTTTGCAAATTTTGTGAATCTTGGGTGAAAGTTGTGTGGGGAAAAAAAATGATGAATAGACCCCGAAGTGTTTCAGTTGTACAGATTTGTTTTAATATATCTATAGCACATGATATTTGCAAAGTTGAGAATAAATATTTCTTAAAACAATTAACCTTTTTTTTCCTAATAATTTCAATTAAAGATTTTCAAATATGATATGAAATTCGTAGTACACTTTACATAGGTAAATTCAGAGACATAGAAGAAAAGTCTCCCATTCAGATGAAACATACTGTGACAGTGCTAGGTCCTGCCACTGTGTTAATGGAGGTAGAAAGCGCACAGGGATTTTGTGAATGCAGAGTGAGGGGCCCCAGAATGTTTGTACTGAGCAGAAAATAGTGTTTTCTTCAGCTTTCTCAAGGTTTTGTAATTCCCAAATTGGGCTCCAGAGTTCAGAGACTTTAAAGAGCTTTGTGAGGGAAGATGCCTCCAGCATCCAGATCTTGCTCCATTGATGGGACAGGTGTGCTCCTCCCAAAAGCTAGGTGGACTCAGGCTAGGAAATAAGAGGGTTTCATATGGGAGCCAGGGTGTGGGCTTATGTAACAGGGAGCTGCAACTGTTGTACATGAGCACAGGTGTGTTGTTATATGGTCCGGAGGACCAAGGCAAAAGGCCTGCTGTAAAGAAGGAAGCCAGGAGGCATGGTATTATTTTGTCCTTTTCCTGTTTTGCTTTGAATGCTGTATGAAGCTGAATCCTCTGTGTATGAATCCTGATGTAATGAATTTTTTTTTTTTTAATAAAATTATACCGACAAGCTGTAAGACATAGGCCTGACTCTTCCATCACTGAATTAGATTCACCCATATTACAATATTATACCGACAAGCTGTAAGACATAGGCCTGACTCTTCCATCACTGAATTAGATTCACCTATATTACAATATATTACTATCTTAGTAGCGAGTCCACAAAAAAAAAAAGCATGGGGGAAATTAAGGGGAAAGGATTAGCTGGTGATGAGAAGCATGGGATCAGGCTGTAGGCACCAATGAAAGGTTTTCATCAAGTCTTCTACAGACCACCTGTTAAGGTAAGGCAATTTGACTCATATAGTGCTCGGGGTATGTGACTTGTAAAGAAGGAAAAGAGGGAAAAAATAAATGTGAATGGAGAAGCGGGGGGGCGGCTTTTGGGGTGGGCAGCTTGTCAGGGCATAGTCAAATAACATCAAAAGACAGGATCTGGAGTATGGAGCAGTTTCCATAGAAACCAATCAGCTTCCAGGTTTTTTTTTTTTGTCTAAGCTAAATTTACCATGCTGAAGTTAGAAGCTGATTGGCTACCATGCACAGCTGCACCAGATTTTACACTCTATAGTTTTAGTAAAGCAACCCCATGGTATTTACAGTATGTAATCTGGACAAACATGCCCAGGTTCATTTACCTAATTTTAATGTATGTCCTATTAAATACTCTGTGGCTTTAAAAATTACCATATAGTCCAAAAAGTTTACAAACTCTGGTAGTGAATGATTACCATATGTGCCATTTATTTGGTATCGTGTGCTATACTACAACCCAGGAAATTTGGCTTTGCATGTAATTAAGTTATTTATATGTAACGTGTTGATATGAATTTTTAAATAGAAATAAAATTTTAAGTCTGTGTTATGTGTGATCCTCCCCATCCCTATTTTCTCTTTTCTGCTCATTGTCTTCTAAATTTTGAGCGTTTATGCTTTTTTTACAGCATGACTGCATCATGAGCTACAGTATTTGGTGTTGATGATGCTTCTCTGCTTTGGAGAGTCCATCTGGGATGATTTTAATTTTAGTGACATGTGCCTGGCTGACATCAACAATTTTGTAGTTACTTAATTTGCAGTTTCAGACGTTCAGTATGTTAATCTATCTTATTTACTAGCCACATGTGCCTTGATCTTATTTCAATCCAATCTACTGCTATCTCTTTTGATTAGACAGAAATAAAGTGTTATTCATTTTAGGGAGCACATCTTCAAGCAAAGAAAAATGAAATGAGATAGTTACCACCATAATAGGTGTCCTTATTAGAAGATTTCCTATCGCCTCTTGTTCTGTGACAACTGTAACATTTTGGATTTCCTGTCACTTTCTGTCTAACGCATCCCATAGCTGATTCCTTTTTTTTTTTGTTCCACCAGCAGGTTTAACAAAAAAAAAAAAAAAAAGACTGGATTCCCCCATCCACACATTTGAGGTGGATGGGGGAATCCTCCCACTGTGCCTTTTGTATTCTGACACCAGGGGGACTTCCCCGCCATCAGAATACACTGCTCAGTGCTGCCAGGAATAGCAAGTGGTGCTGATCCAGCAGCTAAAAATCCAAAGGGCGGTTATACAGAAGTCTATTGTTAGATTGATTTCTGTACAACCAGTTTTTCTGCTCAGTGCTACCAGGTAAAGCCAGTGGCGCTGATCGAGCAGCAGAAATTTCACAGAGCGGTTGTACAGAAGTCTATCGGTAGATTGATTTCTGTACAACCAGCTTCCTATACATGAATAGAAATTTCGGTCTGCACAGTGGGAACATGAACAGTAATTGCATGTAAAGTGCTGCATAATTAGATACCTGTAATAAAATAAAATAAACACCTCACAGGGGGTTTATCCAAAATTAATAAAAAAAAAAAAGTTTTATATATACACTTTAACAATAAACTCAACCTTGTCACATGTCACAACTTTAAGTTAGTTTAAAGACAATTGAAGTATTGTATATAATTTTTTATAAAGTGGCAGGATTATAGTTTCATCTCTGGAGTAGGGATGATCGAACTTTTGAAAAGTTCGGTTCGGCCAGAACATCCGAACTTCCCGAAAGTTCGGCCCGGATTTCAGAACCCCATTGAAATCAATGGGACCCGAACTTCGGTAATCAAAAAACACAATTTTTAAGCCCTAAAACCCAATAAACGCCCCTAAAAAGTGCCCAGGGTTCTGGGTCATGCCCCATTAACTATTAATCACACAAAAAAAAGTTCTTAAAAATTGTCATTTTTGATAAAAAAGCCAATTATTGAAAAAATTAAAAAAAATTAAAAAAAAAAGAGAGATTTTTTGATTTTTACATTGGATTTAGTATCTGGGGGGTCTAAAAGGTGTGCATGTGAAGTTTCAGCTCTGTAGCATGTCCAGAACTATGAAAAAAAAAAAGATAATTTTTCAGTAGAACCGGGATGTGGGTTGGGAGCCTCCTTTAACTTTAACACCTATATGATCTTTTTTTCTGGTTCTGGACATGCTACAGAGCTGAAACTTCACAGGTACACCTTTTAGACCCCCCAGACACAAAATCACACAAAAAAAAAGTTCTTAAAAATTGTCATTTTTGATAAAAAAAGCCAATTATTGAAAAAAAAAAAGAGATTTTTTTTTATTTTTTTTTTTGGATTTCGTATCTGGGGGGTCTAAAAGGTGTGCATGTGAAGTTTCAGCTCTGTAACATGTCCAGAACCAGAAAAAAAAGATCGTTTGTATTAGAACACTTTCTTTCAGGACAGGTAGTTAGCTTCTCTCCCGGTTTAATAGAAGGCATTTTTTGGGGTTCTTTTCAGTCAGGAAAAACATCTGAACTTGTGTATAGTGGTACTGTGCACAAGTTCTGATGTTTTGCCTGCCTCCAAAAACCCCCAAAAAATGGCAGCAAAAACACACCTGGGCATTTTTTTTTTTTACGCTAGCGTTTTTTTTTTGGCATTTTTTGGGTTCTTTTGAGGCAGGCAAAACATCTGAACTTGTCTATAGTGGTATATATACACACATACTTATATGTTTATACACACCTAGACATATATAGGTGTGATAGTAGCAGAAATATATGCTTGCGCTAATGAAATCATTTACACTAATATATTTCTGCTACTATCACACCTATATGTCTAGGTGTGTATAAACATATAAGTATGTGTGTATATATACCACTATATACCACTATAGACAAGTTCAGATGTTTTGCCTGCCTCAAAAGAACCCAAAAAAATGCCAAAAATAAACTCTAGCGTCAAAAAAAAAATGCCCAGGTGTGTTTTTGCTGCCATTTTTTGGGGGTTTTTGGAGGCAGGCAAAACATCAGAACTTGTGCACAGTACCACTATACACAAGTTCAGATGTTTTTCCTGACTGCAAAGAACCCCAAAAAATCGCCTGCTATTAATTTAATAGCGGGCATTTTTTTGGGTTCTTTGCAGTCAGGAAAAACATCTGAACTTGTGTATAGTGGTACTGTGCACAAGTTCAGATGTTTTCCCTGCCTCCAAAACCCCCCAAAAAATGCCAGCAAAAACACACCTGGGCATTTTTTTTTTTTGACGCTAGCGTTTTTTTGGCATTTTTTTGGGTTCTTTTGAGGCAGGTAAAACATCTGAACATGTGTATAGGGGGTATATATACACATATATGTCTGAATATATACCCCTAGACATATATAGGTGTGATAGTAGCAGAAATATATTACTGTAAATGATTTCATTAGCGCAAGCATTTATTTCTGCTACTATCACACCTATATATGTCTAGGGGTATATATTCAGACATATATGTGTATATATACCCCCTATACACATGTTCAGATGTCATGTCTGACATCAAACATGTCCTCAAAAAAGCACTGACAGTGGCAGCCCCTGCAGCATAAAAAATGCTTGCTGGTGAGAAGCCATACTGGTGTTCCGAAGCTATTCAGAGAAATGATCATTTCTCTATTGCGGTCACCCTGAAATGGAAGGGTTTGGTCACCCTGCCATGGCAGTCACTGTCAGTTCACCCTACACTACATTGCGGTCACCCTGGTATGGAAGGGTTTGGTCAGTCGGTCAGCCTGCCATGGCAGTCAGTTTCCCCTACACTACATTACGGTCACCCTGGTATGGAAGGGTTTGGTCAGTCGGTCAGCCTGCCATGGCAGTCAGTTTCCCCTACACTACATTACGGTCACCCTGGTATGGAAGGGTTTGGTCAGTCGGTCAGCCTGCCATGGCAGTCAGTTTCCCCTACACTACATTACGGTCACCCTGGTATGGAAGGGTTTGGTCAGTCGGTCAGCCTGCCATGGCAGTCAGTTTCCCCTACACTACATTACGGTCACCCTGGTATGGAAGGGTTTGGTCAGTCGGTCAGCCTGCCATGGCAGTCAGTTTCCCCTACACTACATTACGGTCACCCTGGCACTTCATACTTTCCCTACAGAAACTAATTTTTTGAAGCTAACTTAAGTGTAAAGGAGCACTCTAACTACACTAGATATCCCTTTCCTCACACTAAAAATAGCTAAATGACACTTTTAAAGTAAAATTAACAGAACTGCTTCCACTCTCTTCCATGTCCAGTATAACAATGCTAGGAATTTGGCAGGGGCGATCTTATATACTGGGGGGCGTATTCACTAATGATTGGTCTAGGGACCCCCTAGTCACTCCAATCACATTCCTAGCATTCTCCTGCCCCCTCAATTGGCTTTTGCTAATGGTTCTGGTCCAATCACGGGCTTTTAAAGCCCATTTCCTGAAGCATTGCATTGTGGGCGGTTCTGGTTGCCGAATTCCGAACTTTTTGGGCAAAAAGTTCTAAATTCGGCCGAACCTCGAACACCCAATGTTCGGGCCGAACCGATGGTCGACCCGAACCGTTCGATCATCCCTACTCTGGAGTATATCCCCCTTTTTATGCATGCTAGTATTCTTCCAGCTTTGGTAGCTACAGCTTGACATTGCATGCTATTGCTTAGTCTTTCTTGCACTAGGACCCCCAGATCTTTCTCCATCCTTGATTCCCCCAGTGGTTTTCTCCTAGTGAGTAGTTTGCGTTTGTTTTTAGCCCCCAGGTGCATTACTGTACATTTTTCCACATTAAACCTAATTTGGCAATGCGGTTGGCCATTCTATTATCTTGTTCAGATCTTTCTGTAAGATTTCTATTTCCTGATGTGAAGTTCTTGCCCTGCTAATTTTTGTCGTCCGCAAAAACTGAGATTGAGCTATTTATCCCATCCTCTGTCTCATTTGTGAATAAATTAAAGAGAATTGGTCCCAGGACAGAACCTTGGGGTACCCCACTTACCACTCCAGAACAGTCTGAGTACATGTTTTTTTATCACTACCCTTTGGACACGCCCTTGTAACCAGTTTTCTATCCAAGAACAAACCTTATGGTCGATGCCTGCAGATCTCAGCTTGTAGAATAGGCATTTATGGGGAACTTTATTGAATGCCTTTGCAAAACCCAGATACACCACATCCACAGGCCTCCCCCTATCTAGATCACAGCTCACTTCCTCGTAAAATGTTAACAGATTGGTCTGACAAGAACGTCCCTGCGTAAACCCATGCTGATTACTACTAATGATACTGCTTTCATCAGTAAATTATTGGATATAGTCCCTGTTCATCCCCTCCAGTAATTTATCTACAATTGATGTTAGGCTGATTGGCCTGTAGTTTCTTAGGAATATGTCTCTGCCCTTTTTTGAATATTGGTACCACATTTGCTTTTCTCCAATCAGCTGGTACAGTTCCTGCCAGTATGCTCTCCACAAAGATTAGGAACAATGGTCTAGCTGTAACCCAACTGGATTCTTTGAGGACTCCCGGATGCAAGCAATCTGGTCCTAGTGATTTATTTGTGTTAAGCTTAGCAAGTCTTTCCTTGATTCCAGCCTCTGGTAGCCACAACTGTACGCCCTGTGATGTGCTACTAACAATACTGACGTGGTCAGTATACCCTTCCTTTTGCTGTGTAAAAACTGAGGAGAAGAAAGCATTTAGTAATGGTTGCCTTCTCTGTGTCATCTGCAATTATCCTCCCTGCATCTTTTTTTATGTGGACAATGTGCTCTGAATTTGCTTTTTTACTATTGATATATCTAATGAATTCCTTGGGATTTTTTTTACTCCTCTGTTATGTGTCTTTCTTAGTCTTTTTTAGCCGCCCTGATTTTGTTCTTACATTTTTTGTTGTATTCCTTGTATTATTGGAATGCTGACAATGCCCCCCCCCCCCCACTTTATATCTACCATATGTTATGATTTTTACAAATTTTTGCTAGAAAATGCTTTCCTACTCTTCCACTGCAGCTCTTGCACTCTGCTGTTATGATTTGTGTCAATACCCCTTATCACACGTCTTCACACAGAGTTCAGTGGTCAGAGAGTGAGAGGATGTGTATCAGACCAGGCCTGTTACATTACAGAGTGCATGGGTGACTTTTACCAGTCAGCTTTTATTTCTATGGTGTAAATTCTAACTCCAGAAATAGTATTTTTTCCTTAGTTTTTTTTTTTAAACATTTCAATTTGCTGTATAGTTGGATTCACTTTTAATCCATAAAAGAAAAATAAATCTGTTGCTGTAACAACTTAAATAGCTAACGTTTGATTTAGATTGTTTGTGACTTACCTGACAATGCTACCGTACAATTTTTACTGATCAACAATAAATAAAACTGCTTGCAGGGGGGACTGAAAAACTGCATCATACAGTACATGTAATTTTTTATATTGACTATAGTTGTTCTTTAATGTAATGGTGAGTAATGCATATACCCTCAGCATTTCAGCATGTGACAAGAACGTTTTCTGACAGTATACACAAGTTAAAAAATAAATAACAAAAATGTGTATTTTAGTATTTTGTTTCCCACTCAATGTATGTCTTATTTACTTCCTCAGTACATAGTGATGTTTGTCGTGAAAGTGGTAACAGGTCAAGTTAAAGAAGTGAATGATGTCCGGGAGTATGATATTTCTGAAAACCAGAAAGCAAAAGTCTCAAATGATTCTAAATTATATTCACTCAAGAACACTTCGGACAACAAGTAAGTTCAATAGCTTTCTATAATACTGAATGAATGGGAAATTCAGAAATTAACATGTTGTGGATTTAACTTTGAAAAGTTATAGAGAAATAATTTTAAGCTTACTCATGCAATAATACAAAGTAAAACCTTGTCAGGTCAGTTACAGACTTCAAGGGCCTAGTTTCACAATGGACACATGAGTATTCATTACCAAATTACATTTAATATAATTCCATACAGCAGAGGCCACTCTCAGATGCACCCCTCTTTGTCCTAGAGGCCATTGAGACCCCGCAAACTGAACCACATGTTGTGAATGGTCCCAACCTATTTAGATATTGGCAAGAAATAGTGCATATGATAAACGTTATATATGATATTCAAATCCCCTCTGTCCCGCTCAGTTGTGTTTTGGAGGAGCTGAAGTTTTTTGGAATTAAATAACTCTTCATTGCTGGCTATTAATTGTCTCTTGTTTTTGGCTAGGAAGTTAGTGGCTAGGAAGTGATTTTCACCTGCCCCTACAATAGTTGATGATTGGTTTAAAGAGGTTAATGTCTCTCTCTTTGGGGAAAAATTGACATATCAAAAAATGCCCTAATAAATTTGAAAAAAATTGGTTTGCATGGCTAAAGGCTACCCAACTGGAAGGTATCTGAGATAGGTTACTATGGTAATATATGTATATTCATATATCTAGTTCCTATGTTATTTCTGAGTAAGGTATATGTATGCCCAAACTTATATATAAGGCTCTACTGCCGTACAGGAAGTTTGAACCTCCAGAGTAAGTTTGAATGGAGTGGTGGTTTTTCCCCCTTTTTTTTCTTTGAATACTGTACATTGCAGCAATTTTTTTGTTGTTTTTTTTGCTATGAATATGTTTTATATATTTTTATAATGAAAAAAAATCAATAAAAATCAATAAATATAATATTAAACAGATTTTTAATCATCTGTAAAGACAGAGTACAACCTATAACAAGAGAGGATTCTTTAGGTATATATTTATATTTTTGTAGTGCTTCCAGAGTTAAATCCCAGCTTGTGTGTAATAGTGCTCCAAAGATCTAAAAGACATGTTTTAACCTCCTCCTGACCAGCCCTGACATCCCTTTAAATGGGTCTTTATGTCTTGGCAGCGGGACAGACGTCCTGATTACCTGACCAGTCATGATCGGGAGCCCATTGACAGCCATCACAGTGAAGATGCCCCGGTCGCCCATGGACCCATGCCTTCTCTACAGTGTGTGGACAGCAATGGGATAATGCACTTTCCTCAAATAAAATACTTACGCACCAAAAGAGAAGACTCCTTTTGTACACAAAAACTCAAAAACATTTAAGCCTGCCATACATGGATCTAAATTTGGTTGGTTCAGCAGGGACCAGACGAATTTCGATCCATGCATGGGCAGGCTGATTGTGTCCAAGGGGATCCATCATTCCACTTGGGTACAACCAGCCTGTCAAATTGTTCTACATAAGATTACCGCCAGCGGCTATAGCCGCTAGCTGTAATCATTGTATCCTGCTGGCTGGGAAGTCTTCCCATGGCCCCTCCCCCCCCCCAGTTGGCAGACTACAATAGTGCTGTGGGAGGCACAGTCATTGTTTATGGGGGAATTGAGTGATTGGGTGGAAGGTGAGAAAACTGTAAAATTTATGGCCTGCTTTAGAAGGAAGAGCAGAGGAAAGTAGGGGAGGTCTGTAAAACGTTGGCCTGGGCTCTTGATCATGACTGAAGATGCCTCAGTCTCCCATGGACCCATGCCTTCTCTCCAGTGTGTGGACGTTGTTGGGCTAATGCACTTTCCTTGAATAAAATACTTATGCACCAAAAGAAAAGACTCCTTTTGTACACAAAACTCAAACAACATTTAAGCCTGCCATTGATGGATCAAAATTTGGCTGGTTCAGCAGGGACCAGACAAATTTCGATCCATGTATGGGCAGGCTGATTGGGCCCTAGATGATCCATCATTCGATTTGGGTACAACCAGCCTGTCAAATGGTTCTACACAGAAATACTGCCAGCGGCTATAGCTGCTAGCAGTAATCATTGTATCCCTGGTCACGAAGGCTTCCCACACCCCCCCCCCCCCCATTGACAGACTACAATAGTGCTGTGGGAGGCACAGTCATTGTTGATGGGGGAATCGAGTGATTGAGTGGAAGGTGAGAAAATTGTTTAATTTATGGCGTGCTTTAGAAGGAAGAACAGAGCCAAGTAGGGGAGGTCTGTAAAACTTTGGCTTGGGGAGCAAAACACAACTATCTAGCCCTTTCATAGTAGGACAGACTTCTGTGGACTGCAGTAAGTGGCGGGACATAGTTTACATATGACCTACCTATACATCTTCCAGTATCAGCTTCCTTTGCACCTTGGGGACAAAGGAAGTAAATGCTGGAAGACTGGAATGTCTGAACAGAAGGCAGGTAACTATATAAAACCCACCATGTATCACTGACTGCAGGTACCCCTAGTAGAGATCTGAATGATAAACTATCTCCAGTCAGGGCCAAGGGTATGTAAAACCACATTAAAAACACCAGTTAAAATAAAAAAAACAAAAAACAAGCAACAAGGTATCCAGTCATGCTGCGGCTATGACACTACAGCACAAGGACTCCAACTTACATGTTCATGCAATCAGGCTTCGTCAGTGGCTTATATTGATATCATGACTTAAAATCATTATGGTTCATAGAGTGAAAGGGTTGTTTCAGCTAATTTAGAATGCATGCCCGGTCTCCTTTTCTTAAAAGCCAAGGTTAAGCTCTCTGGGAATTTAATCATGTAAGGCATCTACAACAAGATCTAAGCCATCACCTCTGTTTTTTAAACATGAGGATGACCTTATACAAGCATTACTTTACATGGCCAGAAGAATAGTAGGAAAAGTATGCAGTGAAGATAGGGAATGCAATTCACTTTATACAATTTTGACAAGCTACAGGTACATTACATTACATAATTATTGTAATTGCAAAATGTAGACAAAACTTAATCCTTTCATATATGTCATGCATTTTAATATAAGTCATTATAGTACAGTAATATATTTCTATATTTCTTTAACACAGGCAGCCCATGGTAAATGGTTTTGTAAAGAAAAAGAGAGTATAGCAACCGCAGATCCGTCTTATCTGATGCAGAAGTCCTGCACCCTTATTTCCGTCCAGTGAAAAGACATTTTTATGTTTACCATCAACAAGGCGTTACAACGAACTGACGTTTAATTTTATTTAATTTAATTTAGCTATTGTATTGTCAGATCTGCTACATAATTCTCCCAATCTGGAAACTAGAGTATTAACTTGTTATCGACCATTATTATCTTTTTTATTTATGTTTTTTTTTTTTTTATTAAGGTGCATTTACTGCAGAAATTTTATGAAATGTTCCAGTATTTCTTAAATATAACAAACTAAAAATAATAGTGTTTGTTTTTTTTTTTTTTCTCAGTGCATTGCTGGGATTTAATTACTGCATGGTTAAGCATACATTTTGATGTTTCAGCTGAAATTTCACTACATTATATATATCTAAAATTAGTAATCAAAATGAATCACATTCAAAGAGGCAGCAATGTTAAGCTTACTGAAACCTCTAATCCAGCCTATCGGCTATTAAAAAAATACTTTAGATGTTCTGTTCTCATAAATACCAATTATAGTCCTGAAATCCTAGAAGGATCTCAATCCAGGTTTAATTTTCCACTTATTTTTAACATTGCTGCTTCTTTAGTGGGTTCTGTGTAAGAGGTATAAACGGAAGCCAGTTAGTGCTTCTTCATAGGAAATAAGTGTCAATGAGGGAGTAGGTGGTGGTACCAAGAAGGAGTTTACTTCAGGCTGTAAATTATACCTTATGGAAGCAGTGATCATAAAGTTCATTTTATGCCTTAGGTCCATTGCTAAAGTGCATACCTGCCCATATTATGGGCATTACATTAAACTGTTTACATATTCATAACAAGCAGCAAGCCCCCATTCACACCTGAGAGTTTTGTATTGTGTTTATGCCTGACTACACCCAACATCCCGAAACTCATGTTTGTAATTGTGCCTGTTCACATTTCAACACTAAAGCCTAGTACACATGGGCCAAATGTTGGGCGGCATCGGCCAGCTTAATAGAAACCAGCTGACATTTGTCCAGTTCGGCCAGCTTCTGTTGAAGGGGCATGACCGAAAAAGGTCTGACGATCATCTCCCAATGACTGAAAGCGCTGACCAGAAAGTTCTGGTGGGTAGGGTGGGGGGGAGGGGGGGACTCCTCTCTGTCAGAACACAATGGCACAGCAGGGGAGATCGCTGTACTAAAGTCACATAGTACAGTGGCTCCTCTTGAGCTGTCAGTAGTTTTTTTCTGTTGAGCCCTGCTGGGTTGAATTAAAAAAAATGAGGCTTTAGTCACTTGTATGCTCTACACCCTGCATTCAAAGAAATACAAATTTATAGCCTAATCAGGTGTTTTTGGCTACATAGATTTCAATGGTTGTGCCTGTTTGTTTGCACCTGAAGAACTCCTCTCCATCTCTAGAACTGCAAAAATACTTGTAAACCACTTGAAAATGCTTTAAATGCCCAAACAATGCTTCAAAATCGCCAGAAATACATTTTGCTCAGATGTAAATGCAGGCTTAAAAAGGTTTAAATCAAGACATCAGTAACCTCTTTAGCTGCTTGTACTGGGAAGTAATGTATTCTCAAAATCTCAACAAGGATACTGAAGTCAATTTCTTAAAGAGATTTCTCTAGCTGCTTGTAATGGAAATAAATTCATTCTGAAAACCTCAACAAGGGCTCTGAAGTCAGTTTATAATAGCTTTGAAACCCATTTTAAGTGTTTAATATAGAAGGCTGGAAAGCTGCTAAGATCTGCTCTCAAAATTTTGTGCCTCTGCTGTAAAATGTAGGTCTAATGCACATGAGCAATTTGAGGCAGCCAATGTATGTTGCAGGTGATATTCCACATTTGGGAGAGACAATTGCAGTGTACAGCCATTCAAAATAATGAATGGTTGGATAGTAGTTGTACACAGGTATAGGACGTGCTTTCGTAAACTCGCACATGGGCGTAAATCAATACGTTCCCAGGATTTACGCCCTTGTGCATCATGTATACGCAAGTACAGAATATATGCACTTAACATACAGCCATTCATTACTAAGGGCAGCTATATGCTACAGGTCTCTCTCCTGGGCCCCAAAATGCACCCAAAACTTACATCAGATTCCTTAAGGCGTCTGTGTGCATGAGGCCTAAGATTGAATTTCTCTACCTTCCTAATAGCCAAAGAGGTGAATGACGATTTGTTTAAAAATGCTTTAACTGCTTGTTTAGAATATGCAAATACTTTAGTATGCCTAGTCTGGGCACAAGTTCAGTGTAAGTGGTGTTAGAGTAGATTCAACAATAAAAGAGAAAGTATTAGTATACCATGTATGTATTACTTTCATATTTGAGGATATGTGTTATACAGTATGCCCTAAAGCCGCATTCACTCTTGGCCTTTTCTGAAAGCACAGAAAGCATGCATTATGCTGCGCAAAAAACACGCTGCAATCACGCATCAAGCTTGAGGTACTGTTAGGGCTCTTTCACACTATGTGTCTGTCAGACGGACTCAGTTTATCTCAGCGGGGGATCGATCCGCCGATCCCCCGCTGAGCAGGAGGATGACAGCTGTTCTCCGCACTGTTGCGGAGACACTGCTCTCAGTTTCCCATATATCTCTATGGGGGAATCGGATGGGAATGGACCGTTGGTTGGATGGAAAATAGGGTTTCCATCCGTCCAGATTTGACGGATCGGAAGTCAGCGGACATGTCTCTGCTGACATCCGATACCCCATAGGGATGCATAGGGGGACAGTTCAGATCCGCCAAAAAAACGGACAAGCGGATCTGAACGGTCCCTCTGTGTGAAAGAGCCCTTACTGTAATTGTTAATGGTACCTCAAACACAGTTAGCAGATGTACATTTTTTAGCAAATTTTTTCATGTAGCAAAAATGCCAAAACGCATGCTGAAAAAATGTGCAACACTCCACTCCTAAATAGGTTCTGTAGCTTTTTTGGTGTGTTTGTCACACATTGGGCAGCCCATTCAAGCAATCAGGCTGGACTAGGCATGAAGTGCGAAAACGCACAAAAACCGCAGGGAAAAAATAACCTGAGCGGGACTGCATGTTCCTACTATGTGAAGTGTGAATGAGGCTTAAAAGTAGTAATATTTGAAAGAGCCGCTTCAGACAAATAGCTAAATTCCTAATTAGAAACAAAAGAAACTGTGTTATCTGCCAAGAGATTTGCAAAATATTGGATATTTTAACCCAGCTACCTACGCTATGCTGTATGGCTGTTTAGCCTAAGAGTGCTATCTCTATACCAAGCCTGCAGTTCTGTCTCTGTCATTGTCCTGCAGCAGTGAAGGGAAACAACGCAGGCTCAGTACACAGAGCAGCAGCTGCTGAACTGGGAATGGAGGCCCAAGAATGTGTTCAGGGTCATAATGTAACTCCGTTAGGAGCACGCAAACTACATAGAAGTCTACTGAAAGGGTAAAAAAGAGCACATATAGCACTCTGTCAGGAACATGCGGAGTGCTTGAGCAATTTTTCAGGGAAGTATCAACCACACCGAGAACTCAGCTACCAAGTACAAGAAGTATGCTTCCAGGGACATTCTGTTTTATTGAGTCTCTACTGCGGAAAAGCTGACTCCTTGCAATGTCATGCTATGCACACTTGTGCACTCTGCCAGGGAAATGCTGTATACCTTGGGCACCACACAAGGAACACTCTGCAAGAGCAATGCTAATCTCTCTGCCAGAGACGTTTTGACTATGTGGGATTTTTTGTCAGGGACAAGCTAAGCACAAAAAGATCTTCTGTAAGGGCTATGCTAACTTTACTAATACTCAGCTAGAGACATATCCGAGTATGTTGGATTCTTTGCCAGGGACATACAAAGCACACTGAGTATGCTAAACACAAGACACTCTCTGCCATGGACATTTACAACACTATGGACACTGTCAGGGATATGCCGAGTACACTCAGTGCTCTTCCAGAGATATAGTGAAGACAAAAGGACACTAGAAGGGACAATTGAACATAAAAGATTCTTTTGCCAGGGACATGCCGACACAAGGATCACTGAGACAGGGACAAACAGCACTTTGTCTGAGACATGGTGACTAAATTTTGTTTATTACAGGTACTTATATAGCACCATCAATTTACGCCGGGCTTTACACATACAGAATATATTTTACATTCACATCAGTCCCTGCTCTCAAGGAGCTTACTATCTAAAGGTCCCTATCTCACATTCATACATACACATACTAGGGCCAATTTACCTACTAGCATGTCTTTGGAGTGTGAGAAGAAACTCATAAAGGCATAGGGAGAACATGCACACTCCAGGCAGGTAATGTCGTGGTTGGGAATTAAACTGGTGACCCTAGTGCTGCTAGACGGGAGCGCTAACCACTTAGTCTCTGTGCTGCCCAATATATGAAAAATTATGACAGGGACATGTTTATCACAATGAGCACTCTGCCAAGGACACATTAACCATATGAGATTCTCTGTCCAGCTTCCGCTATAATTGGACACAGCAGGAGCTAATCAGTGGGTCAGCTGGGACCCACCAATCGTTCGACAGAAAATGTAAATAAGGCAGATCACCGTTCTGTGACAAGGGAAGACGAGATCCTGTGTTTCTGCTAAGCAGGAACACGGATCTCTGTCTTCCCACAGTACAAGCAACCCCCACACAGTTAGAAAGCACTCCCTAGGGACACATTTAACCCTTTGATCACCCCTTATGTTAACCCCTTCCCTACCAGTGTCATTAGTACAGTGACAGTGCATATTTTTAGCACTGATCACTGTATTGGTATCACTGGTCCCCAAAAAGTATATGTAGAGTACCCCACTATTCAGAATCCACAATGTTGGTGGCCATTGTCCCCATGATAATGTAAATAAAAAAAAAACCCTATAAGGATGGGACTTTGAAAGCAACCAAACATCAAAGAGTAGTAAAATCGTTGTTTTATTACCAATCATATAATAATAGAATATAGTGAAACAATGAAGTATTTGACAAATGTACAACAAAAAAATGTATAAGTGTAAAGACAATAAAACATTTTCACGGCTTGGAATGGGTGAGCGTCAGGATGCATTGAACATCATTGTTACGGTTCCTCCAAACGACCCGTCGCGTTTCAGGTGAACCCTTTCCTCAGGGGTATAGTAAATGGAAACACATTGTTTCAATCGTATAACAAATATATTACACATATATATATATATATATATATATATATATATATATATATATATATATATATATATATATATGTCCTACAGTCAGCATAGTGTCGGGGTCTGTACATATTCCCATTAGGGAGTCTAATATTTTTATCAGTATTCATGAATTGGCAATATGATGTATGTGCCCAGTCACTCGCATGGATCCTTTCTAAATTCCCACACAAACTCACTTTGGACAAGATGGTCCTTGAGGGATTTTGTTTTATGATTTGTGATGATGGATGGATTTTTGGGTATATTGGGACATAGCGATGGATCAATGCGCAACAAATGCCAATTTTTTTGGTAATATTTCCATCTTTCTTGTGCTGTCTGGTATATTTGGTAATAATTCGTAGTGTATCGGTTTTTGAGTTGTTTGATCTTGTGCTGTCTTTCTTACAAAAGAGAAGGTCATGTCGTGTTGACCTACTGGCTCGTCTGTATGCTTTTTTCAAACAGGTTTTCAAACAGGTTCAAACAGGTTATAGAATACCCTCTTTGTAGCAATCTGTCTTTTAATTTGGTCATCTTTTTTTTGACTACTTTTTTAAGTTGAAAGAAAATGGAAATAATTTAGGACTCCTGTGCTTCCTTTTTGCCCCATTCTTTATATGCTGTCATCAGTGTTTCAAATCCTCGTCCCTTAAACATGATGTATCAGATACACCATATGTATTGATATTTTATAGAAAGGCTTTTCTCTGGGACGCAGGGATATTCTGGCCCACCTTTTAGTGAGGACCTCCGTGAGATACTGACAAGGGTCTGGTGGCACCAGTATCCCTATTCTGAAGCGTGTGGTGCGGCAGAGACAACCACATCCTCCTTTCCCCCCTTTTTTTCTTGGTTTTTGGTTTTAATCCACACGGCTTATGATCACCAGGAATATCTTGACTGGTATGCAACTATATTGCAGTGATGATGTTATATATTATTATTATTTTTATTATACATGATTTATATAGCACCAACAGTTTGCGCAGCGCTTTATAATGTGAGGGAAGACAATACAGTTCAAAACAGATTTAACAATGTGTTTTTCTTTTAACATAATGTAGGAATACCCATAGCTCCATTTACTATACCCATGAGGAAAGGTTTCACCTGAAAACGCGTCGAGTCATTTGAAGAAATCGTTAAAATGATGTTCCATGCATCCTGACGATCACCCATTCCAAGCCGAATGTCTTTACACTTATACATTTTTTTTGTTATATATTTGTCAAATACTTAATTGTTTCACTGGTCCCCAAAAAGTGTCACTTAGTGTTGGATTTGTCCACCACAATGTCGCTGTCCTGCTACAAGTCGCTGATCGCTGCCATTACTAGTAAAAAATAAATAAATACATTTAAAAAAACGTAAAAATATCCCATAGTTTGTAGACTCTATAACTTCTGTGCAAACCAATCAATATACGCTTATTGGGATTTTTTTTTTAGCAGAATGCATATTGGCCTAAACTGATGAAGAAATTTGATTTTTTACACTTTTTATTGGGTGTGTTTTATGGCAGAAAGTAAAAAATATTGTTTTTTGTTAGTGCAAAAAATTAAAACTGCAAAGGTAAACAAATACTACCAAAAGAAAACTCTATTGTGGGAAAAAAAGGACATAAATTTTTTTGGGGTACAGCATTGCACGACCGCGCAATTGTGAGTTAAAGTAACGCAGTGCCGTTTTGCAAAAAATTGCCTTTTCATGAAGGGGGGTAAACCTTCCAGAGCTGAAGTGGATAAATCGTACCTGGTGTGACCGCAGGCTAACTTTGGCTTGTTCAATTAACCTCGCTAGCGGTATCCCCGAGCGTGACTCGGGGTAGGAATTTTCTGCTATTAGCGGTATCCCCGAGTCACGCTCGGGGTGAATGGCAGAGCTATGCAGACAGCGCAGCGGAGCGTCTCTTACCTTATCCTGGCGATCCAGCGATGAGCTCTCATTGCTGTGACCGCCAGTGAGATCTCAGCCGCTCGTCTGTCGGTAGGAGGACTTCCTAGTTCCGTTCCCTGCAGCAGCAATGCTGCATGGGAGCGGAACTAGAGAGGGAAATTCAAAAAAAAAAAAAAAAAAAAACGTTACACAACACACATAACACATTTTATATTATATATATGTATATATATATATATATGTATGTATGTATGTGTATATATATATATATATATATGTATATATATATATATATGCATATATATATGTATATGTATATATACCTATATACACACACATATATATATATATATATATATATATATATATATATATATATGTATGTATGTATGTATGTGTATATATATATATATATATATATATATATGTATATATATATATATATGCATATATATATGTATATGTATATATACCTATATACACACACATATATATATATATATATATATATATATATATATATATATATATATATATATATAAAATTATATTATTGATTCGATTATAATTCATGCGTTATATATATATACACACACACACATATATATATCTATATACACACATATATATATATATATATATATACACACACACATATATATATAATATATAACGAATGAATTATAATCTAATCAATAATATAATTTTATTATACAGTATATATTATATATTAAATAATAAAATAATATTATTGATTCGATTATAATTCACTTGTTTGTGTTTCAAATTTTTCACATCTGGGATGTCTACTAGAGACTTGTTTTGGTCAGGTTTAAGTCAGTAATTACTAAGAATTGTAGGCCTATAATACATAACGCCAAATTTCCATGAAAAGAATTGTACCGCTTTTGGAACAGAATTCCTGACAGAATCATACCGCCAGGGAGGTTAAGCCTTGACAAGAAATCCTGGAAGCTGATTGACTTCTTTGCAGAGCTGCACCGGATTTTGCACGCTCCAGTTTTAGTAAATCTCTCCCAATGAGTGTATAGGGCATGCTACCAAGAACATGCTAAAGCCATGAAACACACTACCTGGCACATTCTGAGCACATGGTATTCTTGCCAGAGACATATTCAATACCTGAAGCACTATACTAAGCATAAACAGCACTGGGGACACTCTGCCAGGAAAGGAACATGTTGACCACATTAGGCAAACACATGCCAAGTACATGGGATACATTTTCAAGGACAATCTGATTACATGAAGCATTCTGACATAGTTAAGTATGCATATAATGTAACCAGTGATATCTTCTGTGACAGTGCTGTCTTACTAATATGTAGTGACACATACATTTGGACTGAGAAACTTTTTGTTCTTTACATAATTCCTCCATCGCTACCACTTAGTGGTCACAGTTTAGCTAGTGTAGAAAAAAGATGGTTTTCTGGTAACGATCGCAGCAGAACTGAAAAACTATTTTATGACACCTGAAGGGGATACATAAGTGGACATGAAAGTATTTTCCTGATGTTATTTTTAATTTTGGCTTCTTCACCTCAAATGTCAATGTCACTCAACAAATGAGTTGCTGTAAGATAAAAAATGCAAGATTAGGCTCTTTTTCAAATGCACTATAGGGGACCACTGTTGTGAAAAATATTGTATTATCATAACCATTTGTACATGTAATGATAGTAGTCCCAATAGTCGGGACATAAATTCATTTTTTTATTTTATGGACATTTACATAGTAACCAAGCTGTCCAGTTTCAGTGAAAGTGGCTAATGTTGTGACATACAGCACTAGCAGATTGGGAAAGAGAACCATGGTCACCAGAAAAAAATGTCAGGGAAAATTTTCCCTAATGAGAACCTAGACAGCAATAAAACCGGAGATACATTTTAACCTTTTACAATATCCAAAACAAAAAATGGCTTTGACCAGAGTTCTCATGGCCATTGGACATTTACCCCAGTGCATTAGACTTCAATGTTTAGGTGCAGAAGGCACATGTCCATCTCCACTGCCTGTAAAACTATGAGAGGTTGAAAGCTGCCACAGCTGAGCGGTACACCAAGTGCTACCAACGTTTAGGGCAGGTTGCACCCAGGAATGCATGCTCAGAATGCAAGCAGTCTGCATTTCGAGTTTTTATCTCTGGGACTGGACAGTGAGCCCCTGCCTTCGACCCCTTGTTAAACTCTAGAGTCTCATACACTGGGGCTAAATGTCCAGTGTGCACAAGGCCTTGATGATAATGTTCTTGGCTATGTCATGTAAAGTCCAGTATAAAGCTAACAGGTTTTTATTAAACTCCACTTTTGCTGAGAAAAATAATTCCCCTCTGGGTAACGTATGTACATTTCAAGGATTTTAACAAACTTTGTTGCAGATTCCTAACTTTTGTTATTCTGAAGAAACAGCTGTTTTTTTGTGTGTGCATGTGCTCAGTGAGTCTAAAGGGAGTGGTTTTATAATTCAATCAGCTTTTGCACCTGCAGGGCTCTAATGAATAAAATGGCAGGGTCTGTATCCCTTTAGACGCAACTTCTCTTTGGAAGTATCTCACCAAAAATTATATTTTTGTTGCAGGGGATGCAAAAAATCTAACTTGTATCTTAGTGTAGACTTCTGGGAAAAACAGTAAGCCAATCACTCAAGCAGGAAATTACATTTTCAGGGGGTGTTCTGTGCACAATATGTGTACAGAACACCTCCAGGTAGCCATATTGCATTTCATTTTTCAGAAAATCACAGCGCTGCTGATTGAAAAGGAAAGGTAATTTTTAATAACGTTCAGTTACAATATTATTATTTTTTTTTTTTTATTCGCTAGTTTTTTTTCTCAAGAAAGTTGAGCTACTCTTTAAAGAATGCAAATAATAATAAGTTTGTTGAATGTCTTATATATATGAAAAAGTAGGTTCTTGTGACTGAGGGAATTTAAAGAGCTGGCTACAGATTGAAGAGTTTTCTAGCATTAGAATATTTATTTCTATATTTTTACATTACCATCTTTTTGTTTAAATAGAGGTGGAATTATATTATATCTGTTAAACATTTACCAGCCATTTCACTGATCTGAGGGGCAGTTTTGATGGCAGTAATGCTGGGTTCACACTATTGCGGTGCCAGACACCGCATGTGATTCGCACCGCATTGCTGTGCACATCACATGGGATGTCTGTGCGATGCAAATTCAGCCATACAGTTTGTATGGCTGAATTCGCATTGCATTCAAACCAAAATGGTGTAGAACCCTTTTTTGGTCCCCACTGGAATCAGATCACATGGGTGGGTGTTCAGACCCATGCAATTCGATTTCCGTCCGATTTATTTCACAGTTCGCACTGTGTTCTGCAAACCAATTTGGGGTGTCATTAACTTTACATTGACACCCTCAGCACTTCGCAGAGAGCAGTGTGAACTGCCTGTGAGTGATGCGATGCGGGAACCTGCACAGGTATCGCACTGGTTCCTGCATCGGATCAGTGTGAACCCAGCCTAATTGCAGAAGTATGGTGAAAGTGATACAAGATGCTAATACATTTGTATTGACAAGAAAAGATAATTGCTTTAAAAGAAACATGTGCTGAGAGAAATATCTGGCCTGCCATTGCTTATCTCTGCTTCTGAAAATGCTTATTGGCTTGCTGTCATGTTGATCTATTATTCTATATTTTCTTGTTCAGTGACATGTACAAGAAGAAAGATTGGGAGTTCTGACTTCACAAACTGCATACAGTGCTTTTTCCAGATCAGAATATATTTAAGTTGTCAGCATGAATAAGGACTGATCTGCTCACCTCACAGTTCAGAGTCCCTGTTAGATAGCTCTGATGTCTACTAAACATTCTCTTCTCTTTTTTTTAAGAAAGTAATAAATGGTTTTAGAAGGTATGGCCGTGGGCCAGTGACATTTCTTCCTAAAAAATACATTATGGTTCAATGGTTTAACAAAGATGAAAACTTTTTTTGGACAAAATTTAGGAGCCAACACATTTTGATGGCTGCTCCCCTTCATCAGAGTTGAGGATAATAAATACTATATACAGTGCCTTGCGAAAGTATTCAGCCCCCTTGAACTTTGCAACCTTTTGCCACATTTCAGGCTTCAAACATAAAGATATAAAACTGTAATTTTTTGTGAAGAATCAACAACAAGTGGGACACAATCATGAAGTGGAACAAAATTTATTGGATATTTCAAACTTTTTTAACAAATAAAAAACTGAAAAATTGGGCGTGCAAAATTATTCAGCCCCCTTAAGTTAATACTTTGTAGCGCCACCTTTTGCTGCGATTACAGCTGTAAGTTGCTTTGGGTATGTCTCTATCAGTTTTGCACATCGAGAGACTGAAATTTTTGCCCATTCCTCCTTGCAAAACAGCTCGAGCTCAGTGAGGTTGGATGGAGAGCATTTGTGAACAGCAGTTTTCAGTTCTTTCCACAGATTCTCGATTGGATTCAGGTCTGGACTTTGACTTGGCCATTCTAACACCTGGATATGTTTATTTGTGAACCATTCCATTGTAGATTTTGCTTTATGTTTTAGATCATTGTCTTGTTGGAAGACAAATCTCGTCCCAGTCTCAGGTCTTTTGCAGACTCCATCAGGTTTTCTTCCAGAATGGTCCTGTATTTGGCTCCATCCATCTTCCCATCAATTTTAACCATCTTCCCTGTCCCTGCTGAAGAAAAGCAGGCCCAAACCATGATGCTGCCACCACCATGTTTGACAGTGGGGATGGTGTGTTCAGGGTGATGAGCGGTGTTGCTTTTACGCCAAACATAACGTTTTGCATTGTTGCCAAAAAGTTTGATTTTGGTTTCATCTGACCAGAGCACCTTCTTCCACATGTTTGGTGTGTCTCCCAGGTGGCTTGTGGCAAACTTTAAACGACACTTTTTATGGATATCTTTAAGAAATGGCTTTCTTCTTGCCACTCTTCCATAAAGGCCAGATTTGTGCAGTATACGACTGATTGTAGTCCTATGGACAGAGTCTCCCACCTCAGCTGTAGATCTCTGCAGTTCATCCAGAGTGATCATGGGCCTCTTGGCTGCATCTCTGATCAGTCTTCTCCTTGTATAAGCTGAATGTTTAGAGGGACGGCCAGGTCTTCGTAGATTTGCAGTGGTCTGATACTCCTTACATTTCAATATTATCGCTTGCACAGTGCTCCTTGGAATGTTTAAAGCTTGGGAAATCTTTTTGTATCCAAATCCGGCTTTAAACTTCTCCACAACAGTATCTCGGACCTGCCTGGTGTGTTCCTTGTTCTTCATGATGCTCTCTGCGCTTTAAACGGACCTCTGAGACTATCACAGTGCAGGTGCATTTATACGGAGACTTGATTATACACAGGTGGATTCTATTTATCATCATTAGTCATTTAGGTCAACATTGGATCATTCAGAGATCCTCACTGAACTTCTGGAGAGAGTTTGCTGCACTGAAAGTAAAGGGGCTGAATAATTTTGCACGCCCAATTTTTCAGTTTTTTATTTGTTAACAAAGTTTGAAATATCCAATAAATTTCGTTCCACTTCATGATTGTGTCCCACTTGTTTTTGATTCTGCACAAAAAATGACAGTTTTATATCTTTATGTTTGAAGCCTGAAATGTGGCAAAAGGTTGCAAAGTTCAAGGGGGCCGAATACTTTCGCAAGGCACTGTATATATATATATATATATATATATATATATATATATATATATAGGACCCTCTGATTCCTACTGTATTAAAGTATATTGTATTTGTACTGTCTACCCTCAAGTTGTAAAGCGCTGCGTAAACTGTCGGCGCTATATAAATCCTATATAATAATAATATATATATGGTGAAAGAAAATAGGTGCGCAGTCCTGAAGTGATGAGAAGTGAAGTGAAAGCAGCACTGAAATTTAAATTAAACGTGAGAAGATGGCAATATGGAAAACATTACCAAAGTGCGCTAACAAATAATGAACCAAGTGTTCAAAGGTACATGGATGGTAACCGGATTTAAAAAGTCATATGCATTCAGTCCAAAACAAAAGTGCAAAAACTGTGAAAAAGTCTTTCTTTTCAAATTGGAGTGAAGGTAAGGGAGTGTTGGGAGGTGGGTGGGGCCTCGTCCCAAAAAATGATCCAAAGTGATTCTCAGTGGCCTGATATACACATGTGGACACCCAGTGTTAGGAGTGGACTCTTACCACAATGTGGAGAGATGTGAGCATGTACTTGGTTGTGTCTAGAAGTCCCCAACTGATCAAGCTGGCAGAGATGGCTCTCGGAATGGACCGGAACAATCAGCTGCTTCCGAAGTGGGGGGGGATCTGTAGGCTTCCAAGCAGGGGGAGATGCCAAGACAGAGCAACCCAGAGAAAAGAAGAGGACTATAGTGCATTACCTTCGACTTTAATGATAAAACGAATGAGGGTACACTTACACATTCCGGACGAACAAACAGCAAATACAGGGCGGTCGCGGGTGTCTGCAGTACAAACCGGGACCTATGACAGGGGGGAGCCAGCCGTGCTGTCATAGGTCCCGGTTTGTACTGCAGACACCCGCGACCGCCCTGTATTTGCTGTTTGTTCGTCCGGAATGTGTAAGTGTACCCTCATTCGTTTTATCATTAAAGTCGAAGGTAATGCACTATAGTCCTCTTCTTTTCTCTGGGTTGCTCTGTCTTGGCATCTCCCCCTGCTTGGAAGCCTACAGATCCCCCCCCACTTCGGAAGCAGCTGATTGTTCCGGTCCATTCCGAGAGCCATCTCTGCCAGCTTGATCAGTTGGGGACTTCTAGACACAACCAAGTACATGCTCACATCTCTCCACATTGTGGTAAGAGTCCACTCCTAACACTGGGTGTCCACATGTGTATATCAGGCCACTGAGAATCACTTTGGATCATTTTTTGGGACGAGGCCCCACCCACCTCCCAACACTCCCTTACCTTCACTCCAATTTGAAAAGAAAGACTTTTTCACAGTTTTTGCACTTTTGTTTTGGACTGAATGCATATGACTTTTTAAATCCGGTTACCATCCATGTACCTTTGAACACTTGGTTCATTATTTGTTAGCGCACTTTAATAATATATATATATATATATATATATATATATATATATATATATATATATATATATATATATATGTCATGTAACCTCACATTAAAAGTACACAGAATACAAATTCTGGATAAAGTATTACACATAAAAGCAAGATGTTAAACCATTTCTTTTAGACTAACTGTAATCTTGTCTCACTAAATATTTCTACTAGGAAGGCTCAGGTTTGCCGTCAAGGGGAAATTTTCTTCTCTGATTCCGGTGGCTGAATATACTGTATATCAGTCCATCGTGATTGTATGGAAACATGTGTTTAATAGTTTTTATATGTGGATGATAACTTGTTATGAGAACTTTGCTACTATGTAATTTATATGAAACTGGTTAATAAAAAGGGATTTGGTTTTGTACTTGGTGTAACATTTTTGGTACATTTTAAAGGATTTTTTTTTGTGTGTCCAAGCGAACAATATAGTGAAAGGAATATCACGAGTAGTGCTGTAGACAGCAATAACCTCTCTCATAGGTTGACTTTTATAGTAGGTAAATAATAAATTATTGTTTGATTTCAGGCTTCATTTATTTTCTAGTTTCTATTCTTATGCATCACACTATCTATCTTCATTCTCAATGTGTTTGTACCTCTGTATTTATAGACGACTTTGCCCCCAAATTTATTAAAAAAAGAAGTTGGGGAATTAAAAAACAAACAAAAAAAGAAGAAAACAGGACCCCATCCTGTCATAGGAGGACTTTACTGGCATAGATATGAGACCAATTCCACCTATTAAAGTGTAATAAACTATATTTATTAAAAACATTAAAATTATGTCACATGACATGAATCAATCATGAATACATTAAAAACATTATGAACAATGGTGCTTAGAACATATTGCACATATAACCTCCCAAGGGAGGGACCAGTCGTGACTACCTCCAACACCGGGATGGTGTCACGAAAGGTCCCCAATCCGAGGATAGTGCTAGATGAAAGTAACCTCCGTAGGTCAACGCGTTTTGCCGTAAGCGTGGCTTCTTCAGGACCCAAACATAAAAAGAGGAGGAACTTATGTTCTGTCAAATACAGTATAACAACCATAAATTAGATATATATTCTCAACAATGTGACCATTTTACATAATCATAAGCATTAAAATATAAACTACACTAGTTCCATGTTGATTACTTACAAAAGCACCAGTTGAATAGACCAGGTCATCGTAAATTGCCTCCTGGCAGACACAGGGGTCAAGGGGGCCTCCCCCGGCAGACTCTATTTATATTGATATGTGAAGAAGCTGTTTATTAAATATATAATAAAGGATAAGAAAAAAGAATAAGAAAAAAGCAAACAATCATACTCACCTAGTTGGATACAGCATCGGTGCAATGCTGCATGTGTCCCCTGCCGCCTCTAAGACTCGAAGACCACTGATTGCTCAATTTTCTGTCTTCAGTGAGCCAGTGTCTGTCAGTCACCGGCTCTCTGCTCTGCCCATCTAATGCTCACAAGAGCACCAGGCTGTGGACGGGACGGGAACAACTGGTTCAGTCTCTCAGCAGCGTGCTGAGAGGCTAAGCCAGCTGCCGGTCAGGGATCTGGGTGAATTCTGACATTAAAGTTGGAATCTCTCCAGAACCTGGACCAACTGAGTAATGTCAGCCGACAGTGGACTTTGGCCTGCTGTCGGCTGAATCTGAGTCACGAGAGTGCAGAACTAAGTGCATTTCTGTGACCCACAGGAGAAGTAGGGCCAAAATAGCTTTGGCCCTATTTCTCCTTTAGGCCCTTAATATCAGCAATGTCCAGAAAGATTTATAAGGCTATTTTCTAAACTCATACTCCATAAATAACAGCTATCCTGGTATTGCAAAGTGTTCCGGTTATCGATCCATATACCTGCAGGTAATCCCTTTAAATATTTGGCATTAAAAGTACCCAATCTTAGACATTTGACCATTTTGAAGGATATATAAAGGGTTTTAAAAATACTGGTTTGCTGCACAGGTGAATTGTTAGGAGTCAAGGCTAAATATTGTACTGATAAAATGTTATGGTTGATCTTAAAGCCCGATTTAAATTTAAGTCAGCTAAATACATTCAGTGTGCATCTGAAAAAAAAAATGTTCATTGTCCCACAGTCCATATTTTTAAAGCAGCCACAGCCTTAATAAAAAAAGCCTGTCCCTTGCCACCATGCAAAGAAGGACCCTTACTCTCTGTTTCTCTCTGCAGACCCTCTGCTGAATTCATGCTCTGTTCCAGAGGCGGCTCTAGGCTTTGTGAGGCCTAAGGCAAAACTTGGACACGAGGCCCCACTCACGCCCATAATGGGAAAAATAATTCAAGTGATAAAAATTAACTGTATAAATTAAATATATTAAGAGCCTTAACCTTTGTACTATGAATTCACAGTTTCTAGAATTTTCTCTAACCAATTCTTCTTTAATCAAAGATCATTAAACATCGGGTATGTGTATATATATATATATATATATATATATATATATGCTCTTACATCACAGTCCCCAGCATTTCCCTATAGGTCATGAGTCCCTCCTTACATCAGAGTCCACAGAATTCCTCTTTACATTAGAGTCCCCCTCTTAAATCAAATTTAACAGAGTCCCCTTTACATCAGAGTCTCCAGAGTATCCCCCTTACACTGTAGGATTCCTCAGTCCTCCACATTCTAGGGCACTATAACTCCCATAGTGGGCTGTCATTCCTCAGTCCCTCACAGCTGGGGGGAAAAACAACAGAGTTAAACATCTAAAAGACAACTCCAACCAAAACTACCAATAATGTACAGAGTCCATATGCTATATAATGTCACAGCCCCGCTACCCCTCACCTTCCACCTTGGGTGCTGTCATTGTGTAGGGCAAAGGGCTCCAGCTCCACCATGTTTGGCTTTGATGTCAGATATACAGGACTGGCTCAGCTCCACTCTCTTCCCTGGCAACTGACTCTGGCGTCACGGGGGGCCTCTCCTCCTCCCCCAGCCACCCAGGGACCCTCTCCTTCTCCCCAGCCACTCAGGGGCCCTCTCCTTCTTCCCCAGCCACCCAAGGGCCCCCTCTCCTATTCCTCCAGCCAGCCTGGGGCCCTCTCCTTCTCCTCCAGCCACCCAGGGGCCCTCTCCTTCTCCTCCAGCCACCCAGGGGCCCTCTCCTTCTCCTCCTCCAGCCACCCAGGGGCCCTCTCCTTCTCCTCCAGCCACCCAGGGGCCCTCTCCTTCTCCTTCAGCCACCCAAGGGCCCTGTCCTTCTCCCCCAGCCACCCAGGGCCCCTTCTCCTCCCCCAGCAACCCAGGGGCCCTATCCTTCTCCCCCAGCCACCCAGGGGCCCTCTCATTCTCCCCCAGCCACCCAGGGGCCCTCTCCTTCTTCCTCAGCTACCCAGGGGCCCTCTCCATCTCCCCCAGCCACCCAGGGGCCCTCTCCCCCAGCCACCCAGGGGCTCTCTCCTTCTTCTCCAGCCACCCAGGGGCCCTCTCCTTCTACCCCAGACACCCAGGGGCCCTCTCCTTCTCCCCCAACCACCCAGGGGCCCTCTCCTTCTCCCCCAGCCACCCAGGGGCCCTCTCCTCCTCCCTCAGCCACCCAGGGGCCCTCTCCTTCTCCCCAGCCACTCAGGGGCCCTCTCCTTCTTCCCCAGCCACCCAAGGGCCCCCTCTCCTATTCCTCCAGCCAGCCTGGGGCCCTCTCCTTCTCCTCCAGCCACCCAGGGGCCCTCTCCTCCAGCCACCCAGGGTCCCTCTCCTTCTCCTCCTCCAGCCACCCAGGGGCCCTCTCCTTCTCCCCCAGCCACCCAGGGGCCCTCTCCTTCTCCTTCAGCCACCCAAGGGCCCTGTCCTTCTCCCCCAGCCACCCAGGGCCCCTTCTCCTTCTCCCCCAGCAACCCAGGGGCCCTATCCCTCTCCCCCAGCCACCCAGGGGCCCTCTCATTCTCCCCCAGCCACCCAGGGGCCCTCTCCTACTTCCTCAGCTACCCAGGGGCCCTCTCCATCTCCCCCAGCCACCCAGGGGCCCTCTCCCCCAGCCACCCAGGGGCTCTCTCCTTCTTCTCCAGCCACCCAGGGGCCCTCTCCTTCTACCCCAGACACCCAGGGGCCCTCTCCTTCTCCCCCAGCCACCCAGGGGCCCTCTCCTTCTCCCCCAGCCACCCAGGGGCCCTCTCCTCCTCCCTCAGCCACCCAGGGGCCCTCTCCTTCTCCATCAGCCACCCTGGGGCCCTCTCCTTCTCCTTCAGCCACCCAGGTGCCCTCTCCTTCTCCTTCAGCCACCCAGGGGCCCTTTCCTCTTCTCCTAGCCACCTAGGGGCCCTCTCCTTTTTACCTAGCCACCCAGGGGGCCTCTCCTTTTCCCCTAGCCACCCAGGGGCCCTCTCCTTTTACCCTAGCCACCCAGGGGCCCTCTCCTTCTCCCCCAGCCACCCAGGGGCCCTCTCCTTCTCCCCCAGCCACCCAGGGGCCCTCTCCTCCTCCCTCAGCCACCCAGGGGCCCTCTCCTTCTCCATCAGCCACCCTGGGGCCCTCTCCTTCTCCTTCAGCCACCCAGGTGCCCTCTCCTTCTCCTTCAGCCACCCAGGGGCCCTTTCCTCTTCTCCTAGCCACCTAGGGGCCCTCTCCTTTTTACCTAGCCACCCAGGGGGCCTCTCCTTTTCCCCTAGCCACCCAGGGGCCCTCTCCTTTTACCCTAGCCACCCAGGGGCCCTCTCCTTTTACCCTAGCCACCCAGGGGCCCTCTCCTTTTCCCCTTGCCACCCAGGGGCCCTCTCCTTTTCCCCTAGCCACCCAGGGGCCCTCTCCTTTTCCCCTAGCCACCCAGGGACCCTCTCCTTCTCTTCCATCCACCCTAACCTCCCCCAGCCACCCAGGGCCTTCTTCTTCTCCTCCTCCTGCACCAACCATTCTAAGACTCTTCCAACTTCCCTGGGGCTACTCACCCCCTTTGCATAGTAGACACCATAAATCTATGACCAGCCTGCAGAGTGACAAGTCGGGGCCTGGTTACCCGTATGTTCCTGGGCCAAGGCAGAGCTCTCCTCCCAGAGCAACAACCGATGATAGCAGAGTGAGCTGACCGGGCAGTCACTTCTTACTGATGCAGGTACACGCCCACCGATTCCTCCACATCTTAGAATTACATGATCAGATGGCCAATCCCCAGGCAGAGAAGGCGGGGTAAGTGTAAGCGGACAACAGACATCTGGCAGCTACAGTGAAGGGACTGCAGCACACTGCTGCAACTTTTATATCCGAGGATTTAAAACAATCTTTTACTTGGGAGATTTCCCTCACTGCGCCCTTCTAAATGTTTGGCACTCTGCCACTGGCTGCGAGGCCCCTGTAGGTGCGAGGCCTTAGGCGACCGCCTAATTTGCCTAATTAGAGAGCCGCCTATGCTCTGTTCACACACCTATGCATTTTTTAAAGCATTTTGCAGAAACACACTAGAGTCCATTTAACATGGTTTCCTATGGGACACGTTCACATCTATGCTTTTTTCAGCCACTGGGTTTTTGGAAAGGGTCAGGGACTTTTCAAAAAGAAAAACGGTGCATTTTTGATTCAATAGACTTTAATGGAGAAGCTGCAGAAAAGCATGTAGTGCAATTTTTAATCCATCCAACAACAAAGTGGCAAGAAAATGCAAAATGCATCAAAAAACATGCGCCAAAAATGCATGTGCAAAAAAACCCGCAAAAATACACTGTAAAAAGCACCGCAGAAACTGATCAAAAGCAAACTGCATAGGTGTGAACCAAGCCTCAGAGTTATAGCCTTGAAATTCTTAAAGCTCATAATCCCTGTTAACTGGAGAGCTCTGGCTTAGACTTAGCAGGGGTTCTGTCAGTCTTCTGCAGAGAGACCACTGCTTTCACACAGAGAACAATAGTCCTTCTCTGCAGCATGCTTGCAAGGGACAGACTTTTCTATATAGACTGTGGCTGCTTTTTAGGGAAACCACTTTGCACATACTTTGATGCACCTCTTTTTTTTTTTTTTTAAAGGTGTTTATTTCTTTTCTTGTCACATTATCCCAAATCATAACATTTTAACAAGGAAGGGTGAATAATAAAATGAATATGAATAAAATGAATATAACAATTAGCCTTAAGAGACCAACCAATTAAGAAAAAAGTAGGTGACACAATTGTTACCCAATATGGAGAGATAGGACAGAGTAACAAAGCTATCAGGGCTGGACAACACAGAGCCATTATATATACATAGCTCAGCCATCTTTTTCAGTGATGAAATTTAAAAAACAACAACCAGTAACCCAGACACACAGATACAACACTCATACCCCCTCCGCATCTCTCATGCCATCTAGCAGGAGAGCCCTGAAGCCCACAGCTTGAAGTTTACCACACAATCACTATAAAGGTATTGAATTATAATCACCTTTTATAAATGCTGAGATAATGGGGTATCTTTCCAGAAGGAGTCTGCAATATACAGCCAGGGCTGACAGATTTTAAAGAACTTTTAGGGCAGGCCCTACCCTTATGTATCAATTTGTAAACAGGTATTTATTCACCAAACTGTAAAAGTTTTGTACCAAGGGCGCAGCAACGTCCTTCCATCTCAATAGAATACATTTCCTAGCATAGAAATAGTAACACACATGCATGTGTTCGGTGTATAAAGTCATTTAGAATACCAAGCAGTCCAACCTCTGGGGTATGAGGCACAGGCATATGTAGGGTATTATCAAAAAAAGAAAACACTCATTTCCAATACGCTGAAATATTAGGGCAAGTCCAAAATATGTGTATAAGATCTGCTCCCAATGAATTGCAGCGGGAACAAGCAGCAACAGCAGAGTCAAAGCCCATACGAGCTAATTTACTAGGAGTAATGCAGATGATGTATAAACTTAAATTGTGTAAAGTGATTATAAGAGCTAATGAGATCCTGAAAACAGACCTTCGAGGCCTCCCTCCATCTCTCCTCAGACAGCCCAGGGATCCTCACCTCCCATTTCTGCTGAGCCAAATGGAAGGGGTTGCTTACATCTGACTGGAACCATAATTAGACAGTGGTAACTAGCTTTTTGATATCATGGTATGACAGAAGTACCTCGATTGGCGATTCCGAGAGCTCCTGGGTCAGACCCCCAAACTGCGCCCAAACAGCATGACGTAGCAATAGGTACCTAAAAAATAATTTGTCACTTCATTCCGAGCCTTCAATTAATCAAACTAAATAAAAAGGTTTGTAACAAAAATGTGTGAAGTAATGGTGACCCCAATTCAGGTCCACCAAAGAGAGTCTGGGTGACCCAATAGCCCTGGGAAATTTGGATTATGCCACAGTGGGCCATTAGGAGACACGCTAACAATCTGTGATATCTTTTTACCACCCTCGTGCCAGGCCAGCCAGCTAACATAATTGGGAGAGTTGCGTTAGCAATGTTTACAAGTAGATCTATGTAGTGCGCCAATAACACTGGGCCTAGACCCATAACATGCAGACATTAGAGTGGCGGAGGAATTTGAGGAGGACTCACAAAGCCAGTCATAAACAAAAGTAAGTTGTGACGCCAAGAAATAGTACAGAAGATTCTGGCAAGCCAATCCACCGTTTGATTTGGAAGCCTGGAGAGATGTTTTAACGATACGTAGGTGAGCCCACTGCCAAAGAAAGGTGGTCAAAATGGAGTCAAGTTTTTTAAAAAAAAATTTTTGCAAGAAAACTGGGGATGCCCAAAAAACCTTTAAAAATTTTGGTAGGTAAACCTTTTTAAAGATATTTACCCGGCCAATCAAATTGAAAGCCAATGTTTCCAACGCCTAGTCTCCATATGTGATATAATTGGTGCTATATTTAGAGACTCAAAAGTGGATAAATCCAAGTGAATTTGGATCCCCAATTGCTTGAAGGTGGGCCAAATTGCCAGATTTGACTGAAGCATATAAACATATTTAAGGTTGGGGCCGATTGGAAAAGCCACGGATTTGTCCCATCCAACACGTAGGCCAGAGACCACCCCAAACTCCTCCACCATCCTCAACAAAGAGACAAATGACGTCTCCGAACCATCTAGGTATATCAACGCATCATCTGCATAGAGAGAGATCTTCTCAGATAACCCACCATAGCAAATGCCCCCCACCATCACCGTCCGTGGCAAGCGTGAATAGAATCGGCGAGAGAGGGCAGCCTTGTCTTGTACTTCTTTGTAGGGAGAACATTGCCAATATATCTTTATTCACACATACCCTGGCCCTTGGCTTGGTGTAGAGCAAGCGGACCCATTTAATGTATTGAAGGGTAAAACCCTTTAGTCTCCCAAAGAAAATACCACCGGACAGTGTCGAAAGCCTTCAATATATCCAACGAAATCACCAAACCACTCTTTGTCAGTGGCTGCTTTATATGTGTAGATATAGCTGAGGAATGTTATAAGTGCTCTTTCCAGGCATGAACCCCATCTGATTCGGGTGTAGGAGGTGGGGAATGACCTTCTGCAGTCATATAGCTAGGAGCTTCGCAAGCACTTCCACGTCACTAACAATGAGATGAGACGGTAAGATCTGCATTGTAGTTTGTCTTTCTCAGGTTTGGGCAATACCACTGTCAGTGCCTCCCACATGGAAGCAGGAAGCTCACCTTCCACCAGAGCCGCACCAAATAGCGCATGTAACCTTTTAGCTAGGTAATCTACATAGTTTTGGTACCATCTGCAGGTAGACCAACCAGTCTTGTTCGGAGGAAAGGAGTGGGAAGTTTCTTTAATTTCCTTAATCATCAGAGGCTTATGAGTCTTTGTGAGTCATCTAATGCAGGGAAGTGAATAAACTCAAAGAAACCCTCAAATTCAGTTTTAATGGGCAACCCTTGCTCAGAGTACAGATTTTCATAGAAGGATCGAAATGTCTGGTTAATAATCAGCGGATCAGAAGAAACCGATCCATCAGGTAGTTGTATCCATGGTATAGAACAGTCAGTGTATTCAGTGCAGGAAAGGTAAGCCAGCAGCTTCCCATTTTTACCACTTCGTTTATGTAATCTACCTGATAAATACAGCTGTTGTTTCTGTATTATATTTACCATATGGAGCTGGAGAGCATTATGCGCTCTGACTAACACTCCATGGAATCTAGAGTAGGTTGTGCTGTATACTGGACCCTAGCTGCATCTAAAGAGGTCCCTAAGGCCTGTAAAGTAGCATGATTTATCTGTCGATGATGAGCTATATTAGAGATTTAGAAACCCCGTACAGTTGCCTTGAAGGCATCCCACATGGGTCCTGTCCAGGAAGAGTAGTCATTTTGCTCCCAATTCTGAGTCATGTCCGTGTGAATGGGGTTTTGAAATTCAGATGTGGAGATCCAGAGAGGACTGAGTCTCTACATCCGAAAATATGATCTGTGCCCCAATGTAAGATTGACTCGAAGGGCAGAATGGTCAGTTAGCGTTTTACCTATGTAGGAGACTGCTTGAATACATGGTACTGAGTCTCTAGTAGCTAATGCATAGTCCAGCCTGGAAAAAGCATGATAAGTCTGAAACTGACATGGATAGACTCTGACATAGGGTATTTCCATTGCCATAGATCCACATATCCAAAAGAAGCAAACCACTGACTGAACAGTTTCGATTAAGAATGGAGAGGTTTCAATCAGTCCAAAGTTGGGTCAAGCACCAAATTGAAGTCTCCCAAGATAATGGTACATGCTGTTTGTAAATCAGACAAATGAACACTCAATTCTGTAAAGATTGCAGCTGTGACTGGGGGAAAAACGTATACCACCACCGGAAGCAATGGCATGGCATAGAAAATGCATAGTAGGAAAACATATTGCCCTTTGGGATCAGAAATCACCCGGACACAGGAACAGGGGAGACCCTTTCAGATTAAAGTGGACACTCCCCGGGCATAGTTAGAATAGTAGGAATGATATCCATACATTACCCAATGCTTTTTAAGTGCAAGAACTTTAGATCCCATCAAATGGGTCTCCTGCAAGCATAGGATATGTGGTTTGTGACATTTAAGAAATTAAAATAAAGAAGCTCTCCTAAATTTAGAATGAAGTCCCCTTACATTCCAGGAGATGCACGTGACAGCGGACATAATGTAGGTAAATATTAACTAAGGTGGGTAGGATAAAAAATAGGCACGAGGCCTCTTGGGCCTGCAATAGGCCCCTTCACAGCTGCAAACCCTGGGCGGGGAGGCAAAGCAGAAAACATCCACACTCATACACACCACATACTGTACATACCGGCAAAAACATCATAGAAAACAAAACCACAAAAATTGTACCCCTGCCCAGCACCAAAAACAATGAACAGGCTTTATCCCTAAACAGAAGGCAAATGTAGAGAGCCTACTTAGCCAAAGTTTATGGAACAAAAAAATTGGATCAAATAGTGAACAAACTTATAACTATCAATGGCAGAAAAGCTTTGCATGAAGAGGACACACTTCTCTTGTCTGGGCAGAACTGTAGTCACCTGCCCCTGCAGACCGCTTCCAAGAGCTGAGATTCAAAATAGATATTAGACTTCCAAAGGGAGTGCCCATTTCAGGTCTCAGGGGTGTGCTTAGATGAAGCTTGGCCAGGCTGATGCAGAGATTCAAACCAAGAAAGAGCATTTACAAGGGATTGGAAAAAAAATGAACTTGGCCTTGGTAAACAACTCTCAGGGTAGCAGGAAACAGCATAGAATCCTCGCCAATTTCTTGCATGAGCTAGCTCTCCAAGAAGGACTTGGGTCAGATCCCTCCACCCACTCAGGTAGGCCAACCAATCTGAGATTGTTTCTTCTCAGACAGTTTTCTAAGTCATCCACCGTGTCCTCAATGATTTAATTTGAGTGCCACAGGTTTTAATTTCTGGGAAGGTAGGGATGACAGTGTCCTTTAGATCACTGATGCGACGCTCAGTAGCAGAGAAATTATCTCAAATTTTATGCATGTCCTGGCGCATTATAGTGATATCCAGTTTAAGTTCCTCCACCTTACCCATGAGATCGGAATGGTTTACCTAAATTGTCCTGAGGACATCCAGCAGGGTAGGTTCCGGAACCGGGTCATCCTCCAGCCCGTCCTGCAGCCCGTCCTCGCTCAGAGAGGTTTACGAGGGTAGCACAGGTGGCGGTGATGCCCCTGGGGAGGGCGGCAGAGATGGTTCAGGTGCCTCTCCAAAAAGTTCTGAAGTGGACGCCAGAGAAGATTGAGGAGCGGCGGAGTGGCAGCCATCTTGGCAGGAGAGCGTGCTGATACTCATCTTGGCCGGGGTCTGTTTCTTTTGCCTTCCCGTCCACCAAAACACACACCAAGAGTGTCGTATTCCTCTCCAGGGAGCCAGAGGAGAATTCAGCCGAAATGGGGGACCAGGTAAGCAGGATTAATCAGGATTATTCAGAGGAGAGCCGAGAGGTGCCAAGAAGAGCATCCGTTCAAAGGCCACATCAGGCCACCCCCTTCCTTTGATGCACCTCTAATGCATTAGGCTTCTTTTAAACAGAAAAATAATTTGGGCATTAAAGTGGTAGTAAACCACGGCCTTTCAAAAAAAAAAACCTGCAAGGTAATGGCATTGCATACTATCAGATTATGAAATACTTACCTTAGAACAAAGCCCTCCAGAGGTGCGCTGCCCCCACTGACAAGGTTTCCATCTTCCCCTGGTCTTCCTTCCAGGTTTGCTGGCTCCGGTCTTTTGAATGGCTGAGCCGCGATGATGTCACTCCCGCGTATGCTACACTACAGGGGAGTAGTGGTTTATGGCACAGGGCTCTGAAGGGCATGGGTATGCCGTCACTTCAGAGTGCATGCACTGCATCCAGTGTGAATATCTCCTAAACACTGCAAGTAGCTACAGGTACTGTAGGCCTTTTTATAGGCTTACCTGTAGGTACAAGTTCAAAAGCGGAGTTTACTACTACTTTAACAACTTCCCGCAAACCAACGTAGCCCTATGTCGGCTGCAAGAAGTGGTTGTACCGGGGTGATGCCTGCAACTAGAGGCATCATCCCAGTATAATTTTTTAGAGCCAGCGGTCGGCTTTCAGGTGGCAATGGCCGATGCGGCTCGGGAACTGCTCAGTTGTTACCCCAGCGAGCGGGTGGGGACCCCCCTCCCGCACCTCTGCCCGGGTCTCCCGATGGGAGCAACCAGCCGGCACATCCGCTAGCTGGTTGGAGTCCTGAACAAAGCCAGATTCGACTTCGATTGGGTCTCCGATGATGTAACCCGGAAGTGGCGTCCATGACGTCATGTCCGGATTATTTGGCGGCTAAAGGCCAAATTTAAAAAAGTGACAGTATTCAAAAATGCAGTTTTTGCCATTTTGAATACATTGAAGTGTAGTGGAGGGGTCTAGGGTCTTTTAGCAGTGATGGTAGTAACTGCGTTTAAGTAAACGGCGTTACTTAACGCAGTTACTTTTGAGGGTAACGAGTAATCTAACTGAGTACTCGTTCCCTCATTGTAACGCCGCTGCCGTTACTTTCGGCTGCGTTACCGCAATTACATCTACCGCCACTAGATGGCAGAAGATGTAATTGTAATTCCCCCTCTCCTCTATGACCGCTGTCTGCGGTACAGGAAAGAGAAGAGGAGGAGACGCAGACAAGGTCGGTTGGTAGGACCGTGCTGCCGTCGTTATCCTAGCCAATCAGGTGCAGTGCTGCTCAGGTTGCCCTGCCCCCCAGGCTCTGAGTCCTCCGCTCTGAAGGAAGAACGGAAGCAACTTCCAAGTTCTTCCTCTAACCTGCTGCCCGTGCCTGCCATGCCCGTCGCCGGTGTCAGCATTGCACAGTGTGTCCAGCCCGCCCGGGTCCCAGCTGAGTCATGAGAGATGTAAGTCAACTCTTCATTCGTTCTGCACTGTGACGTGTGTGTCCTCCTATAACAGCAAAACCAGAACTTTAAAAACGTTCATTAAAGGAGATCTTTGGGGGACTCTGCCTTGTCTGCTCTAAAGTGGGATATATGGGGGACCCTGCCTTGCCTGCTCTAAAGTGGGATATATGGGGGACTCTGCCTTGCCTGCTCTAAAGTGGGATATATGGGGGACTCTGCCTGGCCTGCTCTAAAGTGGGATATATGGGGGACCCTGCCTTGCCTGCTCTAAAGTGGGATATATGGGGGACTCTGCCTGGCCTGCTCTAAAGTGGGATATATGGGGGACCCTGCCTTGCCTGCTCTAAAGTGAGATATATAGGGGACCCTGCCTTGCCTGCTCTAAAGTGGGATATATGGGGGACTCTACCTGGCCTGCTCTAAAGTGAGATATATGGGGGACCCTGCCTGGCCTGCTCTAAAGTGGGATATATGGGGGACTCTGCCTGGCCTGCTCTAAAGTGAGATATATGGGGGACCCTGCCTGGCCTGCTCTGCTCTAAAGTGGGATATATGGGGGACCCTGCCTGGCCTGCTCTAAAGTGAGATATATGGGGGACCCTGCCTTGCCTGCTCTAAAGTGGGATATATGGGGGACTCTGCCTGGCCTGCTCTAAAGTGAGATATATGGGGGACCCTGCCTGGCCTGCTCTAAAGTGGGATATATGGGGGACCCTGCCTGGCCTGCTCTAAAGTGAGATATACGGGGGACCCTGCCTTGCCTGCTCTAAAGTGAGATATATGGGGGACTCTGCCTGGCCTGCTCTAAAGTGAGATATATGGGGGACTCTGCCTTGTCTGCTCTAAAGTGGGATATATGGGGGACCCTGCCTTGCCTGCTCTAAAGTGGGATATATGGGGGACTCTGCCTGGCCTGCTCTAAAGTGGGATATATGGGGGACCCTGCCTTGCCTGCTCTAAAGTGAGATATATGGGGGACCCTGCCTTGCCTGCTCTAAAGTGGGATTTCCTGGCTCTGCGTCATGCCATCATACTACGGGTCAACTCCGCCCCTCTGACCCCCATAGGACATCCCTGAAATAGCATAAAAGGCAGGCAGTACCTGGTGGAGGTGTTCTTTTTTTCGTCCTCGCTCCGGACACCTTGAAAAATATGTTATCCTTCCTTGTGGCCTTCCCAGGTTCAGCCTCTCTCCTGGGTAAGAAGACCCCCTCTTATGGGCTGTAAATCTCCCTCGATGGTGGGTTCCCCTTGGTGCTGGGGGTAAGTTACATTGCAGTATAAATTGCTGCATTTTCATACTGATACCATTAATTGGCAGTCAAAACTGGCACAGATGCCGTACATCACATTACAGTGGAGGTTCTTTCCTCGCTGTTGTTACAGTATGAATGATGTTATGAAGCTGGCTGGCAATTTTTTTGCTGTATTTTTCTCCCCTTAAATGTGCTTGCTGGCTCTTGTAGTTCACTAGAGATGGTGGTTTTGCATGCTCCAGTGTGGGGGGAGGGGGCCAGCCCAGGCTTCCTCTGATCACCTTGGAGCTTTTGGTTAATCAGTGGAGACAGTCTGCAGGTGCAGCTGGCTTCCTTTTCCTCTGTGGCCAATACACTGTGTGTAACTGGGTCTCTGCTGCCCTCACTGTGAGTACATGCACATCCTGGTCTACTTTGCCTGTGTTGAAGCTTGGGGTATTTTTGTCTAAAGCTGCCGCCAGCCTCAAAGCACTGAAGATGTTTTTTGGGAAGGAATGCGTTTTTGTTTTTCTTTATCTTTTTTGGAAAAAAAAAGAGAGAGCAATGTATGTGGCCAGGACGGAATAAATTTTCGTAAGTTGGTCACTCTGAATGGACCTGATCGAGTGTGGAGCCACAGTGTTGTGGGGATGAATGTGAACTAAGCACCCTGCAACTTTGATTTTATTCCCCAGGAGATCACATACTGAAATATTGACACGGCTGTGAATGCTTCACATTATCTTATCACTAATTTGGAGGATATTTCAGCAAGACCTTAAGGAGGTAGTCCAAGGATCTTCCTCTCATGCTTAGCACAATGAGGTGCTGGGAGGATACGTTGCCAGGAAGGAGAATGTGTCTATGCCGTAATGGGGTAGTCAGAGGTTCTCCTGTCCACTATTTGTAGCCACAAAGTTACTGTGAATACTGGATGCAGTTACCATTCCCAAGTGTTGGCATACAGCTTGTGCTGCTTTACAATACTGCTGCTACCTGCTGCAAGGACAAAAAACAATGTTAGTTCTGTTTGTAGGTGACAGACAACAGCATAAGCTGGCACTTTGTGCAGCCTGTGGCTATCCTATTAGTCCTTATTGCTTAGAGCAGATAAGGTTCTCCATGTGGAGGAGAAAGGGCTCTGGTTGGGAAGCTTGTGTAAAGTTTTCTCAGTTTCAGGTAAAGGCTTGTTTGCCTGGCTCTTCAGGATGGCCCAGCACTACAGCATCAGAGTTGCCTTAGTGGTGATAGCCTACGGCCACACCACACCACCCTGTATGTGCTTGATCTCAGAAGCTAAGCAGGTTTAGACCTGGTTAGTGGATGAATGGGGGACCACCGGGGAACACTAGGTTCTGTACAGCAGCACATATGCCTCTTAACCAGCAGAGGGCAGTAATACTGATAATTGTGCACTTAGCTTCTCTAGGGTTCTGAGTCAAGCTGCCCCAGTGCTGTGGGGGACAGTTCACCACTGTAAGTCCATGGGGGGCCCTTGCATGTTCTGCTTTCTGAGGCTTTGCAGAGTCTAACAGCCATAGGCATGCTTCCTCAATGCAGAGGCAACAGGGGGCTTGTGGTTTCAGAAGCCTTGGCACCCTGGATGTTTTGGGGCTGCATTTCCCATGATGCTCATACACTCTGAGATATAGTTGGGCATTGTGGGAGGTGTGGTTCTGGGGTGCCGAGGTTCGCTATCACTGCTCTAGAGCTATGGTCAGATGCAGGTTTTAAAAAGAAGCAGTGTACAATGTTTGCATTACCTCCCATACCCTGGAAGACATTTTTAAATGTTTGAGGATCAATGATCGCTAATGTTCTCATCTCTGCAGCAGTTTCCTGCTTCCTTACCATAGCTCCCATGCTCCACCAATCTGTCAACAGTTTTAAAGAGTGATTTTTGGCTCAGGGCATTCTTTCGATGCGGACGCAGAGGTGGAGCATGAATATTCATTCCCTCTCTTGTGTCACAAATGTCAGATGGCCTTTGGATGATTCTTGGTGCTAAGCACATGCAGGTATTTATGAAGGTTCCTGTCTTTATGACAGAATCCTGGAAAACCATTATTCTGGTGGTAAGGAAGGGCTGGTGCCTTTTTCTGGACTTAGCAAACGCTAGTCTACATATTCCTATAGTCTGGGTTCGCCAGCACTCAGGTTTTTTTCTAGTAGATAATGACTTGACCTAGGTCATGGTATGTTTTTGGTTGGCATTCTCCCCAGAACCCTCTTGAGGGTACTATCAATCTTTATGGCATTTATTTCCTCAAGTGACATTTTGCAGATAGCGAAGTAGGGGTGCTGCTGCTAAGTAACGTTTTTGCCTGCAGGACCCTCTAGATCTTGGAGTATCATGTTCATTTTTAGTAGATCCAAATCCAGACTACTTAAGTCCTGGATCGCTGTTCATTGCAAGCGAAGGTCATGTCCATCCTTCTGGGTCCGGGTATGTTTATGGTCATGGTTCCCGCCCCAGAACCCTTCTGGAGGTACTCTCTATCCTTAGGGCATTCGTTTCCTCAGTGATATCCTGCTTAGAGCGACCTAGGAGCACTGCTGCTAGTTAACACCTTAGCCTGCAGGACTCTCAAGAGCTTTCATCTTGTCAAGTTTTAGTAGAATTGAATTCAGTCTACTTACTCCTAGATAGCTGTTCAGTGCTAGTTAAGGTCATGCCCATCTTTCTGGGGCCTGGGATCCTGAGCATTATGTGGACTATAGCCTGGTGTTGGCTCACTCCAGGGATTTTCTCATAGACCGCCGAGATCAAGTCTTGCAGACCCAATCAGAATTTGGGTGGATGGTGAATGTGCAGAAGAGCCAACTTGTTCCGTCCAATGCCTAACCTACCTGGGCAGGCGGTTTCAGTACAGTCCAATACAAGATTTTCCTGTGAAGAGAGAAGATTGATCGAGTCTGTGCGGGGACCAAGGGGATTAGGTCCTCAAAGGAAATCACGGTTCATCGAGGCATGAGTTTTTTTAGGTCTCCTAATGGCCTGTATCCTGGCAGTGCCTTGGGCACGGTGGCACAGGAGAAGGTTTCAGTTCTGCCTTCTAAGCCAGTGGCGCCGCGGTTCTCTCAGCCAGAGGTTCCAGGTTCCTTGCTTAGTTTCCAACAACCTTCTGTGGTGGACCAAGAGGAGCAACCTCTCCCTGGGCGGGCCCGTCAGCCCTGGAGACTGGATCACGATTACTGCGGATGCCAGTCTCCAGAGTTGGGGGGCGCATTGCCTACAACTGAAAGTGCAGGGAGTGTGGACCAGAGTTTGCCATGTTCCTTGAATCTCCTAGAACGAACAGCGGCCAGGGAGGCGCTGAAGACGTTTCAGCTCGTAATCCAAGGCAGGAGAGTCAGACTTCTCATGGACAATACAACGGCAGTATCGCACATTGTGAAACAAGGGGGGACAGGAAGTCTGAAACTTCTCCAGGTAACTGCAGAGATCTTCTCCTTGGCCAAAGCCCACTTGTTGGACTGTTCAGCATTGTGTCTCCCGGACCCTCAGAATACCCTAGCAGACCAGTTGAGCAGAAACTTCACCAACTACACAGGATGGATGCAAAATCCAAAATATTTGTCGAGCAATGGAGGTTCCCGAGATAGACTTAATGGCGACACATTTCAACTGTCACGTTTTTTTTTTCCCACTTCTTCGGCCCGCAAGCTCTGGCACAGGATGCTCTCTATCAGAAGTGGGGCTTCAAGCAGATCTACCTATTTCCACCAATTACTCTGATCCTTAAATCATTGGTGAAGATCATGGAGGAGGGAGTACCCGCTATTGTGATAGCTCTATTCGGGCCGAGGAGGCCATGGTTTCCCCTTCTTTGTCGTCTGGCGGTGTGTCCTCCAATAAGGCTCCCTCAGGTCAGGGATCTGCAACGGCCACACTCACCCCAACTCGGCCTGTCTGGCCTTGACTGCATGGAATTTGAGAGGAGCAAGCGCCAGAATCTAGATCTCTCTGAATGGGTAATGTCCACCATTCTGTAATCCAGGAAAGAATCTACTAAAGGCCACTTATTATAGAGTGTGGCAGAGGTTCGAGGATTTCTCAGTCTAACAGGGATTATCTTTCCGTTTCCCCTCAGTGGCGAATATATTGGATTTTCTGCAGTACGGCCTCGACTCAGGACTAAGCTTCAACATGCTTACAGTACAAATTTCAGCACTTTTGGCCCTTACCAATACAGTAATCCCCCGCTCCATCGCTGTTCAGTTTTTGCGGTCCCGGTAATTCGCGTTTTTTTTTGTAATGTTATTTTACTATATAAATCATTAAAAATGAAATATTTTTGTGTTTTCCATAGCTCTTGCTATGTCTCTTAGTATCTTTTATGTGTTTAAATAAGTTTCTATTGTTTTAAAAGTGTGTTTAAAGACCTTAAAATGCTTCTACACGTACAGTGACAGTAAAATAAACATGCCTACAATGCATTTTAATAGGGTTTTTCTATTTCGCGGAATTTCACTTTTCGCGGCTGGGTCCGGAACGTAACCCCCGCAATGGAGGGGGGTTTACTGTACCTCATGGTCAAAGGAGTCTCTAGTAGTTGGATTCCTCCGTGCGGCAATCGAGATATACCCGCCTATTCGTCCTTTTCTTTCCAAAGTGGGATTTACTGTTAGTATTAACGGGGTTGCTAAAAAGCCCCTTTTTTTCCCCAGATTCGGACAGTCCTTTATTGGACCTGACATTAAAGACGGTTTTCTTGACAGTTTTGGTCTCAGCCAGATGAGGCTCAGACGCTGCGGCCTTCTCCTACAAAGAGCCGTTCTGCACCTTCCTTCAGGTCAGCATAGTGTTACAACCTTCTCCGAAGTCCCTTCCTAAAGTCTCGTCGGAATTTCATTTTAATTGGGAATCGGTACTCCCAAGCCTTTTCACCTTCTCAATCAGACTTGGAGGAGCCTAGATGGTATGATCTGGATATGAAGTCTCTCCCACAGACATAGCTGCCCAGAACGGTCTCGTTCCGGAAAACAGATGCTCTTTTTTTGTATTCCCAAAGGGTCCTAGGATGGGTATGCCGGGGCCTCCAAGAGTCCTCTCGACAGGGATAGTTAAAGCAATCCAAACAGCTTACTTCCTGGAAGGCCTTCCCCCTCCTCAGGAGATCCGAACACATTCCACAAGAGCGGTGTCATCCTCCTGGGCAGTTTGGTCCAAAGTATCGGCAGACGTGGTCTGTAAGGCAGCAGGTTGGAGATCTCCTAATACCTGCATAAAACACTAAGCTGGATGTGATGTCATCCCAGTATGCTCAGATGGGAGCTTCAGTAGTGTCTTCTGCTGTATCAAGATATTACAATTAGTTTCTTGCAGCAGTACCTGGTGTTTGTAATTTATTCTTCCCACCCTGTGTTGTGGCTAGTTAAGTCCCGTAGTATGATAGCATGACGCAGAGCCAGGAAAATGGAAAACTGTACCGTAATTTTCCTTTCCTGGCTCTGCGTCATGCCAGCACAAAACCCTCCCTGGTCCGTCACGAGCTCATACAGAACACCTCCACCAGGTACTGCCTGCCTTTTATGCTATTTCAGGGATGTCCTATGGGGGTCAGAGGGGCGGAGTTGACCCGTAGTATGATGGCATGACGCAGAGCCAGGAAAGGAAAATTACGGTAAGTATTGGTAACAATATTCCATTATATGGGGGACTCTGCCTGGCCTGCTCTAAAGTGGGATATATGGGGGACCCTGCCTGGCCTGCTCTAAAGTGAGATATATGGGGGACCCTGCCTTGCCTGCTCTAAAGTGGGATATATGGGGGACTCTGCCTGGCCTGCTCTAAAGTGAGATATATGGGGGACCCTGCCTGGCCTGCTCTAAAGTGGGATATATGGGGGACCCTGCCTGGCCTGCTCTAAAGTGAGATATATGGGGGACCCTGCCTTGCCTGCTCTAAAGTGGGATATATGGGGGACTCTGCCTGGCCTGCTCTAAAGTGAGATATATGGGGGACTCTGCCTGGCCTGCTCTAAAGTGGGATATATGGGGGACCCTGCCTTGCCTGCTCTAAAGTGGGATATATGGGGGACTCTGCCTGGCCTGCTCTAAAGTGGGATATATGGGGGACCCTGCCTGGTCTGCTCTAAAGTGGGATATATGGGGGACCCTGCCTGGCCTGCTCTAAAGGGGAATCTATGGGGGGAGCTTTGGGGACGCTGGCCTGCTCTAAAGATGGATCTATGGCGACCCTGTTCTAAAGAGGGATCTGTGCCATAGATCCCCCTTTAGAGCAGGGTCCCTTATAGATCCCCTTTAGAAATTGGTCCCCCTAGATCCCCTTTAGAACAGGCCCTGGGGCCCTATAGATCCCCTTTGGAGCAGGGTCCCCCATATATCCCACTTTAGAGCAGGGTCCTCATAAATCCCCCTTTAGAGCAGGGTCCCCATAGATCCCCCTTTAGAGAAGGGTTCCCATAGATCCCCCTTATAAAGGATTCCTCATATATCCCCCTTGAGAGCAGGGTCCTCATAAATCCCCCTTTAGAGCAGGGTCCCCATAGATCCCCCTTTAGAGAAGGGTCCCCATAGATCCACCCTTAGAAAAGGGTCCTCATAAATCCCCCTTTAGAGCAGGGTCCCCATAGATCTATGGGGACCCTGCTCTAAACAGGGATCTATGGGGACCCCTCCCTAAAGGGGGATCTATGGGGAGCATGGCCTGCTCTAAAGGGGATCTTTGGGGGACTCTGCTCTAAAGGGGGATTTATGGGGACCCTGCTCTAAAGGGGGATTGATGATGACCCTGGCCTGCTCTAAAGTGGGATCTATGGGGACCCTGCTCTACTGTCCCAGTACCAGTGTGCCACACCGCCACCACCAGTGTGCCACACCGCCACCACCACCAGTGTGCCACACCGCCACCACACTGCCACCACCATTTCAGGGAGCAGGTACCAAAAAACAAAACAAAATACAGTTACTCACAGTTAGGAGGACTCAGGACTCAGACCCCCACAGTGTGCCACACCGCCACCACTATTAAAGATCTTATAGAACGTAATTGCATTATAGAATAGTAAAAAAAGTCACAGTTACTTTGCTGAGTAACTAATTACTTTTTCAATGTGGTAACTGAGTCAGTAACTCAATTGCTTTTTGGGAGAAGTAATTTGTAACTGTAACTAATTACTTTTTTAAAGTAAGATGAGCAACACTGTCTTTTAGACCCCAATGCCTCCATAAAGAGTACCTGTCACTGCCTATTGCTGTCACAAGGGATGTTTACATTGCTTGTGACAGAAATAAAAGTGATCAGATTTTTATTTTTTTTTTAAACCTGTGCTAAAATGAAAAATGTGCCCGCAAATTAAAGCGCTGTTCAAACCACACGTGAGGTATTGCTGCGATTGCAAGAGCAAGAGCAATAATTTAAAAAAAAGAGCTACTCTGCAACTCTAAAATGGTAACCGTTAAAATTTTTTAAAGCATTGCCTATGAAGATTTTTATTGACCGTAGTTTGTCCCCATTCCGTGGGTGGGCGCAATTTTAAACCGTAACATGTTAGTATCTATTTACTCGGTGTGACATCATCTTTCACATTTTCAAAAAAATGGGCTAACTTTAGTGTTTAGTTTTTTTTAAATGCAGTGAAATATATTTTTTCTCCAAAAAAATGGCGTTTGAAAGACCGCTGCGCAAATATCGCATGACCAAAAAAATATTGCAACGTCAGCCATTTTATTCTCCAGTGTCTTTGCTAAAAAAAATATATAATGTTTGGGGGTTCTAAGTAATTTTCTAGCAAAAAATACTGATTTTTAACTTGTAAACAACGTGCGTCAGAAATGGGCTTGGTCCAGAAGTGGTTAATGGACAAAGCAGTTTTAAAAGCACAGTCCACCATTATGACCATGTTTTATGTTAAACCCATATTTAAAGTGCATCATAAAACATGGTCTCGTTCCACAGCCTCCACCCTCAAACTGCTCCCCACTTATCAGAATTGGGGACTTCTTCTTTCTGTACACATCTGATATGTTTTAAATTCTGCGCAGCTGTATGTGGGATCTGTGAATGGAAGACTACAATTCAATCTACCACCTTGTCAGAGGGACTTGTAGATCTCAGTGGAGTGAAAGTCAAGTGACTTCATTGCACTTGTAGTCCACGCTTTATTCATTCCAGCCCCATAATCATAAAGGTCTGTACCTCTGTATGGACCTGAGGCTGGTGGAAAAATCTGCAGGAACCTATGCATTGCACCAAAAATGCACTGCTCACAGCTGCATTGGTCCACAGGCTCCTGTGCAAAAATGTAAAGACAAATACACATTTTTCATTTTATTAACCCCTTTACGACCGCCCGCCGCAGATTTATTGCTGCAGGCAGCCGCCCATAGGCGAACCGACGTAGCTCTACGTCACTCGCTCTCAGGAGGCTAGGGGACAAGTGTGCACCACCGGCGGCGCGCTCCCGCCCCCGCTCGTCAGCGGGGAAGCCTGTGCCTGTGCGGCGATCTCTCCCAGATGACAAAGAAGGACGGAAGGCTGATGTAAACACAGCCGTCTGTCCTTCTCCCTGCAATGATCACAGAGACCATGTGATCCTACTACATAGGATCACATGTCTCTATGATCATTTCAGAAGCCCAACCCCCCCCCCCCCACAGCCAGAATCACTCCCCTAGGCTTACATTTAACCCCTTGATCACCCATAGTGTTAACCCCTTCCCTGCCAGTGTCATTATTACAGTAACAGTGCATATTTTTAGCACTGATTACTGTAGTAATGTCACTGGTACCCCCAAAAGGGTAAAATATGTCAGTTAGGGGTCCGATCTGTCCGCCGCAATGTCGAAGTCCCGCAAAAAAATCGCAGATAGCCACCATTACTAGTAAAAAAAAACAAAAAACAATAAAAATGATATAAATCTTTGCCGTAGTTAGTAGACGCAATAACTTTTGTGCAAACCAATCAAAATACACTTATTGCGATATTTTTTTACCAAAAATATGTAGCAAAAAACAAATTGGCCTAAAATGGTAAATTTTGATTTCAAAATTTTTTTTTTTGGGAATGTTATATAGCAGAATGTGAAAAATTATTGTTATTTTTCAAAATTGTCGCTCTTTTTTTGTTTATAGTGCAAAAAATAAAAATCACACAGATGATCAAATACCACCAAAAAAGCTCTATTTGTGGGAAAAAAAGGACAGCAATTTTATTTGGGTACAGCGTCGCACAACCGCGCAATTGTCCGTTTAATGCAGTGCCAAATCGCAAAATAGGGCCTGGTCATTAAGCAGGAAAATCTTCCAGTGTACCCAAATAAAATTGATATTACAGGGGAAGGAGTTTGACGTCACCCGCAGCTCTCTGAGATCCTGGAACACATGCCTGCACTTTCGCTTTTATCTGGCACTGTGACAGTGCCTTGCTTGTGAGTGTGATGCTTTATTTTTTACTTTAATAAATGTCCTTAATTAAGCGGAGAGCATTAGATCGTTTTATTTATCTTTTCCGGATTGCCATACATGAGTTTCTGAGAACCTGTTGGGTCCTGGATATACAGATCTTCTGGCTGTCTCCATATTGATGCTTACTGATACAAAGTGTTGTGACCCCTAGTGGTCGAATACAGGAGGTGAGAGGCTGTATTATCTGTGGTGGAGGAGTCACGTTTGCAATGTCGTTTTACTTATTCCTGCTTTTCACTTTGGAAATCAGCGTTTAAGGACTTTATGATTTATGATTCACATGCTTTTTATTGTGCATTTTATACATTTTAATGTGAATGATTTTATGCACTATTTGTAATTTTATAGCGCTTCACTTTATTTTCTTTTATTGCATATTATAGGTTTTGGTAGGTTTGACCTATCCTGGTGTACAGCTGCTTACCCATCCATTTGATTTTAAGCGCTGAATTTTTATTTTTATGGTATTTGATCAAAAAAAATATTTTTCACTTTCTGCTATATAACATTCTCAAAAAAAAAACATTTAAAATTTTTAACATTTTAGGCCAATTTGTTTTCTGCTACATATGTTTGGTAAAAAAAAAAAAAAAATCGCAATAAGTGTATTTTAAATAGTTTGCGCAAAAGTTATCGTGTCTACTAACTACGGGAAAGATTTATGTAATTTTTTTTGTTTTTCTTTTTTTTACTAGTAACGGCGGCAATCTGCAATTTTTACCAGGACTGCGACATTGTGGCGGACAGATCGGGCCCTTAACTGACATTTTTGACACTTTTGGGGAGACCAGTGGCATTACTACAGTGGCAGGGAAGAGGTTAACATTGTGGGTGATCAAGGAGTTAAATGTGAGCCTAGGGGAGTGATTCTAACTGTGGGGGGGGGGGTGTGGCTTGTGAAATGATCATAGAGATCTGTGATACTATATAGAAGGGTCACAGGGGCTCTATGATCATTCCAGGGAGAAGAACGGTCAGCTGTGTTTACAACAGCTGACCGTTCTTCTCTCTCAGCGGGGAACGATCGCGGGTGTCAGGCGGCAATTGGAGCCCCCTGCCCCGTGCATAGGAGTCCCCGCTGACGAGTGGGAGCGGGAGCGCGTCGCCGGTGGCGCGTGCTCGTCCCCTGACTGCAGGCACACAACCGACGTAGGTCTACGTCGGTTTGCTCGGGAGGGCTGCCTTGCCGCAGTAAAAAGACGGCGGGCAGTCCGGAAGAGGTTAAAAGTTTAAAATAATTTATCACTCCACTGTAGTGATCAAAGATCTGCCCTTTCAGAGTAAAAATGTAACACAGATGGCAAAAACAAAAAACTGACAGTAACCCTTCCTCTCTTTCTCTATCTAAAATGAAACAAAGTTTTGCCTTTAGCTCTACTTGAAGGGGAAAAGTCAAATAAAGAGGTAATTAGGGCAGATCAAATCATATCCCTTTCATTTACAGATGAAGAACACATAGTAGATACAAAAGGAACAATGCAATTCTAATTACATGCCACATTTGGTATATGCCATTAACTGTGTTCTTCCACGAATACATGTTTACCTGCAAAATGCATTGCTGTGTTAGTGTAGAACTTTGTGTTTGTTCTTCACATACTGTATTGGTGTTACCATAGATGATCAGAGTAATCCGAGACTACATTGTTGCTCCTGAGCATTAAAAAGTGATGACATATGGTGCTGTAATAAAATAACAAAATACATTGAATCATTTGACTAGGCTGAAGTTACAAGACATACTGTACATACAACATGTCACATTTGTCTGCAATTGGTCTTAAGACACCCAGATAATTGTACCCGCCAAGACAACACTGCTCTAATACTCATCAGCACCATGTTTCACAAATAAATGTGCAATTGCATATATTGCATATACAGTATCCCACAAAAGTCAGTACACCCCTCACATTTTTGTAAATATTTTATTATATCTTTTCATGTGACAACACTGAAGAAATGACACTTTGCTACAATGTAAAGCAGGGGTCTCTAAACTTTCTGAACAAAGGGCCAGTTTATGGTCCTTCAGACTTGGCAGGGGCTGGACTGTGTCCAGTGGTGGTACCCTGGTGTCAATGGGAGTAAAGAATACCTCATCATTGGTATTAGTGGGAGGAATATTGTCCCATTGTTGGTATTAGTGGAGGAAATAGTGCCCCATCATTGGTGTCAGTGGGAAGAATAGGGCCCTGCAGTTGGTGTCAGTGGTAAGAATAGTGCCCAATTATTGGGGTCAGTGGTAGGAATAGTGCCCTATTGTTGGTATCAGTGACAGGAATTATGCCCCATTGTTGGTGTAGAAGGAATAATATGTTGTATCAGTGGGAGAAATACTATCCCAGGGGCCTGATAAAGGCAAGAAAAGGGCCACATTTGACCCCCGGGCTGCAGTTTGGAGACCACTGATGTAAAGTAATGAGTATACAGCTTGTGTAACAGTGTAAATTTGCTGTCCCCTCAAAAAAACTCAACACCCAGCCATTAAATCACTGGCAACAAAAGTGAGTACACCCCATATTCCAAATGTCAAAATGTCCAAATTGGGCCCAAAGTGTCATTATATTTTGTGTGGCCACTATTATTTTCCAGCACTGCCTTAACCCTCTTGGGCATGGAGTTCACCAGAGCTTCACAGCTTGCCACTCGAGTCCTCTTCCACTCCTCCATAATGACATCACGGACCTGGTGGATGTTAGAGACCTTGCGCTCCTCCACCTTTTCTTTCAGGATGCCCCACAGATGCACAATAGGGTTTAGGTCTGGAGACATGCTTGGCCAGTCCATCATGTTTACCCTCAGCTTCTTTAGGAAGGCAGTGCTCGTCTTGGAGGTGTGTTTGATGTTGTTATGTTGGAATACTGCCCTGGGGCCCAGTCTCCAAATGGAGGGGATCATGCTCTGCTTTAGTATGTCACAGTACATGTTGGCATTCATGGTTCCCTCAATGACCTAAAGCTCCTCAGTGCCGGCAGCACTCATGCAGACCCAGACCATGATACTCCCACCACCATGCTTGACTGTAGGCAAGACACACTTGTCTTTGTACTCCTCACCTGGTTGCCACCACACACACTTGACACCATCTGAACCAAATAAGTTTATCTTGATCTCGTCAGACCACAGGACATGTTTCCAGTAGACCATGTCCTTAGTCTGCTTGTCTTCAGCAAACTGTTTGCGGGCTTTCTTGTGCATCATCTTTAGAAGAGGCTTCCTTCTGGGACAACAGCCATGCAGACCAATTTAATGCAGTGTGCGGCATATGGTCTGAGCACTGACAGGCTGACTCCCCACCACTTCAACCTCTGCCGCAATGCTGGCAGCACTCATACGTCTATTTCCCAAAGACAACCTTTGGATATGACGCTGAGTACGTGTACTCAACTTCTTTGGTTAACCATGGCGAGGCCTGTTCTGAGTGGAACCTGTCCTGTTAACCCGCTGAATGGTCCTGGCCACCGTGCTGCAGCTCAGTTTCAGGGTCTTCTTTTAGCCTAGGCCATCTTTATGTAGAGCAACAATTCTTTTTTTCGGATCCTCAGAAAGTTCTTTGCCATGAGGAGCCATGTTGAACTTCCAGTGACCAGTATGAGAGAGTGATAGCAATAACACCAAATTTAACACACCTGAGACCAGGGCCATCTTTATTATTGATTGGACCCTGGGCAAACATTTTCTTGGGCCCCCCGAATCCACTTATCAACTATTTTCGGGCAGTGCAGGCTCAAGGGGAAGCTGCCTTGGGCCCCACAACAATGACTGGGCCTGGGGCAGCTGCCCCTTTTGCCCTGTGTTAAAGACAGCCCTGCCTGAGACCATATAACACCAACGAGTCACAGGACACCAGGGAGGGAAAATGGCTAATTGGGCCCAATTTGGACTTTTCCACTTAGGGGTGTACTCACTTTTGTTGCCAGTGGTTTAGACATTAATGGCTGTGTGTTGAGTTATTTTGAGGGGACAACAAATTGACGCTGTTATACAAGCTGTACACTCACTACTTTACATTGTAAATGTGTAATTTCTTCAGTGTTTTCACGTGAAAAGATATAAAATATTTACAAAAATGTGAGGGGTGTACTCACTTTTGTGAGATACTGTATATGTAAAGCGCTATTTAAGTACCTGAAATAAATAAATTACTACAAGTTTTCTTATCTACGGAAGGGCAGTAATTCTTTTATAATCTGTTGCAGCTATATCGAAGGTTTTAAAAGTGATGGACGTAAGAACTAATTGCTTCTGCAGAAAGCTTTTATTACCAAGCTTTCCTGAATTATGCACAGGCCATTTTAAAATGTGCCATGTTGCCAAAAAAGGTTTGTAACTCCTTTATTAGATTCCTCCCAGTGACTTTTCAGCTCTGAAATAGTAAGCATGTGGTGTCAGCCCTGCCTACCTCATTTATTATGGATCGCAAAGGACACAGGCTTCTCCTCAACCCCCCCTACAACTTTTTAATCTAAATAATAAGGAAGTTATCAGCTCACAAGAATTTTATCAGGACAAACAGGTATTCTTTTGGATTTGTATAGATAATATAAATAGCGGGATGCTGCACACCTTGCCAAGCCGAGCAGTTAGCAGGTAAAAGCATGATTTATCAAGACCCCGCCCCCAACGTATTTCACCCCACCCTCTGGGCTTAACCATGGAGGTCCCCCTGTTATGTACTGAAGAAAAGGATCTTATAGTGAGTACAAAAAATCTTTTTTTTTTTTTCATTGCTTGCCTGCTTTGCTACCTGAATGCTGATGTCACAGGGTAAAGTAAAACCCTGCTGTCACCTTCAAATCCCTATAACCTACCTTGCTCAGTGATTCCAGAAATGTTTTATTCCTCTTATACTTATTTATCAGGGTTCCACCATCTCCCATTTAGGTAGAACAAACCACTGACTGGTTCATTTGAATATCCAACATTTGAGCACAATGACAGTATTCACATGCCACTTCCAGCTGTGGTTCTCTTCTGGATTTGACAGCTAGAAGGAGGCTAGAAATAAAGGGTTAATTCTGACTTTAGTCTAAGGTAATAGTGAATTACCGACTGCTGACGATGCTACTTATTTAAAAATATTTCATAATATTAGGCAATCAAGAAATAATTACAGTTGGTTATTATTAGAATATACAAGTTACAACTTAGCAGTAATTATCTGGTTGGTGATTTCTGCTTCCTACATACACACCGTTCGTCAGTTTTTCATCCATCCGTCGACAGATGAAAAACAGACATCAATGCATTCCAATGGAAATGGATGATCGTCCGCTTCCGTCAACATCCGTTTTTTTGAATGGATGAAGGCCCCTTTCACACATGCTGTCCATTTGTCCATTTTTCATCCATCCGTTGACGGATGAAAAATGGACATCAATGCATCGCTATGGAAAAACGGATGTGATTGGATGATCATCCATTTACATCAGTTTACATCTGCAACCCGTCAATATCAGTTTTTTAACCACTTATAGACCGACCGCCGCAGTTTTACTGCGGCGTATCGGCTCTGTCCCGTGAAACTACGCAACTGTACGTCGCTTCACGCAACCGCTAGCGGGGGCGCGTGCACACCCATTGGCCAGAGGAAGCCGATCAGCAGGTCCGGTGGCCGCGATTGCCGCCGGGCACCCACGATCGCTCCTCGTGGAGACCGCGGCAAAAACAGCAGACCACTGTTCTGTTAGTTATGAACACAGGGATCCTGTGTTCCTCTTATTTAGGAACACAGGTCTCTGTGTTCATGCAGAAAGCCCATCCCCCACACTGCTATAAAGCATCCCCCAGGGACACATTTAACCCTTTAATTTCCCCTGGTGTTAACCCCTTCCCTGTCAGTGTAATTAATACAGTAACAGTGCATATTTTAGCACTGATTACTGTAGTAATGTCACTGGTTCCCCCAAAAGTGTCAAAAATATCAGTTCGCCGCAATGTCACAGTCCCGCTGAACATCGCTGATTGCCGCCATTACTGGTAAACTAAAAAAAATTACATTAGACAATCCCCTAGTTTGAAAAAATATACCAGAGTATATTCCCCGCGCCTGATGATATATGAATAAAGAAAAAAAAAAAAAATATATATATATATATATTTATATATATGTTTTAGCAGCAGCTATAGAAAAGATTAGATGGGACATTGCACCCAATGATGGAATGGATGATATGGAACTTGAGAAGGATTGGTACTCCTTCTTCAATAAAAGTGAGAAAAATCTGCTTGAACTAATTGTGGCTAGAAGAAAGAGGAACCTGATAAAAATAAATGAAAATATAAGCAATCTCAAAGAACAATTAGATCCCTATGCTAACCATTATAAGCAATCTCAAAGAACAATTAGATCCCTATGCTAACACAAATGAATACAAAGAGAAATACAAACAACTAAAATCATTTTTAGACAAATTAGATAAAGATACCCAATATAAAAAGACAAAGAAATGCCAAAGGGATATAGGTGATTACAACCGGAACCTAGTTTACAAGTGCCAAGAAATCAAAGTTGAGAGTGTTACCTACTCCAGATCATCTTCAATAGAAAGGGAGTATTATCCAAATCAGAGACCCCCACAATCAATCCCACCAAGAGAACAACAGGGAACTCTTACACCTACTCCTGGACGAATAGAATAGAGGACACAAAACAATCAAGGACACCATATCATCAGGACCAGAAAAGATATAGACATCCGTCTTATCAAAATACTACATATAATGTACCTACATACATACAACCCCTACCAACCCTTGGAATATACACAAGGGAATTACTACACACCAGAGAGACCCCCAAGATGGGATTTTCCCAGATGGGAACCCAGGGAACCCCCCGACAGGAAACAACTACAGAGACAGAGAGCCATACCACTACAAACCCCACAGAGGAAACAGAGGCTGGAATCGCCCATACTACCGAAGGGTAAGGGGGGAAGGGGAGGCTATTGGCAACCATCCCCCCACCAACAATACCGGCCCTACTACCCACTACCACCACCCCAACAAGGACCCGAGGGGGTAAGAAATACAGAAGATGTAGAGGGGGTAGGAACAAAATGAAAAAGAGACATCTAGGCCAAGGTATCTTCAATTTAAGCGGCGAAGCATTCTCAGACAAAGAATTAGCAGTATTAGATTTAGGCCTAAAATATGCACCTGACAAGCTTTTAGATCCTTTTAATGTATATATTGATATTCAGAAATGTATAAGAAAAATAAATATTAAGACAAAACCAACACTATTAATCCACAAGAGAACAAAGAATATGTCCATAGTGGACTGAGAAACAAATCCATCTTCAACCCCAAGTGTGGAATGAATCATTTTGTAGATGCATTTAAATCCCTATTGGAACAAGATATAAAAACAATGAAGAAGAAATGGTACAAACCAAAAGAAGACATTTGGGAAGGAATACGAGAGTTGGAGAAAAGGAAAAACGTTGTTATCCGTCCAGCTGACAAAGGGGGAGGAATTGTTATTCAGAAGATTGAAGATTATTATGAGGAATTAAATAAACTAGTGCATGACAAGGAAACATATGAGAAACTAAAAATGAACCCCCTACAAAAATATAGAAACAGATGTAAGAAAATCCTCAAAAAAGCACAAAAAAAAAAGGAATCCTTACTAATAAAGAATACCGCTATCTACTCCCTGAAGCACCAAAATTGCTGGTTATTTACCAACTCCCGAAAATCCACAAAAATCCTACAAAACCACCTGGAAGACCCATAATTAGTGGGATAAATTCCCTTTTCTCCCGGATAGGAGAATATATCTATTTGCAACTGTTAGTGGATAAATACCCTTCACATTTAAAGGATAGCAAGCATCTAATCAATCTCCTTAATAACACACCAATGGAAAAAGAAAAATAAGTTATCCTTGCGACTATTGACGTAGAATCCCTCTACACCAATATCAGCAGTGAAATGGCCCTTAGAGGAGAAATCACATTGGGAACAGAAGCAAAGAAAATTCCTCTTGAAGTTATTAAAAACTGCCATGAATAGTAATTATTTCTGGCACCAGGGTTCCTATTACAGACAGCATAAGGGAGTTGCAGTGGGGGCAAGATATGCCCCTAGTGTCGCAAATGTATCTCTAAGTAAGTAGGAAAATGAAGAGATTTTTGAAACACACAAAGAAGAACTTTTGATGTATAAAAGATTCATAGACGATATCTTCATAATTTGGACAGGATCAGAAGACACCTTAAAGAAATTCCTTCAAGAAATAAACATCAATGACTACAACATAAAATTTACTGGAACATGGGACAGAAAAGAGGTAAACTTCCTAGACCTCACTATACAACAAAATGAAGAAGGACTATCCATCAGAACCCATTTCAAAACCACCGACAGAAATAGTTAGTTACATACCAACTCATAGCTGCCATCATCCTAATTGGATCAAAGGAATCCCAAAAGGCCAAATTATGCGACTCAAACGCAACTTCGGAAACCCAGATATATTAGGGAAACAAACAGAAATCCTGATGACAAGATTCCAAGAAAAAGGATATAAGACAAGTGAACTTGAAAGAGTAAGGGAGGAAGTGGAAAATCTAGACAGAAAGAAATTGTTGGAATACAAACCCAAAGAAATTAAGGACTACACCCTAACCTTTATCACAAGCTTCAATACCAGATACAAAGAAGTGGAACAAATTGTGCGCAAACACTGGCACATACTCTTAAGAGATGAAAAACGTAGGGAAGTTCTACCAGAACGGCCTAAATTTGTGTATCGCAGTGGGCCAAACCTGAGGGACAAACTGGTTAAGAACATCCCAGACCCGCCAAAAAAACTGAGCACTTTTTTAGATCAAAAAGGATTCTATACATGTGGAAGATGTAAACCGTGCAAAACTGTAAAAACGAGGAAACGTAGGACTTTGGAATTTAAATCCAATGTCACCAACCAAATATTCAAAATAAAGAACCTCATTAGCAGCCAAAGTACCCACGTAACTTATCTACTCACATGTCCGTGCAAATTACAATACATGGGACGTACCACAAGACAACTTAAAACACATTTGGGAGAGCACATCAATAATATTAAGAAAGGATTCAGACACCACAGTGTATCTAACCACTTCAGACTGGCAAATAATAGGGACCCAAACCTATTGACAATTTGTGGGATTGATAAAATAGAACCCAATTGGAGGGGAAAAAACATGAATTGCTGTTTCACAAAATGAATCAAGATAGATTTGCCAACTTTGCACTTTACAACAAAGGGGAATGAATATAGACATGGACATAAATTGTTTTATATCAAATCCCTAGAAGGAGATATTCCAGATAAAGATTTAAAAAAGCAACAATATGCTCACTTTTTATACATATACAGATATAGGATGCCTGCCCAATCACAAACAAATAATAAAAAATGAACCCGTCATTTTACAATGTCACCAAATCTATTACAAGAATTTTTATAATAATTTTTCTTTATAATTTTTGTAATTGTTACATACATCTAATTGAAACCTACCGTGATATATATCTGTCAAACGTTTTTTATACGTGATAAATCTTTTTATATATAGGGAATTTTTGTGTATGGAAAGAATTTTATATATATAATTAAATTTTTTATACAATATTCCACATTTATAGTTTTAACCTAAAAGCTTGGAACTCAAACAAATCACAAAGGGACCATATACTGCTATTTTTATACTTTTTACATTTAACAGAAGGGGTCTATATACCACCATAGCAAAGGGGGATGCAAAAGAATATAATAGATTGTCATTTAAATTTTGCTCTTAAATATCAACTTGAATTATAGAAGGAGATAAAGTTTCTCTATATATATAATTTTTCATATATAAATTGTTGTGCATTATCGTTTAGAGAGTTATATTATATTATAGACCATTGGGGAAAGCATCAGATATAGAGGTACACCCTGTTCACACCCTATTGAGAAAGTAATAAATTATGGGTATTTATTTTAGAGGCAATCTTAAAGTAAATTTTAAGTACAAATTGTGTGATATTATTGTTTTAGATTATTCTAGATAAGGAACTGTGTAATATGTGTACCATTAAAAAATTCCGGGCCACCATATAGTTCGTAAATAAACTGGTGATGCAGCGGAATAAGTGACACAGGATTCTATATAGATATATCTGGCTAGTGGGGACACTTCCGCATTCCAATTAATTCCCGGAATAAAACCAATAAGGCGAAGTAAGGGGCGGCGTTAACCGCATATAAGAATACCGTGCACTGTGCCTTCCTATCTCCGAAGACGTCACCAGATGGGACGAAACGCGTAAGCTTTGGAACGCACAGCGCGACGTGTGACGGCAGGTGGAACGCAAGCCGGATATCTCCTGCTCGCCACTCTGCAGCTGGTTTGCTACTAACGTACACACGATCAAAAACGGCCTATAAAGGCCTAAAAAACACTTTTTAAAGTTTTTTGCTATTTTTCCTGTATTTGTTTGATATTACTTGCCCATGGAATGGGAATAAAAATTTAATTTTAAATACTACACTATCCAGAGCACTTTTTTTTCTTCCTATACTGGCCCCATATCTAATGAGGTAAGCAGAGAGGAGGAAGCCCACCACCCCATCCATCCCACATTTTGAGAGCCACGAGGAGACCCTTATTAGCCTGGAGGCTATTAAAGCAATATTGGTCTTGATGCTATAAGGCATACAAGACCCACTCCATCTGATAAGTGACCCAACCTTATCTTACCACGGTGGAAAAGGAATCGGACCTGCCCTATTGTCACAAATTGGACCGAAATTTCCACGTTGAGTACCCTCAATTTTTTCATTGGATAAGCGTTACTTGCACAAGAAAACCCACCTTTTTTTGAACTTTTTTCACTACAGTTAAAATATATGGACTTGAATAAATAAGCCACAAGCACTTTATATCTCACCAATATATATATATATTTTTTATTTTATTATTATATATATTTTTTTACTTTTTATTATTACTATCACTAATGTATGAAATATATGTATATCATTTATCACTATTTGTTAATCAGCTAACATATTGTTTATAAAACACATATATAATCTTCTTTACCACAGATAAAAATACATTATTTTCATTTCTGCACTAAACCTATTAAGGTTTGCACATACCAGCAAGTGCTATAGGTAGCCTCACTACCAGTCTATTTCTTTAAAAAAATCCCCTAGTTTGTAGACGTGATAACTTTTGCGCAAACCAATCAATATACACTTATTGGGATTTTTTTTACCAAAAATATGTGGCAGAATACAAATTGGCCTAAAATGATGAAAAAATTTGATTTTTACATTTTTTTTTTTTATTGGGAGTGTTATATAGCAGAAAGTAATAAATATTGTTTTTGTTTTTATTCAGAATTGTCGCTCTTTTTTGTTTAAAGCGCAAAAAAAATTGCACAGGTGATCAAATACCACCAAAAAAAAGCTCTATTTGTGGGAAAAAAAACGCATCAATTATATTTGGGTACAGCGTCGCATGATCGCGCAATTGTCAGTAAAATTAACGCAGTGCCAAATCCCATAAAATGGCCTGGTCAACCGTCCGGTCCAGAAGTGGCTAAACTGATCAAAGCTCTTTTTTTCTTCTGTTAAAAAAATGGATCAGATGAAAAACAGATGTAAACCGACAAGAAAGTCCTATTTTACATCCATTAAAAAAATTGATCCGATGAAAAACTGATAAAAAACGGATGACAATGGATGAAAACAGGTGACAACGGAAGACAACGAATGAAAAAGGATGACACTGGATGACAACGGGTGAAAATGGGGAACAACAGATGACAATGGATGAAAAATGGATGACAACGGGTGACAATGGATGAAGAATGGATGATGAACGGAATTGAAAATGGATGTGAAACTGATGTTGACTGAAAAAAAAAACAAAAGTGACTGAACTGATGAAATGAACAGGCTGTATGTGTGAAAGGGGCCTTAAAGGCCCGAACACACGATAGGAAAATCGGAAGTAAAATTTTGTACAAAGAATGATCTGCTGATTTTCTGATTGTTAGTTTGGTGCTTTCGACAGCCGATTCCGACTTTTTGGACGACAAAAGCTAAAGGTGTAGGCTATAAAGTTTTTATCACAGATTACCATAACGTCCAATTTTTGTTTAATTAGTAGTTTTCGTCTGAAAAAAATCGAAAGAGCAACACTACGCATGCTCAGAAACGAAAGAATACATACAAAACAATTCAACACATTACATCACTTGTGAAGTTGTATTCCGTCGTACGAAATTTTCGTATGTTGAGTAACCTCTTCACTTTCCATATGAGACTAGTATGCAACAAAAGGCTTGTACACACTACAAGAAAATCAGGGAAGAATTTTCGTCCAAAGAACTTTCATACGATTTTCATATAGTGTGTACACAACTATCGACAGCTGATTCCGACTTTTAGTACAAAAATTCCAGAAGGGAAAAACTCCAAAATTTTTCTCGTATGAAAACAGAACAAACGTTTAATGTGTACTGTTTCCTACAATTTTCGTACAAGAAAAAGACTGTGCATGATCAGAAACAATAAACAGCAAAAAAAAGCCTTTGTTGTACGAAAATTTTCATACAAATTTTCGTTCATTGGTTTCAATTTGCTGTGAAACAAGGAAAATCAGAGCATCGTTCGCCCCATTTTTTTATAGTGTGTACTAGAGATCGACCGATTATCTGCACAGCCGATATATCGAGGACCGATATGGACTTTCTCCAATATATTGGAATCGGCTTTTTATTTACTGATATTGCCGATATTTCAGGGAAAGTGCTTGTACCGGGGTGATGCCTGCAGCTAGAGGCATCACCCCGGTACCGGTGTCCATACCTGACGGTCGGCAGTCTTGTAATGACAACCGATGTGGCTGAGAAGCCGCTCGGGTGTCATTCCAAGACGCCCCCCCCCCTCCCGCCACCTTCCGCGGCTTGCCCGGGTCTCCCATCCCACCGGTAGACCCGGGAATCCTACCTTCACTGCCGCTGTCTGACCCGGGTCTCCATTTCTTTGAATTTGTCGCCGCCGCGTACCCGGAAGGGATGTCATGACATGACATTCCTTCTGGGTACTGGCGGCGCCAAATTAAAAAAACTTACAGCATTCAAAACAGCCAAACTTGGCGTTTTGAATGCTTAAGTGCAGAGGAGGGGTTTGGGGTCTTTTAGACCTCCAGATGCCTCCATCACAGTACCTGTAGACATTAAAAAAAAAATATATATATGTTTTTTTAACCACTTGCTGACAGCCGCAAGACTATATACTGCGGCTGTCAGACCCTCCTGGGCAAAGTGACGTACCGGTACATCGCTCGCCCACGAGCCTCTAGGGGGCGAGCGCGCGCCGCCGGAGGCACACTCCCGCCCCCGCTCGTTCCCTGACATCCCTGTGCGAGTGATCGGTGGCTCCGATGTCCGCTGGCCACTCGTGATCTCCCGCTGGAGAGGGAGAAAGGCAGACGGCTGATGTAAACACAGCCGTCTGTCATTCTCCCTGATGTAACTGCAGAGACTATACGATCCTGCTATGTAGGATCGTATGTCTCTGTGGTTACATCTGAAGCTACGCCCCCCCCCCCCCCCCACAGTTAGAATCACGCCCCTAGTGATACATTTAACCCACTGATCACCAATAAAGTTAACTCCTTCCCTGCCAGTGTCATTTTTACAGTAACAGTGCATCTGTATAGCACTAATTACTGTAGTAATGTCACTGGTACCCCCAAAAGTGTCAAAAATGTCAGTCAAGGGTCCGATCTGTCCGCCGCAATGTCGCAGTCCCGCAAAAAAAAAAAAAAAAAATCGCAGATCGCCACCATTACTAGTTAAAAAAAAAAAAACAATAAAAATGACATAAATCTTTTCTGTAGTTAGTAAATGAAATAACTTTTGCGCAAACCAATCAAAATACGCTTATTGCGATTTTTTTTACCAAAAATATGTAGCAGAAAACAAATTGGCCTAAAATGTTAAAAAATTTTGATTTTTACATTTTATTTTTGGGGAATTTCCTATAAAACAATGTGAAAAATATTGTTATTTTTCAAAATTGTCGCTCTTTTTTTGTTTATAGCGCAAAAAGTAAAAATCGCACAGGTGATCAAATACCACCAAAAGAAAGCTCTGTTTGTGGGAGAAAAAGGACGTCAATTTCATTTGGGTACAGCGTCGCACGACCGCGCAATTGTCCATTAAAATCACGCAGTCCCGAATCGCAAAATAGGCCCTTAACCACTTAAGCCCCCTCCGGGGCTTAAGTGGTTAATGTCCGAAAATATCGGCAGATATCGGCCGATACCGATAACCGATGACCAAAATATCGATATCGGCGGTAGAAAAACGATATCGGTCGATCACTAGTGTGTACACCACTTTAGGTGTGTCTCAGTTTATAAACTTGCAACTATGTAGCTATTTCCATATAACATGTTTAATAAATGAAAAGTAACAAGAGATGTAATTTAGAAAACTAGTGAACTTTTCAAATTAGAAAACATGGTTTTCCAAACTGAAGTCATTCCATGTGTTGTGACGCACAGCACAAAAAACAAAAAATGCAGGTCTGGATTTCTCATCGGATTGCATGCACTGGCAGCTGACTCTTAAGCCCCGTACACACGTACCGATCGTCGGCCGACGGAACGTCCTACAAATGTTCGCGGCTGGTGTGTTTGTTGTTTGTCTGTTGAAAAGTGCTCAAAACTTGCCCAGGACATTTGTCTTCCGACAGAAAATGACGTCACTACGTTCCACGCACGTTCGCCGCTACAAAAGAGGAAGTGAGTGTTTGGCCGTGACCCTTCTGGGCATCTCGCGCTGATTTCGGTAGCATTTGTTTGGTTGACGACATTTCGCTATTTTCCGAGACATCGTTCGAGAATTTATTATGGCGACCGTGAATTCGTCCGTTGCTGTCGTTAGTGTTGGAGTTTTGGCTCTGAGACGACGTACGAGCAATAGGAAGAAGAAGCGGACCTCCTGGACGAAAAATTGGTTGCTTAACCGTGATCAATTTTCTCATATGTCCTTGCTGAGGGAGCTCCAGGAAAATAATCCTGATGACTTCAGGAATTATTTGAGGATGACGGATCCCATCTTTTACCGTCTTCTTGCCCTGGTGTCCCCCTATATTCTGAAGCAGGATACTTGTATGCGGCTTGCAATTACTCCTGAGCAAAGGTTAATTGCGACGTTGAGGTATCTTGCAACAGGGAGAAGCCTGCAGGATCTGAAGTTCACCACAGGCATCTCCCCCCAAGCTCTTGGAGTCATCATCCCTGAGACCTGCTCTGCCATCATCAAGGTCTTGCAGAAGGACTATATCAAGGTATGTTTGATTTTTTACATTACATTACATGTATTACTAGTTTCACCTGAATTATGATGTTTTTGGATGTACAGCAATTGACACAGGCCATTATTTGTAAACTACCCTCTGTCCGCATGCACATAGTAGTAAAGATGTAGATTATCTTTAACCATTTGTAAAATTACCCACTGACCACCCCACCATTCTCTCCTATGTGTCCCTAAACGCATTGCCTGTTAACAGTATGTCGAATTTATCTAATTTTATTGCTTTCCCTCAAACAATTATTCCTTGGCCAATGTTTTAGTACCTAGTTAATGATTTATCTAAAATACATCAGTCCATCCATTCCCACCTATGATTCTGTATGTTTATGTAATTATGTTAAAACCTTCACTGACCACAAGCCCTTATTGATGTATAAATGCCCAGTTTTACTTACCCATCCCCCACCCACATGCTAAATCTCAAAGTCAGCATATACCAAAGCTCAAGTTCAGAGGTCTTCAAACTATGGCCCACCAGTTGTTCACGAACTTCAATTTCCATCATGCCTAGTCATGTCTGTGAATGTCAGAGAATTACAAGGCCTCATGGGATGTGTAGTTCTGCAACAGCTGGATGGCCGTAGTTTGTAAATCTCAGCTCTAGCTGGTGAGTATAATGGGCCATACACACTAGAAGATTGTCAGAACAATTTATCCTTCCGATTTACCAAAACCAAATAATATAAGGTCCAACAAACACTTTCAAATCCTATGCAATCTGGTAGGCCCTTGCACTACATAGAAAAGGTAAATCTGCACGAAAAAGTCTTCAGAGAATCTTCTAGTGTGTATGGCCCTTTACAATATAAGAACAATAGGAGGTTGAAAATAAATGTATGTAGATGTTACATCCCCATATCCAAACCTTTGCCTTCCTGTTGTATATTTTTTTAGCAAGTTGCATAAGCATTTAACAGACAACTGTGTGTGTAATTAATAATGTGATGTGCTCAAGCACTAATTATTTTTTTTTTATTTTTGCCCCACAGTTTCCTTCAAACGCAGAGCAATGGCTGGAGATTTCTGATCAATTTCTGGAGAAGTGGAATTTTCCCAATTGTGGGGGTGCTATTGATGGGAAGCACGTCCGCATTGTCCCCCCTCCGAATTCGGGCACATTTTTTTATAATTATAAAGGTTTTTTTAGTATAGTCATGCTAGCCATAGTTAATGCAAACTATGAGTTTATTTTTTTGGATATTGGCAAAAATGGCCGCAATTCGGATGGGGGAGTTATTGATCAGACGGAGTTCGCTCGTCGTCTAAAGAACGGCACTCTGAACCTGCCATCCAGGGAGCAAACTGTTGAGGGTATGAGCTTTGTGTTTATCGCAGATGAGGCTTTTGCGCTTGGGGAGCATCTCATGAAGCCCTACCCTCAGAGGAACCTCACCCCAGACCAAAGGATTTACAACTACCGGTTGTCCAGAACTCGCAGAGTTGTGGAGAATGCCTTCGGGATAATGGCCAACCGGTTCCGGATATTCCTGACGTCCATAAACCTGGCACTGTACAAAGTGGATAATGTGGTCTTGTGTTGCTGCATTTTGCACAACTTCCTACGCAGGAATGCACAAAATTATGTCTTGCAGCAACTGGATACTGACCCTGCTATGCCAGGTACAAGTGGAGAGGCCCAACCTTCTAACCAAGTGGAGTCCATGACGTCAATGGAAGTTGGACGGTCAGCATTGGCATCACACAGGGCCCGTCAGATCCGCCAGGAATATCTGGACTATTTCGTGGGGAGAGGAGCTGTGTCCTGGCAGCAATCACTGTCACACACCCATTAATCTTGTTAAAGATTGGACACACAAGATAAATGTCAGAGATATATTATTTTTCAACACATTAAACAAAAATTGCAATGATTCTGTATTGTGGATTATAATCATTTGGGCACATATGCCAAACACAATTATTTGGGTTAATCATGTGTTATATATGTGTGACTTTGGAAGGGTTAATACATTCATCAGTGTGTTTCTTGACTGTAGTCTCTCACCAGCTGATCCAAAGTGATGATGGCCATGTGTTATTTTTTAGCCAGTGGTGTAAATACAAGGGCCTTCTGCACCCCACAAAATGTACACAAACCCTGTCACATTGAGAACTAGGTCACACCCAAGGTTCATCTAATGTCACCTTACATTGGTGTTCATCGTCCAGAAGTTGCCCATACTATATATTTCATATAATACATTAGGGTATTAACAAAGTACCTACACCTGTTATGTTGTGTTCATTTATGACATCCTTCTCACTGCCCACCAATGTTAGGATATGTCAGTGTTATGTGAAACTTGATCATTGTTCATCTCAAAGTGTTATATATATAGGTAATGGAAAGTGAACTAGAGCAACGAACAAGCAATACACTATAGATTACACTGATCTCCCTACACTGATTGCTACTGGCAATATCAATGCCATATTGAATCCTAGGACTGCTAGTACCTTGAGTGTTGAGTCACACTTATGCGATGCGGGAAGTCTGCGACTTTGCAGCCTTCCAGCATTGCATAAGGGTGACCCGCCACTTACTTTTTGCACAGGATTGTATTCCACAAGTGTTAAGCACTGTGCGATCCAATCCAGATACATCAGAAATAAAGGGTCATGTGCGACTTGTATGCGTGTTCAGTGCGAATGTAGCCATACAAAGTGTATGTCTCAATTCACACTGCACATCTGATGGCATGTAATATCGTAGCGCACTGCTCCTTTATTACATGCGATCAGATGTTCATGCGAAAATCAGCTATACAGTTTGTATGGCTCAATTCGCACTGCACTCGCACAAAAGTCGCACATGATGCATTTATTCAGCCGCATCAGGATAGGATCGCACAATCGTTCAAACTTGTGTGATCCGATCCTGTGTGAAATGTCAGATCGCACTGTGATATGCGTTAAAACTGGGGGTATCTTTAACATTTCATTGACACCTCCAGCAACTCGCATATGGCAGTGTCCAAAATGCTTTCATTAACATGTAAATATGTGAATAGGACAGCCATCATACATTTAGTGCTTCTTTACACAGCTTTAGACCTCGACCCCCCAACGAAAGTCTAATAAAGAATTGAACACACATTGTTGAATGTAAAAACGTTTTAGTATCAAACATTCACAGGGTTAGGGTTAGGGTTAGGGTTAGGGTTAGGGTTAGGGTTAGGGTGTTGTAAAGTGCTTTTCCCAAACTTGGGTACACTCTTTAACATCTGAGTGTAATTAAAATGCCCTAAAACATTATAAAAAATTTGTAACATCAGGAACATCCCAATACAAACATTAAAAACCTAGTAAAATTGTGGCTTAAAATTTGCCAATCATGTCCACAAAATTGCGCATTTTGATTTGTAATGCCGTTGCAGTCTCCTTTATTTGTTCCAGGTCTGCGCAGCATTGGAGAGCCTCACGGGTCAATTTGGCTAATGTGCAACTATGTAAAACATGGTCTGTAAAAAATAAAAAAAAATGAGTCAATGTGAATCACCTACATGAGGTCATAATAATAGAGAAACATTTGGTGTCCAGGTAATCTTAAATTCCTCTCGAGTTAATACCTACCCTGTTCTTATGCTCTTTTGCCCTAGGCTCTTCTTCTTCCTCCTGTCCTCCTCCGATGCTGTTGCTGATGATTCTGCCGGTCTCCTGAGCTTACTATATATTCATTAGGGGTGTGAACGCATGATGACGTCATTGTGAGGGCATGGTTGTAATGTATATATATTAAGATGCAGAGACCAGAGACGGGCAGAATGCACGGCAACAGCATTGGAGGAGGACAGGAGGAAGAAGAAGAGCCTAGGGCAAAAGAGCAGACAACATAAGAGCAGAAGATTGGACAGCAGAAGACTGGAGAGGAGAAGATCCAAAGAGCAGAGTGGAGAAGACCGGATGAAGATCTTTAAGAACATTTCATAAACGTCTCCTGTCATTATTCACATACACTTCCATTTATGTGGTTAATGTGTAGGGGTACTATGTACCCCATACCCATTCACATAGTGATTGGGGTCTGGGATCTGGGGGCCACCCTTTGTTAAAGGTTGCTTCCAAAGTCCTAGGAACCCCCTGGCCGCATGACCCCCCAAAACCACCAGACAGGGTTGTGGGGATGAGGCTCTTGTCCTCCTCTACATGGGAGTAAGGTGCTTTTGGGTGTGCGGTGCAGAGGCCCCCTGGCCCAAAGCAACAAAACCCCCCCATGTTGAGGGCATGTGTCCTGCTGTGGTCCAGGGGGTGTTTGGTCCGCTTGTTCGTTCTCTTTCCTGGCCTGACAAGCTGCATGCTTGTATAAGGGTCTGGTAGGGGTTTTGGGGGTAACCCACGCTGTCTTTTTGTTGTGGGCATACCCTCAAACTCAATACCACACACAAAAGGCCTGGTTGTGAACTTGGGGGGACACCCACGGTGGGTTGTTCAATTTTTTGGTGTAGTTCCCCCTCAAAAATCTTCACAACGCAAGTGGCCCCGCAAGTCAGAGCATCCTGATCCGACTTACGGTGCGACTTCCATTCAAATAAAGAGGCTCCCATAGGGAACTAGTGTTGTAAATTGGAGGCTAAAAATAACACTGATAAAAATCATTCTGCAAAAACCTACGTGGGCACACAATTGGCTCTTGGACACTTGGTCCTGGTTCCTCCACAGTTTCGGAACTGGCTTCCATGCTGCTTGGCAAGTTGCCAGGAGATCGGGCTTCTGACCTGGCTGGGGATGCCACATCCTGGCATGATGCAACATCTGCAATGTAAATTTGTAAGGGAATACAAGAATATAAGGTTAAACAATCATTGCAAATACACATATTTCTATGATCCCACTACACAAAAATCTGTGACTACCAACCTTCTTGTTGCTCTGGTGTCTCATCACTTGTTGGCTCCACCAGGATTATTTCCGGAATAATGTCTTCATCTACATAATACAAAACATTGGCCATATCATAAAAGTCACAAGAGGTACATTTGTTAGGACATGGTGCCCTGCTTGATAGCTCTTTTAGTAACAAATATGAAGACATGTACATGGTTATCTACGAAAAATATGGTACATTAATGTTTGACAGTGCATAGGAACCAATTACCTTTAGTGGAATCTGTGCCACCTTCTGTGCCCATGTCCTCATCTTGTTCGGCAACTGCCGATGGAGCTGCCAGACCTCTCCTCCTCCTTTCCCATAGTTTGGCACGGAGTTTACGTTTTTCTCCTATTTAAAGGTTTGAATAATAATCTGTGATTAATAGGAATGTTTGCTGAGAAGATTCGTGCAGGAAAGAACGTTCGTTGCAACACAATACATATATTTTTAACTATGGCTTCCTGACTTTTAATGTCATATACTAAAACATCAACAATAGATCGATCAAATCACGACATGACAACTAAAATGAGTAATCTAACTTTTTACATAGACATTATAATCTAGACATGTTAATACAACATACACCAAATTATAAAAAACATATTGCATGATTAAAAAAATAAAGAAAAAATAAAACTTACTTTTTTTCAAAATCCGATGGATTTGGGAAAGCTGATCCTGCTCACGGTGTTTGAGGTCAGACCACCGTTTCCGAATCTGATCTTTCGATCGCTCGACACCGAATTTTTTGACCAAACAGGCCACCACCTTGTCCATGATGCCATCTTTCCTGGCATTGGGCCGATCGTAATTTGCCAACTTTCCATCGTAATCCATTTTTTCTAAAATGGAGACCATCTCCACCATTTCTGGCTTTGACATGGGTGTAGCCCTTGATTTTCGGGTGGCCCAATCACTTCGGCCCCCACTAATTGAGCTCCCAGATTGTTGAGACATGGTTCGTAATTAAACAATGATTATTCCACTGCCTCAGGTGTGAGTGTCGCATGTAGGCCTGATCTTCGGCACGTACACACCCCTGCACAAGCCCGCCACTGGAGGAGGAGTTGACGCCTGCGCTGTATTTAAAGGACGCCAGATCGTTCGGCCGACGATTCGCTAGCGGACATATCGAGAGTTGGAGCACGATCGAGCGGCGAATCACGACTTTTCCCCACAAACAAAGGTACGACTCTTTTAATAGAAAGTGTGTGTTTTGGGCCCTATACAGCTTTTATTAGGAATATCTTTATTATGTGCCAAAATACATGCTCTTTTAATATGTTTTGTGTTGTTTTGTGTCTTGCAGGCATATACTGTCCTGCAATATGGTGGACAATTTCACCACCCACAACTTTCTCATCAGTTTCATTGATGAATTCAGGCAACTGCCCTGTTTGTGGCAAGTCAAGTCCGCAGATTATAAAAATAGAAAACTCAGAAAACAGGCCATGGAACATTTGGTGGCCTTCTACAAGCCCGTCTGTCCTGGGGCAAATTTTACTTATATCCGCAAAAAAATAAACAGTATTCGCACTGCCTACAGGCGGGAGTTAAAAAAAATAGAGGAGTCCACCCAGTCTGGAGCAGGGGCACGGAATGTATATGTACCACGGCTGTGGTACTTTGATAACATGCGGTTCCTGGCAGACACCATGGAATCCAGGCCGTCAATTTCAACACTGCCTTCTACTTCGGCAGAGGGCTCAGTGTCGGTAGATCCAAGCCAGGATGAGGATTTCCTGGAGGAGAGTTTTACTCAGGTATGGCATTTCACAATATATTGTCTGCTAAAATGTAATCATGTAACAAAATTATAAGCTAAACCATAATTGACCCTTTAGGTAAACGGGCATAGCAAGGGGTTGGCATGACAGGCAACCGCCAGGGGCGCAGGCCAAGGGGGGTGGGTCACAAAAACATTGGCATTGTTTTATTGTTTATTTTAACAATCCACTCAGCCTGCACACCCCAGAACCCCCAGTTTGCAGGCGGATTCATGCAGGTGTAAAACATTGAGAGCAGCTTCATGCAGGTGTAAAACATTGAGAGCTGCTTCATGCAGGTGTAAAACATTGAGAGCTGCTTCATGCAGGTGTAAAACATTGAGAGCAGCTGAGCCAAAAGACCAGGAGACTGAGACTGCCTCTCACTGCATCCCCAGCACACCTCTGGTCTTACAAACACTGCTGCATCCCCAGCACACCTCTGGTCCTAACAAACACTGCTGTAGCCTCAGCATTCCTCTGGCTCAACCTTTTTTAATACAAAACTAACAGCTCCTGCAAATGATCCATCCATCCTTGCTTCCATGTCTCTGGTCTCTCACTCTGGGTCAGCAAGGCAGGTGGCTTCCTTATTCATGTTTCCCTGCACTGCTTCACCCTCAATGCCCTACATCAAGTCCTCTGCAAGTTCAGGCCCCTCTCTCTCTGCAACCCCCTCCTCTCTCTCTCACACCCCCTCTTTCTCTCCCTCTCTCTAGCTCTCAACCCTCTCTTTCTTTTTCACACCTGAGACAATGATTGCCCACTAGAGAGCTCTACACTGGGCAAACAAGGGGCAAATTAGAAACTTTTAATGCCCTTTAATTTTTTTTGGGGGGGTGGGTTACAGTTTTACATTGATCTTGGGGGGGGGGGGGGGGGTTGTTGCCAAATACAGCTCCTCAACAAGGGCACTGGAGACCCTAGATACGCCACTGTATGTAAAGTCTGCTATTTGTTCACAATAATATAACAAACATGCATTTTTATATACACTATAACATTCTAATCAATTGTTCATTTCATCAACAGGGAAGTGTCACTGAGGAGGAGCCAGGTTGCAGCCAGGAGCCTGGGGAGCCTGCGGAGCCTGAGGAGCCTGAGGAGCCTGCGGAACTCTTTCCACCACCACCTCCTCCTGCCAAACGGAGGCAAAAGAGGAAGCACGTGGATGACATCACCGACGAGTTTATCCAGGAGGCCACCATAGCCCTACGTCGGAAACCGGAGGCCAATGAGTCCTTCGGCAACATGACGGCAAAAATTTTAGATAAGGTGGACCTCAGGCAGTGTCAGTATGCCAGAAAAATTATTCTTGATGTGCTGCAAAAGGCTGAAAACGGCATACTTAATGAGCACAGCCATGCATGCCAGGAGCACCCGTGCCCTCCACCTCCACCTCCACCTCCACCTCCACAACACCCACCACCTCGCCAAATGCCACATGGCCAGTGGCAATATGGCCAGCAGGATCCAAACCTGCCCTCATGGCAACCTGATTTCAGTTACCAGCAACTTTAATTTTTGTAACCCCCTATTATTTATTTTACCCCTGTTTGCCAGTTTCTAGTTTAATTTTGTCCAAATGGACCTTTTTTATGTTTAGTTATACGGAAAGTATTGATGTTTGCTTTGTTTTTTTTTTGCTGAGATCCAAAAAATAAAGAAAATTGAAAATAAAAAATGGCCTATCTGAATTTGTTAACATGTTTAATATTGTGCATAACCTGAAAAATATGTTTTAGACATTAATTCATACAAGAATAAAGGGTCATATCAATAGTTAGATCTTTGGTGTGAAAATACAAAAATAATGGTGAAGAGTTCAAATTATTTAATTCTAAAATTTGATAGAACAGATAGAATAGACAAACATTATCTTCATCATAACAGAACACATGCCTTTTTATTAGAAAAGTATGGCATTATGAGCAGCATCTTCCTTCTTCTCACATTTATCAAGATGAGCATGTGCTCCGCATTTCACCTATTTCTTGGACTTCCGCGAGCCGAAAGTTCTTTCTGAATAAAATGTTGAGTTTACTAGAGAAAATTCTTCCGGGAACTCATTTGGTTTGATCATGCGTGTTGGGATTTGTAGCTGTGTGTCGGCAGAATTGTGTACTGACAGGCGAACAATCGTCCGTTCTGGTGTCGGCATACAAATATTTTCATGTTTGCAAGAAAGACTTTTGTCCGCGGATTGTGCGCAGACATCTGTCGGAGGCACCATACTAACACGCGTACAATCGGCAGATCCTTCGTCCACCGACGTTTGTATGCCGACGATCGGTACATGTGTACGGGCCTTCAAGGTCCGTACACACTGTGGCAGAGCCTTGCCCTGCCAGGGTCTAAAACAGGGGTGGGGAACCTTTTTTCTGCCAAGGGCCATTTGGGTATTTATAAAATCATTCGGGGGCCGTACAAAATTATCAACCTAAAAATGTGCCTGTTATATTTGGTCAAACATTTAATTAACCGCTTCCATACAGAGCAGTTAGACACCCTTCCTGCCCAGACCAATTTTCAGCTTTCAGCACTCTCACACTTTGAATGACAATTGCTCAGTCATGCTACACTGTAACCAAACAAAATTTTTATCATTTTTTTCACACAAATAGAGCTTTCTTTTGGTGGTATTTGATCACAACTGGGGTTTTTTTTTTTCGTGATATATGCAAAAAAAGAGCAAAAATTTTGAAAAAAAAACACTTTTTTTTAGTTTCAATTATGAAATTTTGCAAAAAATAAATTTTTCTTCATACATTTGGGCCAAAATGTATACTGCTACATGTCTCTGGTAAAATTAACCCAAATTAGTGTATATTATTTAGTCTGTGTGAAAGTTATTGAGTCTAGAAGCTATGGTACCAATTACTGAAAATTGATCACACCAGATGTACTGACTGCCTATCTCCTTTCTTGAGGCCCTGAAATGTCAGGACAGTACAAATACCCCCCAAATGACCCCTTTTTGTAAAGTAGACAGTCCAAGGTATTTAGTAAGAGGCATGGTGAGTTTTTTGAAGTTGTAATTTTTTCCCACAATTCTTGGGAAAATGAAGAAAAAAATTGTTTTTTCTTTTTTTTCCCACAAAGTTGTCAATTTATAAGCTATTTCTAACACATAGCATGTACACAGCAAAAATTACACCCAAAAATACATTCTGCTACTCCTTCTGAGTATGGCGATACCACATGTGTGAGACTTTTTACACAGCCTGGCCACAAAAAGAGACTCCACGTCCAAGAAGCACATTCAGGCGTTCTAGGAGCATAAATACACATAAAACTTTCTTACTACCTATCACACTTTTCAAGGCCCTAGAGCACCAATACAATGGAAAAGTCCACAAAATGACCCCATTTTGGAAAGCAAACACTCCAACGTATATTCTATGAGGCATTATGGGTCGTTTGAACATATCATTTTTTTCCACAGGTTTTTGGAAAATGTGGGAAAAAAATGAAAACTTTTTTTTTTTACACAAAGTTGTCAATTTATAGGATATTCCTAACACATAGCATGTACACAGCAAAAATGACACCCCAAAATACATTCTGCCACTCCTCCTGAGTATGGCAATACCACATGTGTGAGACTTTTTCACAGCCTAGCCATATAGAGGGGCCTAACATCCAAGGAGCATCATCATGCATCCTAGCCACTTGCCTAGGCCTATTTTTGACATTTGGTGTTTACAAGCTAAAATCAGTTGTTTTGCTAGAAAACTGCTTAGAACCCCCAAACATTATATATTTTTTTTTTAGCAGAGACCCTAGAGAATAAAATGGAGATTATTGCAATATTTTTTATCACACCGTATTTGCGTAGCGGTCTTCCAAACGCAATTTTTTTGGAAAAAATTCACTTTTTTAAATTAAAAAATAAGAAACCAGTAAAGTTAGCTCAATTTTTTTCCATAATGTGAAAGATAATGTTACGCCGAGTAAATAGATACCCAACATGTCATGTTTCAAAATTGCGCACGCTCACGGAATGGTGACAAACTTTGGTACTTAAAAATCCCCATAGGCGACAATTTAAAAATTTCTACAGGTTGCCATCTTTGAGTTACAGAGGAGGTCTAGGACTCAAATTATTCCCCTTGCTCTAACGATCGCGGCGATACCTCACATGTGTGGTTTGAACACCGTTTACATATGTGGGCGGGGTTTCTGTATGCATTCGCTTCTGCGCGCGAGCTAACGGGGACAGGGCGCTTTAATTTTTTTTTTTTTTTTTTTTTTACTATTTATTTTATTTATTATTTTTTATTTTTACACCGTTTAAAAAAAAAAAAAAATTATCATTTTTATTTCTATTAAAAGAAATGTAAATATTCCTTGTAATAGAAATAGGCACGACAGGACCTCTTTTTTGTGAGATCTGGGGTCAAAAAGTCCTCAGATCTCACAAGTACACTAAAAGATAGAAAAAAAAAAAAAAAAAATAATTATAATATAAAATGAAAAAAAAAAAAAAAAGGACCTTTAAACCGGTTGCTAGGCAACAACATTTTCCGTAGCTCCGGTCCTCCAAGACCATAGAGTCAAGTGAGGGCAAGCTTGCCCTCACTCGACATCCTGTCTGTGAGGATTCGGGACCGGATCGTTTTCCCCGCTGCCGGCGGGTCCGGTAAGCGGGGAAAAGGACCGGAACGCGTCGGGAGGGGGGGGGGGGCGCCTCTTCCGCCATCCCGGAAGGGTGATCCCACGGCGAATCCGCCGCTGGGACCACCCTTATCGGAAAGCCAACCGTCCACCGTTTAAAAAAATACCAGGGTTATGGCAGCTATCTGCTGCCATAACACCGGTATTTAGGTTTAAACGGAGGACGTATATAAACCTTTTTGGACTTGGACATGGTGGCTGTATGAAGGGTGACAGGTACTCGGGTACTTTGTTGAGAAGGTGACAGGTACTCTGGTACTGATGAGCAGGTGGCAGGTACTCGGGTACTCCGATAGGCAGGTGACAGGTACTCGGGTACTCTGATGGGCAGGTGACAGGCAGGTGATAGGTACTGATGAGTAGTACTCACTGACTGATAGGTGATACTGTACTGATGGGTACTGATGATCAGTACTGATACGTGATAGGTACTGATGAGTACTGATGAGTAGTGATGGGTACTGATGAGCAGGCGGCAAGTACTTGGGTACTTCAGGCGTCAGGTACTCTGATGAGCAGGTGGAAGGTACTCGGGTACTCTGATGGGTAGGCGACAGGTACTCAGGTACTCTGATGATGGGTACTCCGTTGACAGGTACTCAAAGTACCCGAGTACCTGTCATCAGAGTACCCGAGTACCTGTCATCAGAGTACCCGAGTACCCGTCATCAGAGTACCCGAGTACCTGTCATCAGAGTACCCGAGTACCTGTCAGAGTACCCGAGTACCTGTCAGAGTACCCGAGTACCCGTCATCAGAGTACCCGAGTACCTGTCATCAGAGTACCCGAGTACCCGTCATCCGAGTACCTGAGTACCCGTCATCAGAGTACCCGAGTACCCGTCATCAGAGTACCCGAGTACCCGTCATCAGAGTACCCGAGTACCTGTCATCAGAGTACCCGAGTACCCGTCATCAGAGTACCCGAGTACCCGTCAGAGTACCCGAGTACCTGTCATCAGAGTACCCGAGTACCTGTCATCAGAGTATCCGTCATCAGAGTACCCGAATACCTGTCACCAGCCCATCAGAGTACCCAAGTACCTGTCATCTGAGTACCTGATGGGCTGGTGACAGGTACTCGGGTACTTTGATGGGCTAGTGACAGGTGCTCTTTATTGGGGGGGGCAATCAGTGTGGTTGGGGTGCACTGTACTTGGTAACTAGCTGTTACCACAATCTCCTCCTCACACAGGATCAGTGTGTGAGGAGGAGAACACGGTGACAGCTAGTTACCGTGTTCTCTGTTGACATTTGTGACCGGCTGTGATTGGACACAGCCGGTCACGTGGTAAAGAGCCAATTTCATTGGCTCTTTACCTAGATGGTGGATCGACTCTGTCCGAGGGACGAGCCTCGTCCCCGATCGCTGCTCTGCGCGCCCCCGGGGGCGCGCATTGCAGAGAGAACGAGCGGCTCGTGCTGGAGCCGCTCATGTGATCGGCTGTGATTAACACAGCCGATCACGTGGTAAACAGCCAATTTCTATTGGCTGTTTACCTTGATCAGGGATGGGCTATGTCCGAGGGACGAGCCTCATCCCTGATCGCGCCGCTGCGCGCCGCCGGGGGCGCGCAGTAGCAGCTAGAACGGGCCGACGTCATATGACGGCGGCCCGGATCTAGACAACCACTTTGCCGACGTCATTTTACATGACTCGGTATGGAAGTGGTTAACTCACCCCTAATGTGATGGCTGCAACTGCTTCTCTTTGGTGAAGTGTGTGATGTTAGCTGGTATTGATGATGTTGCTACTCGAAACTGGTTTTCCAGGTTTGCGTCGGTCAGTCTGGAGCGCAGTTGACTTTGTGGTGGTAAGCTTTGAAAAGAACTGCTTGCGAGTAATGCTGGTGGGCATAGCTGGCTGGTACTGCTGGCGGGTACAGCTAGCTGGTACTGCTGTGGGTACTGCTGGCTCAGGCTGGTACTGCTGGCTTGTACTGTGCTGTGGGTACTGCTGGCTGGTACTGCTGTGGGTATTGCTGATTCAGGCTGGTACTGTGCTGTAGGTACTGCTGGCTGGTACTGCCTTGGGTACTGCTGGCTCAGGCTGGTACTGTGCTGTGGGTACTGCTGGCTGATTCTGCTGGCTCAGGCTGGTACTACTGGCTAGTACTGCTGGCTGGTACTGCTGGCTCAGGCTGGTACTGCTGGCTGGTACTGTGCTGTGGGTACTGCTGGCTGGTACTGTGCTGTGGGTACTGCTAACTCCTGCTGGTACTGCTGTGGGTACTACTGGCTCTGGCTAGTACTGCTGTGGGTACTGCTGACTCTGGCTGGTACTGCTGTGGGTACTGCTGGCTCTGGCTTATACTGCTGTGAGTACTGCTGGCTCTGGCTGGTACTGCTGTGAGTATTGCTGGTGCTGGCTGGTACTGCTGTGGGTACTGCTGGTTCTGGCTGGTACTGCTGTGAGTACTGCTGGCTCTGGCTGGTACTGCTGGCTCTGGCTGGTACTGCTGTGAGTACTGCTGGCTCTGGCTGGTACTGCTGGCTCTGGCTGGTACTGCTGTGTGTGCTGCTGGCAGGAAATGCTGACTAGCAGCGGCGCCGCCCTGGAGGAAGAGGCGATGTTTCCTGTATTGGTCACAGGCAGAGTGCATTTGATATCACTCCTCCTGTGATTCACTCAGACTGTCACAACAGAGCCGGAACTATACAGGAAGCATTGGCTCCTTTCTGACAGATCAGCTGAGAGACACAGACTCAGCTGCATGGGGGGCCGGACCAAATGACTTAGAGGGCCGCATACGGCCCCCGGGACGTAGGTTCCCCACCCCTGATCTAAAAAGTGAACGTGACCCAGAATTCTCAACCAAGCAGGTTGAGGGGTCCAGGGAGCTTGTGAAATGAAGAGGAAACTGGCTTTTCAGTTTCCTCTGTGTTTTAAAAAGTCCAGTTTGGGACCTGGAGCCTGGAGATTTCAAAGTGATCCGGGTGGGATGAAATATCCAATCCTGGGTCCAGCTATTCAGTATAGCCAGCAAACTAATTGGTCAGGTGTGTGCTGGACTTTTAACCGCTTCCATACAGAGCAGTTAGACACCCTTCCTGCCCAGACCAATTTTCAGCTTTCAGCACTCTCACACTTTGAATGACAATTGCTCAGTCATGCTACACTATAACCAAACAAAATTTTTATCATTTTTTTCACACAAATAGAGCTTTCTTTTGGTGGTATTTGATCACAACTGGGGTTTTTTTTTTTCGTGATATATGCAAAAAAAGAGCAAAAATTTTGAAAAAAAACACTTTTTTTTAGTTTCAATTATGAAATTTTGCAAAAAATAAATTTTTCTTCATACATTTGGGCCAAAATGTATACTGCTACATGTCTCTGGTAAAATTAACCCAAATTAGTGTATATTATTTAGTCTGTGTGAAAGTTATTGAGTCTAGAAGCTATGGTACCAATTACTGAAAATTGATCACACCAGATGTACTGACTGCCTATCTCCTTTCTTGAGGCCCTGAAATGTCAGGACAGTACAAATACCCCCCAAATGACCCCTTTTTGTAAAGTAGACAGTCCAAGGTATTTAGTAAGAGGCATGGTGAGTTTTTTGAAGTTGTAATTTTTTCCCACAATTCTTGGGAAAATGAAGAAAAAAATTGTTTTTTCTTTTTTTTCCCACAAAGTTGTCAATTTATAAGCTATTTCTAACACATAGCATGTACACAGCAAAAATTACACCCAAAAATACATTCTGCTACTCCTTCCGAGTATGGCGATACCACATGTGTAAGACTTTTACACAGCCTGGCCACAAAAAGAGACTCCACGTCCAAGAAGCACATTCAGGCGTTCTAGGAGCATAAATACACATAAAACTTTCTTACTACCTATCACACTTTTCAAGGCCCTAGAGCACCAATACAATGGAAAAGTCCACAAAATGACCCCATTTTGGAAAGCAAACACTCCAACGTATATTCTATGAGGCATTATGGGTCGTTTGAACATATCATTTTTTTCCACAGGTTTTTGGAAAATGTGGGAAAAAAATGAAAACTTTTTTTTTTTACACAAAGTTGTCAATTTATAGGATATTCCTAACACATAGCATGTACACAGCAAAAATGACACCCCAAAATACATTCTGCCACTCCTCCTGAGTATGGCAATACCACATGTGTGAGACTTTTTCACAGCCTAGCCATATAGAGGGGCCGAACATCCAAGGAGCATCATCATGCATCCTAGCCACTTGCCTAGGCCTATTTTTGACATTTGGTGTTTACAAGCTAAAATCAGTTGTTTTGCTAGAAAACTGCTTAGAACCCCCAAACATTATATATTTTTTTTTAGCAGAGACCCTAGAGAATAAAATGGAGATTATTGCACTATTTTTTATCACACCGTATTTGCGTAGCGGTCTTCCAAACGCAGTTTTTTTGGAAAAAATTCACTTTTTTGAATTAAAAAATAAGAAACCAGTAAAGTTAGCCCAATTTTTTTCCATAATGTGAAAGATAATGTTACGCCGAGTAAATAGATACCCAACATGTCATGTTTCAAAATTGCGCACGCTCACGGAATGGTGACAAACTTTGGTACTTAAAAATCCCCATAGGCGACAATTTAAAAATTTCTACAGGTTGCCATCTTTGAGTTACAGAGGAGGTCTAGGGCTCAAATTATTCCCCTTGCTCTAACGATCGCGGCGATACCTCACATGTGTGGTTTGAACACCGTTTACATATGTGGGCGGGGTTTCTGTATGCATTCGCTTCTGCGCGCGAGCTAACGGGGACAGGGCGCTTTAATTTTTTTTTTTTTTTTACTATTTATTTTATTTATTATTTTTTATTTTTACACCGTTTAAAAAAAAAAAAAAAAAATTGATCATTTTTATTTCTATTAAAAGAAATGTAAATATTCCTCGTAATAGAAATAGGCACGACAGGACCTCTTTTTTGTGAGATCTGGGGTCAAAAAGTCCTCAGATCTCACAAGTACACTAAAAGATAGAAAAAAAAAAAAAAAAAAAATAATAATTATAATATAAAATGAAAAAAAAAAAAAAAGGACCTTTAAACTGGTTGCTAGGCAACAACATTTTCCGTAGCTCCGGTCCTCCAAGACCATAGAGTCAAGTGAGGGCAAGCTTGCCCTCACTCGACATCCTGTCTGTGAGGATTCGGGACCGGATCGTTTTCCCCGCTGCCGGCGGGTCCGGTAAGCGGGGAAAAGGACCGGAACGCGTCGGGAGGGGGCGCCTCTTCCGCCATCCCGGAAGGGTGATCCCACGGCGAATCCGCCGCTGGGACCACCCTTGTCGGAAAGCCAACCGTCCACCGTTTAAAAAAATACCAGGGTTATGGCAGCTATCTGCTGCCATAACACCGGTATTTAGGTTTAAACGGACGACGTATATAAACCTTTTTGGACTTGGGCATGGTGGCTGTATGAAGGGTGACAGGTACTCGGGTACTTTGTTGGGCAGGTGACAGGTACTCTGGTACTGATGAGCAGGTGGCAGGTACTCGGGTACTCCGATAGGCAGGTGACAGGTACTCGGGTACTCTGATGGGCAGGTGACAGGCAGGTGATAGGTACTGATGAGTAGTACTCACTGACTGATAGGTGATAGGTGATACTGTACTGATGGGTACTGATGATCAGTACTGATACGTGATAGGTACTGATGAGTACTGATGAGTAGTGATGGGTACTGATGAGCAGGCGGCAAGTACTTGGGTACTTCAGGCGTCAGGTACTCTGATGAGCAGGTGGAAGGTACTCGGGTACTCTGATGGGTAGGTGACAGGTACTCAGGTACTCTGATGACGGGTACTCCGTTGACAGGTACTCAAAGTACCCGAGTACCTGTCATCAGAGTACCCGAGTACCTGTCATCAGAGTACCCGAGTACCTGTCATCAGAGTACCCGAGTACCCGTCATCAGAGTACCCGAGTACCTGTCAGAGTACCCGAGTACCTGTCAGAGTACCCGAGTACCCGTCATCAGAGTACCCGAGTACCCGTCATCAGAGTACCCGAGTACCTGTCATCAGAGTACCCGAGTACCTGTCATCAGAGTACCCGAGTACCCGTCATCAGAGTACCCGAGTACCCGTCATCAGAGTACCCGAGTACCCGTCATCAGAGTACCCGAGTACCCGTCAGAGTACCCGAGTACCTGTCATCAGAGTATCCGTCATCAGAGTACCCGAGTACCTGTCATCAGAGTACCCGAATACCTGTCACCAGCCCATCAGAGTACCCGAGTACCTGTCATCTGAGTACCTGATGACAGGTACTTTGATGGGCTAGTGACAGGTGCTCTTTATTGGGGGGGGGGCAATCAGTGTGTTTGGGGTGCACTGTAGTTGGTAACTAGCTGTTACCACAATCTCCTCCTCACACAGGATCAGTGTGTGAGGAGGAGAACACGGTGACAGCTAGTTACCGTGTTCTCTGTTGACATTTGTGACCGGCTGTGATTGGACACAGCCGGTCACGTGGTAAAGAGCCAATTTCATTGGCTCTTTACCTAGATCGGGGATCGACTCTGTCCGAGGGACGAGCCTCGTCCCCGATCGCTGCTCTGCGCGCCCCCGGGGGCGCGCATTGCAGAGAGAACGAGCGGCTCGTGCTGGAGCCGCTCATGTGATCGGCTGTGATTGACACAGCCGATCACGTGGTAAACAGCCAATTTCTATTGGCTGTTTACCTTGATCAGTGATGGGCTATGTCCGAGGGACGAGCCTCATCCCTGATCGCGCCGCTGCGCGCCGCCGGGGGCGCGCAGTAGCAGCTAGAACGGGCCGACGTCATATGACGGCGGCCCGGATCTAGACAACCACCTTGCCGACGTCATTTTACATGACTCGGTAAGGAAGTGGTTAATAATGACCTGACCATGGTTCATTGCTCCACCCCGGCAGACAGGAGGTCTGGCCCAGGAGTCAGGAGGGCTCCACGTAGGAGCCAGTGCAGCATGAGGCTGCTATCCGTGTGCATCCTGTTGGGTGAGCGAAGTCTGTGGAAGTCTGTGACAGACAAGCAGCGCTGCAAGTACAAGCCAGGGGGGCTGTAAGTTCAAACCAGAGGGGCTGAATGATCACTTATTTTGCTTAGGACTAAAATGCTGAAACCCCTGCGAGGGAAAACCTGTTTTCTGCTTGATGAACTTTCCTTTAATAAATATTGGTGAGGAAATTGATGCGAGTCTCACAACACGATAAGAAAATCGGAAGTAAAATTTCATCCGACGAACAATCTGCCGATTTTCAGATCGTTATTATGGTGCTTTCAACAGCCGATTACCAATTTTCGTACGACAAAAACTATAGCATTTTTATCTTACGTGAACACAACGTCCGATTTATGTTTAGTTAGTACAGTTTTCATCCGCAAAAAATCATACGAGCAAGACTAGGCATGCTCGGAAACGAAACAATACATGACATCACTTCTAAAGGTTGAATTCTGTCGTACGAGAATTTTTGTATGAAAGTAACCTCTTCACTTTCGATATGAGACTGACTAGTATATAACAAAAAATAGATGAAAATTTGTCTGTTAATCCGATCGTGTGTAAGAGGCTTAAAACTATCTGCCTTAAAGTGGTAGTAAAGGCATTTTAATGATTTACACCTACAGTTAAGCCTATAATAAGGCTTACCTGTAGGTACAGTAAATATCTCCTAAGCATGCACCGTCTGGGAGATATTTACTTTAGCAGCACTGGTAATGTCACCAGTGCATGCGCACTGCACTCTCAATGGACAGTGTTCCCTCCATAGAGAGAACTGGGCCGCGGCTGTGACTCCCATCAGTGGAGGAGTCCCGCTATCAGAATACAATAGCATGGCGGGGAGGATTCCTTCATCCGTCTCGAATGTGTGCATGGGGGAATTTGTTCATTTTTTTTGACCAACTGGCTGGCTGATCATTGTAATCTGACATCATAGGAGTCCCGCTGTCAAAATACAATAACACCTTATGTAGGATTCCTTCATCTTCCTCAAATGCATGTTAGTTAGTTAGTGAGTTAGTTTTTTTTGTGATCAGTTCGACTGACTGATCAGTTTATTCTGACTGTGGAGAACCAAAGCAGGATGACATGCTATCTGACACACCCGGAATTGTGGCATAGAAGGGACACCAAAAGATTTTAACCACTTTAGCCCCGGAGGATTTGGCTGCTCAATGACCAGGCCCTATTTTGCGATTCAGCACTGCATGAATTTAACAGACAATTGCGCGGCCGTGCGATGCTGTACCCAAACTAAATTGACGTCCTTTTTTCCCACAAACAGAGCTGTCTTTTGGTGGTATTTGATCACCTGTGCGATTTTTATGTTTTGCGATATAAACAACAAAAGAAGATTTTGAAAAAATAACAATATTTTTCAAATTTTTTTTATATGATATTCTATAAAAAAAAAATGTAAAAATCAAAATTTTTTAACATTTTAGGCCAATTTGTTTTCTGTTACATATTCTTGGTAAAAAAAAAAAAAAAATCGCAATTAGCGTATTTTGATTGGTTTGCGGAAAAGTTATTGCGTTTCCTTACTACAGGAAAGATTTATATAATTTTTATTGTTTTTTTTTTTACTAGTAATGGCGGCGATCTGGGATTTTTTACGGGACTGCGACATTGCGGCGGCCAGATCGGACCCCTAACTGACATTTTAGACACTTTTGGGGGTACCAGTGACATTACTACAGTAATCAGTGCTAAAAATATGCTCTGTTACTGTAAAAATGACACTTGCAGGGAAGGGTTTAACTGTACTGGTGATCAAGGGGTTAAATGTGTCCCTAAAGGCGTGATTCTAACTGTCAGGGGGTGTGGCTTGTGAAGTAATCACAGAGACATGCGATCCTATATAGCAGGATCACATAGACTGATTACTTCAGTCAGAATGACAGACGGCTGTGTTTACATCAGCCATCCGTCCTTCTCTCTCAGCTGCGGGAGATCACGAGTCACACGCGCTGGATCCCCAGTTAACGAGCGGGGGCGCGCGCTCGCCCCCTACATTCTCCTGAGCGAGTGACATAGGGCTACGTCGCTTTGCCCAGCAGCGGTAGAGTGCCGCAGTAAATGTACGGTGGGCAGGGCGCAAGTGGTTAAAAAAGCCAAGTTATAACAAATCACCTGCTGATAAGGCAATACAATTTTCTTTCCCTGAGGGAGCAACAGGGTTGCTTTAAGACAGGGGTCTCCAAACTTTTCAGTACAAGGACCATTTCATTTATTTTAAAAAAAATTCACAAGCCAAAAAAAAATCTGATTTAAAAATAAATGAATAAAATTTAAATGAACAAATAAGTTTTTTCTTGGATTTATTTTTTCTTGTAATCACCATGACATGATTTAGAACAACAGAGAAGAAAAAGAAACGTCAGTAAACTAAGCAAAGACATTCTAAATAAACCTGAGCTCATTTGATTCCCCACTTACATCAAAGTCCCCATCAGTGTTCCTTATATCAGAGTCCCCATCAAAGTCCTTCTTACATGAGAGTCCCCACCTAAGTTCCCTTCCCAAAAATCAGGTGAAATCTCATTGCAGCAACTCAAAATGATACTTTGTATGGCCCCCAGGGCCGGTACAAGGATTTTTGGCACCCCAGGCAAAATAAAAATGATTTTTGACACCCTAGGCAAAATAAAAATTGCTGGGCAATGTTTTCCCACTGATCCCTATGTCACTACTATGTCTCTCTGAAGTGTTGGGTAGCAGCACTGTCCGCAGCTCTTCAAGAGTGTGAAGGTTCAATATACTGCCTCCCAGACAAGTAAGAATCATTCTTCTTTTATAGGTGACTGCTGTTGTAAATTTTTCCACCTGGCAACAGGTGCATTTTAGACAACAGTAGGGTAAAGTATATACTGTATATTATTATTCTGTGTGGCCTCCTATTAACCACTTGCCGACCGCCGCACGACTATTTACTGCGGCAGTCTGGCACTCCTGGGCAAACCGACGTAGGACTAAGCCGCTCGCCCAGGAGCCTGTAAGGGGCGAGTGCGCGCCGCCGGAGGCACGCTCCCACCCCCCCCTCATTCCCTGACATCCCTGCACGAGTGACCGGCGGCTCCGATGTCCGCCAGCCACTCCCCATCTCCCGCAGGAGAGGGAGAAAGGCAGACGGCTGTGTTTAAATCATTCTCCCTGATGTAACTGCAGAGACAATATGATCCTACTATGTTGGATCGTATGTCTCTGTGGTTACATCACAAGCAACGCCCCCCCCCCCCACAGTTAGAATCACACCCTTAGGGACACATTTAACCCACTGATCACCAAGTTAACCCCTTCCCTGCCAGTGTCATTTTTACAGTAACAGTGCATATTTTTAGCACTGATTACTGTTGTAATGTCACTGGCACCCCCCAAAAATTGTCAAAAATGTCAGTCAAGGGTCTGATCTGTCCTGCCGCAATGTCGCAGTCCCGCAAAAAAAAAAAAAAAAAAAAAAAAAAAAAAAAAATCGCAGATCGCCGCCATTACTAGTTAAAAAAAAAAACAATAAAAATTACGTAAATCTTTCCCGTAGTTAGTAAACGCAATAACTTTTGCGCAAACCAATCAAAATACGCTTATTGCGATTTTTTTTACCACAAAATTTGTAGCAGAAAACAAATTGGCCTAAAATGTAAAAAAATTTAGATTTTTACATTTTTTTTTGAGAATTTCATATAAAAAATATGAAAAATATTGTTATTTTTTCAAAATTGCCGCTCTTTTTTTGTTTATAGCGCAAAAAATACAAAAATAAAAAAATCGCACAGGTGACCAAATACCACCAAAAGAAAGCTCTGTTTGTGGGAAAAAAAGGATGTCAATTTCATTTGGGTACAACGTTGCACGACCGCGCAACGTCCGTTAAAATCACGCAGTGCCGAATCGCAATATAGGCCCTGGTCTTTGAGCAGCCAAATCCTCTGGGGCTTAAGTGGTTAAAATGCTGCTTGCCTGGCTCTCTCTGGCCTCAAGAGCTTCAAAGAAATCAGCTCTTGTAAAATGATTCCACATCTAGGATTTCCCTCACTTCCCAGGCAAAGTTTGGGGTCTTAAAGGAAATTCTGTGATCCCTGTTTGTATTCTGCAGCCAGATTTTCTTAGGCCTATAAGTAGAGAAGACTTTCTTTCAAGAAAAGCAGCCACACTAAAAATTAATATATTATACTTCTAACCTAATAAACAGAAGTTAGGAAAACAAACAGTAAAATCAATACTGCCATAAAAATCAAGCAAGATACCATACATTAATCCTGCGTTTATTACATTACAATACTGTGTAATATAGAGACTTAGAGAGTCTCACCAATTAAGAGCCATACCAATGGAGAGCCTGTGCTCCAGCCTCCCAACCCCCATCCCAAGTTGAAGGGGTTAAAACCCGCTAGTAACCAAAAACATGGCTGCCTCCAAGGCGGCGATAACTAGTGGGCGGACTAACAATCTACACTAATTATAGCATCCACGGAGTGTAAAAGCTGCTGGTGTTTTGTGAAAACACCAAGTGGTCGAAATCTCCAATTATTCCTGGTGTACAGTCACTGGATATAACGTCAAAGTTCTCGGCAAGTTGGAGTTTTCGGCAGAACACCGCCCCATCAGTGAAGGAGAAAAACTATCTGTTTGCAATATTTTATAAACTATGGAAAATGTTTTGGTTTGTTTTCAAAATTTTCGCTCTTTTTTGTTTCTTTAGCAAAAAAAAAAAAAAACTGTGGTGATTAAATGCTACCAAAAGAAAGCTCTATTTGTGTGGAAAAAAATGATAAAAATGTTGTTTGGTTACAGTGTTGCATGACTGCGCAATTGTCATTCAAAGTGCGACAGCGCTGAAAGATGAAATTTGGCCTGGCCAGGAAGGGGGTATAAGTGCCCAGTAAGCAAGTGGTTAAGTAGTTTAAAGTTCAGCTTTAAGGCTTTTTTTTACAGACCACTGACATTTTGCTTGTGTTGGCTTGCAGGGACATAATTAGAACAATTCAATAAACCCCTAAGGACATTTTCTAGCAGTATAAAAATCAAAAAACGTGCTGCGCCAGAAGTGCACAAAAATAATTAGTGATTAATGAATCAACAAGTGTTATCAACAAAATATGGTGTCCATCATATGTGCTCTGATGAAACATAAATGTTCATATAAAGTGCTCCAAAGTAATGATTAGTATATCCAGGTGATGACAGGACAGCCTCAATCCCTTGTGAATCAAGCAGGAACCACCAGTGTGTGAACTCCCTCCACCAGTAAGATTGGCCTCTCACCTTGATACCAGACCCAAACGGGCCAGCATGAGCATATCAGGGGATAAACAGACTATCACAGGTAACCTCTCCAGCCTTCACCTCCGGGGGTCGCCAGGACATAAAATAAAGATAAAGCAAAGATCTAGTGCTCTCTGAATGTAAATAATGAGCTTTTATTGAGCATAAAGGGGTGACTCACATTTGTTGGGCACTCAGCCGTGCCTGCTGTTATGGCATTCAGTGTTAGAGAGTAGCACCCGAGCGATCGGCGTAACGCGTATAGGGAGGCGGAGCCTGCGTGCCTGACGCCGATCGCTCGGGTGCTACTCTCTAACACTGAATGCCATAACAGCAGGCACGGCTGAGTGCCCAACAAATGTGAGTCACCCCTTTATGCTCAATAAAAGCTCATTATTTACATTCAGAGAGCACTAGATCTTTGCTTTATCTTTATTTTATGTCCTGGCGACCCCCGGAGGTGAAGGCTGGAGAGGTTACCTGTGATAGTCTGTTTATCCTCTGATATGCTCATGCTGGCCCGTTTGGGTCTGGTATCAAGGTGAGAGGCCAATCTTACTGGTGGAGGGAGTTCACACACTGGTGGTTCCTGCTTGATTCACAAGGGATTGAGGCTGTCCTGTCATCACCTGGATATACTAATCATTACTTTGGAGCACTTTATATGAACATTTATGTTTCATCAGAGCACATATGATGGACACTATATTTTGTTGATAACACTTGTTGATTCATTAATCACTAATTATTTTTGTGCACTTCTGGCGCAGCACGTTTTTTGATTTTTATGTTTTTGTTGTGAGGTGTGGACACAATTTGTGTATGCAGCCGGATTTATATATTGATTTATTCTAGCACATTTATACACATTTGAATTTCACTTAGTCTTGCGCTGATAGTTTTTTCACTATTTTCTAGCAGTATGGCCTATTAAAATGGCCTGCACCAGATTCAAAAATCCCTGCCGCCTGTTTTGGTATTTGTAACAGATCCCCAATACTTGGACCAAGTATTTCTGTCTTAGGTCCCCAGAATGTCCAGTGATGCAGTCCTGGCCCCTCAATTCCCCCCAAACATCAGCCTCCAGCTTGATGAAGGTTAAAACAAAATGCCCCTTTATTTACCAACTCACTTGCAATATATATCCAGTAATTAACATACCTGGCCATCTGCACAGACACAGGTGAATGAGACTGCAACATTATCATAATTAATTCAACAAACCACAAACCCAAAACATAGCCGAATACACATTCCTAGAAGTGTGAACACACTTAACCTCTAAACAGATGAAAGCAGGAGACATAGGCTCAGACAGCCCGTCTACATATACAACACACCTTATTAGAACTGTCAATACACATCACCCCAGTATACCAAAGCTGAGTCTTATGTCATTGGCATCTGTTTAGTCTCTCATGGTGTGAAGTCCTTTGCAGCTTAGGCCCAAAGTCTGTGTCGCTTGGGGTGACAGGGACTTGAATTCAAAGTAACAGTACTTCAAGGGTCCCCCCGCATACACCCCCAACCAGAGCCACGCTCCCCCAGAATCCAGGGCCATAGTCCGTGGGCAGGAGGCTGGCCTTCACACTCCTCCAGTAGCCCGTGGCGAACGTTCCAGCAAATGGGCGTTCGTCACAGTATTCACCAATTAATGCACCAAATTAAAAAATAATTACCTCCAGTTCATAAATAACAAAATCAGAGTTAAAATGAAGTCCAATTTAAAGTTGGTGTACAGAGATAGACATTCTGCCTGTCTCTCTATGCCGTGTAGCAAAGCAGCATATTGGCTGCTACAATCTCCTCCCCTCCCCTACTGTCACTGGTTGTTAAAGACACTGTTGACTGTGATGCTACAGTGGGTGAAGCTGAGACAATAGTTCCTCTTCATGTCTGCTCCCGCCTTGTGATTGACAGCAGGCAGTTGGTGGATTCCATAGCCAATAGCAGACTGTCTGTTGGGTATGGATCTGCCCACTGCCAATCACAAGGGAAGCAGTCCTGATGGGGAACTACTGTCTATGAATCCCCATCAGGCTCCATCTACCTAACTTCAAACCTCCTTGACCGATTCTCTCTCGCCACGAGACAGTTACAGCCGTGGGTAGGTAGCTCGCTCAACTGCACTGAGAATGGAATGTTCATATGGACACTCTGGTCTCAGTGCACCTCCACATGCATCACATCCACCAACATGTTGATCTCATATGGACACCCATGACTAGAGTTGCCATCTCATCCTTTTAAACCCGAGCACATATGAATTACACAGGTTCTGAGGCTAATTTATTGCAGATAAGGCACCAAGTAAGTTTAATCAATCAGCCACAGAACCTCTGTAATTTATATGTGTTCAGGTTGCAATGAGGTGGTAACCCTATTCATGACGCAGGGCACTTCCATATGTGATCCTTGATTCATGTACCTGTCTACAGGTACATAAATGACATTTGTTGTGCGGAGGCACCATTGAATTCTAAACAATGCCCTAGACACTCTTTACGAATTCTCACAAATAGGTATCCCTGGCATTTGGGCCATATTGTGTCTGCAACAGATGGTCGATATATCTCTACCGTAGAGTTGCCCATTCCCTGTAGAAGACGATTAATAGCACCAGTCTGCCAGTTTCATAGTGTTAGAGAGTGTATCTGGTGTCTCATAAATAAATGAAACAATAGTTCATTTGTATGTGAAATATTTCACACGTTCCAGGGAACAACAAGTGAACATTAGCATTTAACAGTGAAAACAAAAGGCTTCCTTGCAGCGCATTAAGGATTAATTGTGGCTTCGTTAATTATGCATGCGTCTGTTTGTAACACTGTACTCTGAAGAAATGTGAGCTACTAACAAGCAGCGTTCAGTTAAATGATTTGAACATAAAATTGAACAATGATATGCAATGGAAAGAAACATTTATATGGAAAAAGGAATTAGGCCCTACGCTCTGTTCCTGATCTGCTCCCATGGACCTCCAAAACCTTTTGGCGATCTACCGATGGTGACACTTCTCTAATGGAACCTATTTGGAAGAAGCATCCTTGGCAGTGACTCCGGAGATAAGCCCCCCTATTTTAACCTGAGGTGGACTCATTCTTTACAGAGAACAGTATACTTTGAATGAGTCTCAGATATAATTTATGTCCCTCAGAGTGAGATTCAATACTGGATTGAGGTCATTGATTATATACCTTTACAGCTACTCTAAGTTTACTATATTTTTGGTTGAAAATGTAATCTTCATTTGCATAAAAGATATACAAAAAACAATACTTTGTCAGGGTACAATCTCCCCTGTACTGCGACGTAGCGCATAAATACACTACATTACAATACATTTCCGGTCATACAAATAAATACATTCAATCACATACATTCATTCTGCGGTATGATGCCTGATGTGTTGTGCGGAGTAAGGATACCCCGTGCCATCACATCATGCATGACGCCGCAATACCCCTAAAGCATGAAACTGAAAAAAACGTTATCTTTACGTTGCATTACTCAAACTATATCAAACAATATAACATTTCAAAAAAGCAACAGGTGTGATGGGGGGTGGGAGAGTGGGGTAAGGGGAGGGGAATATACCATATGCAAGACAGCAATTACTGGATGTTATCATGAAGATGATATGTTTGTTAAAGTGGACTAAGCCTGTTTGCAAGTTGCTTTGACCACTTATGGCTAATACACTCATGCGAGGGAGGTAAAGATTCCACTATTTGGATGTGAAAGACATTGTCTATATTTAATATACCTCCTCTAGACCACAAGTATAGCACCATCATACCTACTGGATTAGATTCAATATACTGTATATAAATGTTGCAAAGGAGGGAAGGTGATATTTTAAAGCCTTTGAACACAATCTATGAACTATCCATATAGGTGTACCCCATATCTACACAAAGGGAGTGGTCACTAAGGATACCGGAGTCACAACGCTTCAATCTATGCACCAAATGTTTATTTCATTATCACTTGAGCCCTCAGGTCCTTTCATCCATCTGCACTCTACATAGGTTCTGTTGTGCATAGACAGATATCAAGTTTATTTCATGTGTATACATGTAGTGCAAGGGAGGTCGGTGGGGAGCAGTGGGTTTAGTATATGTTTATAATGTGTTTTTATGTTCATGTTTTAACCACTTGCCGACCGCCGCACAACTATTTATGGCGGCGGTCAGCCCCTCACAGGCAAAGCGACGTAGGGCTACGTCGCTAGCCTGTGAGGCTCTAGGGAGCGAGCGCGTCCAGCCGGAGGCGCTCTCCCGCTCCCGTGTGGTCACGGACTCTCCCGCACATGTGCCCGGCGGACCCGATGTCCGCCGGGCACTCGCGAACGTCCGTTACACCGGGAGAAAGGCAGGCGGCTAATGTAAACAAAGCCGCCTGTCATTCTTCCCTGTGTAAGAATGGTGATCAAATGGTTCTGCTATGTAGGACCGTTGATCACTGTTCTTACACATCAAGCCACAGCCAATCACAGTTAGAAACACGCCCCTAGGGACACACTTAACCCCTCCCTCTCAAAAAAGTTAACCCCTTCACTGCCAGTGTAATTTTTACAGTAACAGTGCATATGTATAGCACTGATTACTGTAGTAATGTCACTGGTAACCCAAAAAGTGTCAAAAATGTCAGTCAAGGGTCCGATCTGTCCGCCCCAATGTCGCAGTCCCGCAAAAAAAAAAAAAAAAAAAAAAAAAATCGCATATCGCTGTCATTACTCGTTAAAAAAAAAAAACAACAAAAATGACAAAAATCGTTAGTAAACGAAATAACTTTTGCGCAAATCAATCAAAATACGCTTTTTGCGATTTTTTTTTTTACCAAACATATGGTAAAAAAAAAAAAATTGGCCTAAAATGTTAAAAATTTAAATTTTTTACATTTTTTTGGGGAATTTCATATAAAAAATGTGAAAAATATTGTTATTTTTGCAAAATTGACGCTCTTTTTTTGTTTATAGCGCATGATCAAAAAAAAAAAAAAAAATCGCACAGGTGATCAAATACCACCAAAAGAAAGCTCGGTTTGTGGAAAAAAAAAGGATGTCAAATTCGTTTAGGTACAGCGTCGCACGACCGCGCAATTGTCCGTTAAAGTCACGCAGTGCCGAATCGCAAAATAGGCCCTGGTCAGAAGGGAGTAAAATCTTCCGGGGCTTAAGTGGTTAATCTTTCCATTAAAGATGATTGTTTCCAGATGCTAATGGGATAAACCGCACTATATTGTTACCTACCTGCAATTTCTAATATAGACCACGAAGAGTACTTTGGGTTTTCGTATATTAGAATGTATGAGAGTGGGTAGAGCTCATACTGTATCCATCTGTTTCTGAGTTTTTGTGTTTTGTTCAAGTATAGTGGAGGAGCCCCCCTCATCTGTAGATAGGTAACTTCTCTATACCTGGTAGGATTCCATAATGCGGCTGTGTTTTGGTAAAAAGGAGTGAGGCTCAGGTTGCCCGCATTTATGCGTTGGAGGCGAATCCTGCGGGTCCAAATTTACGGTCCCAGTGAAATTATGTAAAGATTTTCCGGGGAGAGTTATGTTAAAACATAATGTTTTACGTGTCCTTTCAACTATGCACAGCAGGCTTGGAAGGGCTAGTAAGTAGGATTTTTGGTTCAGCTAGCCCCCTTCTATAAAAGGAGCAGCACAGAGCAGACGGCACAGTATCACTCTATTGAATGCTGCAAGAGGGAAAAAATCTGACTAGATGTATTTGGAGACGTGGTTAGGAAACTATAGTTAATTCTAATTGGCACTATACCCCTTTGCTGCATTTTTATTGTTATTCTAGCTACAGCAAACTACTGGCCAGTTTCTATCTGCCACTAAATCAAACCAATTACGGTCTGATGAAAAAGCATTAGATTGGAGTGCTGTTGCTGCGTGTAAGCTGTCGCTGAGACTGCCCGTGAAAACTGTACTGTTCTGTAACACCACATATAGTTTTAACGCAGTGGCGCCCTCCTTAAAAAAAGAAAAAAAAAAAAAAAGACAAAAAAGAACAATAAAGTTAGGGAAAAAAAAAATCGGTTCGTCGGGGGTTTACGACCCAGAAAGGCGCCGATTGGCTGCCTTCTGGGGGCGTAACCTGGGCGCAGGAAAGAGCGATTGGCCACCCCCACCTTCGTGATGTCCTGGCTGTGATTGGTCCAGTCTCCAGCCTGGACCAATCATCATCCAGGACATCCGATCGCGATGTCACAATGGGGGCGGTGCCGGTGCGTGCGTCAGTCACTCACCGTCACCGCCACTCAGAGGACGAGGGAGAAGCCGCCCGCTCACCTTCCCGCCGCCGCCACAGAAGAGGATGAACTGGATCGAGGAGGGGAGAACCCGCCGCCGCAAGGTAAGTGCATTAAATTGAAGGGAGCACGCACACTGGTCTCTGCATTGATTGGGGGACAATGCTGTGGGCACTCTGCAATCATTGGGGTAAAATTCTGTGGCACTCTGCAATCATTGGGGTACGATGCTGTGGCACTCTGCAATCATTGGGGTACAATGCTGTGGGCACTCTGCAATCATTGGGGTACAATGCTGTGGGCACTCTGCAATCATTGGGGTACAATGCTGTGGGCACTCTGCAATCATTGGGGTACAATGCTGTGGGCACTCTGCAATCATTGGGGTACAATGCTGTGGCACTCTGCAATCATGGGGGTACAATTCTGTGGCACTCTGCAATCATAGGGGTACAATTCTGTGGCACTCTGCAATCATTGGTGTACAATGCTGTGGCACTCTGCAATCATTGGGGTACAATGCTGTGGGCACTCTGCAATCATTGGGGTACAATGCTGTGGGCACTCTGCAATCATTGGGGTACAATGCTGTGGGCACTCTGCAATCATTGGGGTACAATGCTGTGGGCACTCTGCAATCATTGGGGTACAATGCTGTGGCACTCTGCAATCATTGGGGACAATGCTGTGGTACTCTGCAGTGATTGGGGACAATGCTGTGGCGCTCTGCATTGAAAGGGGCTCGCACGCTGAACTCTGCATTAAAGGGGGCACAGCACAGTTGCATTGAAGGGGGCACGCACGCTGAACTCTGCATTGTGGGGGCACAGCACAGTGTTCATTGCATTGAAGGGGGCACAGCACAGTGTTTATTGCATTGAAGGGGTCACAGCACAGTGTTCATTGCATTGAAGGGGGCACAGCACAGTGTTCATTGCATTGAAGGGGGCACGCACGCTGATCTCTGCATTAAAGGGGGCACACACGCTGGTCTCTGCATTGAAAGGGGCATGTACGCTGGTCTCTGCATTGAAAGGGGGCATATACCATCTCCTGTACCATGACCTGTGACATGCCTATACCATATCTGTGCCATGCCTATACCATATCTGTGCCATGCCTATACCATCTCCTGTACCATCACCTATGCCATGCCTATACCATCACCTGTGCCATGCTTGTACCATGACTTCAAAGTCACGCAATTTTTTACTGCGTTTTTTGGCGCGAAGCAATACCTATTACATTTTTCTTTTTGCGCCCCCCCCCAAAATTTTGAGTACCAGCTGCCACTGTTTTAACGTATCCCCTAAATATGTTTAACCCTTTCAATGCCGCAGCCATATTCCATATGTGTGTGTAAATCTGAGAAGCTGACTGTCAACTGTCAGATGGAAGCTTTCACACACCCAGGGAATTGCTGCCTGCCTGCCCGCCCCCTAAATGTTCTGAGCTTCACACACCCATCGCTGCACCGGGACCAACGTGACAGGTGCCACAGGAAGGAGATCAGCGAACGTCCGCTTGCTGTCCTCTCTTTCTTCTTACTGACCCAGAAGTGAAGCAGAAAATGTCACGTCCCAGTCCCCGTCACCGACTGGGAAATTAACAAATGTAGTGCGATGTGCATTCCATTATTTTCATTGAAGGACAGGTTTTTCAGACCTCTGATGTCTCATTAACCACTTCTGGACTGTAAGATTTCCCCCCTTAATGACCAGGTCATGTTTTGTGATTTGGCACTGTGTTACTTTAAGGGACAATTGCGCGGTCATGCGATGCTGTACCAAAATAAAATAGATCTTTCTCTGTCGCTCATTGACAGACGCAGTCCTCTTTGATTAATATCAAATTGGGTTATACTGCCCTCTACAGGAGTAGGACACTAGGCAGAAGAAAAAGGTTTTGGCCACACCTTAGGGGCAGTCCCAGAGGGTATATCCTCTCTCTCTCTCTGCTACAGGATGTTAGTTTTTTTCTGTCTAGTCAGGAGTAAGGACCTAAGTTCCTTGCTGGGATCTTTGGTCCTGGCAAGATTTTTTAGATAAATTCTTTTTAGTTAGCTTTTTTTCTCCAGTTGTTCCTGTGAGATCTTCAAGCAATTATGCCGGATCTGGGCGACGGGCTGGATGTTGAGGTCCAGTGGTCACCCCAGCCGGCCTACAAGCGCGTGCAGATTCCAGCTCCGCGCTGGATCGGTCGCGACACATTTAAACAATTATGCTGGAGCTGGGCGATGGGCTGGATGTTGAGATCCAGTGGTCACCCCAGTCAGCCTACAAGCGCGTGCAGGCCCTAGCTCCGCGCTGGGTCGGCCTGCGACATAGTCCCACTGGACGGGGACTGGCCCTGCGAGTTAAACGTCTCGCCAGGACGCCTACGACCAGTCGGAAACTGAGTCGCGGCGTCCGTATTGGTCGACAGCCCCCCCACCTCGGTGGAGAGGGGTTCTGTTAGGAGTGGGTGCCCGCCTGTTCCGGTATGGTGAGTAGAATGTTCCCCCTCTCCCCTGTCGGGTTTTGGGAATTACAGGCCCCTCTGTGGATGGTCGGACCCTCTTGATCCTGGGTTCCCCCTCTATCCTATGACATGCTTCACAAATCTCCCTCTTGATAGTGTGATTTGGTGAATAAGAGATACCATTCCAGGAGGCTTGGTTTGGGAGCTGACTATCTGATAGTCACTGTAAAGAGCTAAAGGAGGCAGGGCGCCGCTGGCGTTACTATTTGAAGTAGTCATGTAAAAGAGGGTGATATGACAAGCACCTACCTAATGCATAGTGATGCAGCTTCATGGACTACCGCCATCCTCCCGCAGGCCGCACGGAATCTGCAGGCCGCCGCCATCCTCCCGCAGGCCGCACGGAATCTGCAGGCCGCTGCCATCCTCCCGCAGGCCGCCACCATCCTCCCGCAGGCCGCACGGATTCCGCAGGCCACCGCCATCCTTCCACAGGCTGGCCGCAGGCCGCCGCCATCCGCGCGAGGCCGCCATTTTGGTGTAGCCTGGTGTCTCCTGCATGGGGGTGGCCATTTTGGATACGCCCAGCTACCTCGAGGAGTAGCAGTGGGAGTGCCGGAAGGCGTGTAAAGGGGCGGAGCCGCCTCCTTTACCCGGGAAAACGATCCACAAGACTTCCTGTTCTGTAAAGGACAGCGCTGAGAGCAGTCCAGTAGGAACTTCTGTGCATCGGGTGGTAAGCCTTGAGGGTGTCTCTTCTCTCTCTGTGGGGGCTCCAAAGCAAGTGGTCACTGAGGGGCGCTATTGCGCTGAGGGATTACTTTAAAGAGAAAGAGTTTTTTTTTTTTCTTCTCTTTTCAAATTTTTGTCATTTGTTTGCTGACAGGTTCCTGGCTTTGCCATGGACCCTGAGACGCATGTATCCCCACCTGATCCCCTCGAGGTGACCGCGGGACCCTCCAACTCTCCACTTACTATAGATGCACTATCAGCGGTTTTGGAGTCTTTTGTATCCCGGGTGGAGGTGGCCTGTCAGGAACGGGGGGCGAAAAAACGACCCCCGCCTACCCCTATTTCATCTGACATATCAGATACAGATTCTGAGCCTGTCGCTGCGACTGCAGGTCCCTCTTCTGGGACTTGGGTCTCGGGTACCGTCTCCTCAGATAGTGAGGAGGACGTTTCTGCCTCCGCCATAGCACAAGAAGAAGCATTGGTGGATGCACTAATTGTGTCTGTCCGGGAAACCTTAAGACTTGAGGTTACACCGGCAGAGGTAGCTGATACTGAAATTCCGTTTGGTACTCTCAAACCTACCAAGATGGCGAAGGTGTTTCCCTTGCCCAAATGTTTTGGTAATATAATTAAAGAGGAATGGGGTCGTCCAAAGCGGACCCCTGGTATTTCCAAACGGATTGCTAGGCGCTATCCATTTGAGGAATCTCTACTTAAGAAATGGATTCACCGATTTCCAGACTAAATAAAGCTACTGTTATCCCGTTGGAGGACGCTCCGTCCTTTAGGGATCTGGTGGATCGTATGGTGGAAGCGTTATCCCGCTCCATTTTTTCCCTGATAGGGTCAGCCTTTAGGCCAGTGATTGCAATTGGTTTGGTTTCACAAACATTGACAGAATGGACCAAGTTGTTACGCCGTGACTTAGAGGGGAGAAGTATCCCCCCGGCAGTATCGGACTTGCTGGAGCAGATGATACAAGGGCTACAGTTTGTCTGTGACGCCGCTCATGACGCCACTCCATTGTTGGGGAGTGTATCGATTTCAGCAGTGGTCCTCAGGTGTGTGTTGTGGTTAAAGTGCTGGTCGGCGGATCAAGGTTCCAAAAAAGCCTTGGCTAATCTCCCCTTTCAGGGGAATCGCCTGTTTGGGGCCATCTTGGATGAGATTATTAAGGATCTCACTGGGGGCAAAAGCACTTTTTTGCCACAGAATACTAAGGGTAAAGGACCTCGTTAGAGACGGGGGCCTTCCTTTTACGCTCATAAAAAGCTTTTTCGCCCCGCGGGGGCGGGCGATAAGACTAAGTCCTCCAAAGCCCCTCCAGGGGGTTTCAAGGGGCGCTGGTCGGGTAAACAAAAGTCCGGCTCTTCCAGAGCTGAAGATAAGACCACTAAAGCCTGAAGGTGCGCCCCCACCCATATCTGGGGTGGGGGGACGTCTTCACCGGTTTCTGGATCCATGGCTTTCCAGAATCCCGGACAAAGGGGTTCGCGAAGTCATACGGTCGGGATACAAGATCGAGTTTCGATCACTTCCACCGGGTGATTCTTCACTTCCAATATTCGACTATCCCCGGATTGCTTAGAAGCTTTGCGGGGGGCAGTAACGGATTTGATGCAACAAGGAGTGGTAGTCCACGTTCCTTGAACAGAGCGTTTTCAGGGGTTCTATTCGAACCTTTTCACAATACCCAGAAAAGAGGGCAAGGTGCGTCCAATTCTGAACTTAAGAGCACTCAATCTTTTTGTCAGGGTACAAAAATTCAAGATGGAGTCCATTCGCACAGTAGTGGCCTCCCTGCATCTGGCGTCCATAGACATCAAAGATGCCTATCTTCACCTTCCCATTTACGCAGGACATCAGCGTTTCCTGCGTTTTTCCGTAGGAGAGAACCTTTTCAGTTTGCGGCGTTACCCTTTGGTCTTGCCTCGGCTCCCCGGGTCTTCACAAGGGTGTTGGCCCCAGTTTTGGCGCTGTTGTGACAGCGAGGCATATCGATTCTAGGTTACTTAGACGATCTTCTGCTTCGTGCGGAGTCTCCGCAGACTCTGTTGCTAAACTTGGAGATCACCATGATCTCTTTGCAAGAGTTCGAGTGGCTGGTGAACCTGCAGAAGTCATCTCTGGTTCCCACCAGGAGGCTGGAATATCTGGGTCTAATTTTAGACACATCCCTGGCAAAGGTGTTTCTCCCTGCGGAGAAACTCCAGAAGATTCAGTCAACGATTCAGTTGTTACTGTCCGTCAGCTGGCCTTCCCTTCGGACTTGCATGAGGGTCCTGGGTCTGATGGTGGCTTCCTTCGAGGCAGTACCATTTGCCCAGTCCCATACCCGAATCCTTCAAAAGGAGATTCTTCTCAAATGGAACCGGAATCCCGATTCTCTGGATAATCGGATCCGACTGAGCGAGCGGACCAGGGAGTCTCTGGTCTGGTGGCTTCGGTCTCCGATGCTCAGCCAGGGGAAGTCATTTCTTCCAATATACTGGACGATTGTCACCACGGATGCCAGTCTATCCGGGTGGGGAGGAATTCTCGGCAAATTATCTGCTCAGGGGCTTTGGTCCCTGGAAGAGTCCAGGTTACCGATAAATGTATTGGAACTGAGAGCGATCCGACTTTGTCTGATTCACTGGACCGAGCAGCTCCGGGGCAGCCCGGTGCGGATCCAGTCGGACAATGCCACAGCAGTGGCTTACGTCAATCACCAGGGGGGCACCAAGAGTGTCCTGGCGGCCATAGAAGTGGCCAGCATTCTTCGTTCATTCAACGATTTGTTCCAGCTCTCTCCTCTCTTTCATTCCGGGGGTGGAGAATTGGCAGGCAGATTATCTCAGCCGTCAGATTCTGGATCAAGGGGAATGGTCTCTTCATCCAGAGGTATTCCACCAACTGTGCCTTCGTTGGGGCACCCCGAATGTGGATCTGTTGGCATCTCGGCTCAACAGGAAGGTGCGGAGGTTTGTAGCTCGCTCCCGCGATCCTCTAGCAGACGCCGCAGACGCGCTGGTCACCCCGTGGGGGCAGTATCAGCTACTGTATGCCTTCCCTCCTCTCAAGTTACTGCCAAAACTTCTTTGCAGGATAGAGGTGGAGGGAATTCCAGTTATCCTGGTAGCTCCGGACTGGCCTCGTCGGGCCTGGTACGCCGACCTGGTCAGGCTGGTTGCAGACGTTCCTTGGCGACTTCCTCTCAGGGAGGATCTGCTGTCTCAGGGACCGATCTTCCATCCTGCTTTACGATCGTTGGCTTTAACGGCCTGTCTATTGAGACCCAGGTGCTGAAGGACAAAGGGTTGTCAGCTTCAGTTATTCCTACTCTAATTAAAGCAAGGAAAGCGACTTCCAGAAAAGTCTATCATCGCACATGGAAGTCTTATATCGCGTGGTGTGAATCCCTTGGGTTTCCTCCACGTTCCTACTCGGTGGCCCGAATATTGGCTTTTCTGCAAAAGGGGGTTGAGCAGAAACTGTCTTTGAGCACCATCAAGGGTCAGGTTTCAGCGTTAGCAATCTTCTTTCAGAGGCCTCTGGCTACTCATTCCTTGATGCGGAGTTTCATCCAGGGGGTGCGGCACCTGGCTCCGCCGGTGCGCGTACCCTTGCCGCCCTGGGATCTTAATTTGGTGCTGTCGGTTCTTCAGAAACCTCCCTTTGAAAATATCAGGGAGATTCCCTTGCTTACTTCATCCCAGAAGGTGGCCTTTCTGGTGGCTATCACTTCTGCACGCAGGGTGTCAGAACTGGCGGCATTATCCTGTCGTTCCCCATATCTGGTGGTTCATAAGGATAAGATGGTTCTTCGTCCGAATCCATCCTTCCTTCCTAAGGTGGTTTCAGATTTCCATCTAAATGAAGATATTATGTTACCTTCCCTGTGTTCTAAGCCCAGTCATCCTCGGGAGTTTGCGTTACACTCCTTGGATATGATTCGGGCGATCAGGGTATATTTGAAAACTATGGACTCGTTTCGTAAGACGGATTCACTTTTTGTGATCACGGATGGCCCTAGAAAGGGGTTGCCTGCATCTGCCGCGACTATCTCTAGATGGATCAGACAGACGGTGGTACAGGCTTATTCTATTAAGGGACGGGTTCCCCCATTCCCTGTTAAGGCGCACTCCACTCGGGCGCTTAGTGCTTCCTGGACCTTCCGCCATCAGGCGTCAGTGGTTCAGGTTTGCAAGGCGGCCACCTGGTCGTCGGTTCATACCTTTACAAAATTTTATAAAGTTGATGTGCTGGCATCGGCGGATGCCTCTTTTGGCCGCAAGGTTCTGCAGGCCGCTATTTGAGGAGACCGTTGGTCTACCTCGAGGGTTTTTTTCTGTTGGGTTTTCAGTTGAGTCTCATCCTTTTGTTGATGAGCCTTTGAGACTTCTAGTTGGCACCGGTTGGGCCTTCTGGATTGGATTTTGATTTCCGTTATCCCACCCCTCATTTGTGGCACTGCTTTGGGACGTCCCAATTTGATATTATTCAAAGAGGACTGCGTCTGTCAATGAGCGACAGAGAAAAATTGATTTTTGTAAGATCTTACCGTAAAATCCTTTTCTCTTAAGCTCATTGACAGACGCAGTGCCCGCCCCTCTATTTTGAGTTGGGTTGGGTTGAATTCTCTGACACTGCTTTGTGACATAACTAACATCCTGTAGCAGAGAGAGAGAGAGGATATACCCTCTGGGACTGCCCCAAAGGTGTGGCCAGAACGTTTTCTTCTGCCTAGTGTCCTACTCCTGTAGAGGGCAGTATAACCCAATTTGATATTAATCAAAGAGGACTGCGTCTGTCAATGAGCTTAAGAGAAAAGGATTTTACGGTAAGATCTTACAAAAATCCATTTTTTTCCCCACAAATAGCGCTTTATTTTAGTGGTATTTGATCACTTGTGCGATTTTTATTTTTTGCGCTATAAACAAAAAAATAGCAACAATTCTGAAAAAATATATATATTTTTCACTTTCGGCTATATTACATTCCCAATAAAAAAAAGTTTAAACAAATTTTTTCATCATTTTAGGCCAACAGGACAACTATTAGTCGTGCACTCCACAAATCTGGTCTTTAAGGAAGAGTGGCAAGAAGGAAGCCATTGTTGAAAGAAAGCCATAAGAAGTCCCATTTGCAGTTTGTGAGAAGCCATGTGGAGGACCTAGCCAACATGTGGAAGATGCTGCTCTGGTCAGATGAGACCAAAAATTGACCTTTTTGGTCTAAAAGCAAAAACGCTGTGTGGCGGAAAAATAACACTGCACATCACCCTGAACACACCATTGATAGGAAGATAGATGGAGCTAAATACAGGGCAATCTTAGAAGAAAACCTGTTAGAGTCTCCAAAAAACTTGGGACAGGGGCAGAGGTTCACCTTCCAGAAGGAGAACGACCATAAACATACAGCCAGAGCTACAATGGAATGGTTTAGCTCAAAACATTTTCAGGTGTTAGAATGACCCAGTCAAAGTTCAGACCTAAATCCAAATGAGAATCTGTGGCAAGACTTGAAAATTGCTGTTCACAGACGCTCTCCATCCAATCTGACAGAGCTTGAGCTATTTTGCAAGGAAGAATGGGCAAAAACGTCACTCTAGATGTGCAAAGCTGGTAGAGACATACCCAAAAAGACTTGCAGCTGTAATTGTAGTGAAAGGTGGTTCTACAAAGTATTGAATACAAATGCGCGCCACACTTTTCATATATTTGTAAAACATTTTAAAAACCATTTATCTTTTTTTTTTTTGTTCCACTTTACAATTATGTGCCACTTTGTGTTGGTCTATCACATAAAATCCCAATAAAATACATCTATGTTTTTGGTTGTAACATGGCAATTTCAGGGTTTATGAATAATTTTTCAAGACACTGTAACACGTCGGGTGCCTATGCATGAAAATTTTAAATGCGTTACACATGTTACATATTTCCGAGTGGGAGCAATAATTCTAGGCCCATTATTTACAGTTAACTATAAACTGATGACCTGTAGGGCCTATGGAAAAATATAGGATTAAGTCTGTTGCCGCTTCACAAGTGCACGCAATTTTAATTCCCGAAGGAGTCACACTTTTTCTCAATAACCAGTCTAGGGGTGTTTTTTTTTTGTTTGTTATTATTTTTGGAGTAACTTGGATAGGGTTAAAGGAATAAAATAGGACACGCTAAAAACTGTCCTCAATCTGTACATAGTTATATTAACTCCTTTCTGAATAGCTGAAGCAGATCCTGTGTCTCTCTGTGCAGTCACAGGACCCCTTCATCTCTGCCTTCACTAGTTTAAGCATTTATCAGACTCCAGCCCTCCTTTGGTCCTCCTCCAGACCCTGCACTTTCTGCTTCCCTGCTCTGCCCCCAGCTTCTCCCCAGCAGAAGCACAACAAAGTCGGTGCCCTGTGATGTAATGGAGGATGGGGGACTCTTGAATTCTGATGGTTGGGGGCTCTTGACATCTGATGTAAGAGGGATGACGTGCCCTGGACATCTAGTCAGATAAAACCAGCCTTTTGAGGGCAACCATAAAGCTGATGTGGCCCGCGATGAAATTGTGTTTGGCACCCCTGCTCTAGAGTGTCTGCTTTCAGAAAATATATACTGTTTGGGAGTTATACAAAATCTTTAGGCTAAAATTATTTTTTAAACATGTGTGCAAAAAATACAAAAACAGCTCTGTCAGCAAAGGGTTAAAGGATTTGTGTTTATTCCTTATTACCCTCAAAGCTGCAAAGAAAATACCTTCTCCCTGCTTACAAAAAATTCTCGAATGTTATTTGCTTTGGTACATCTCCCCCATGGCAAAGACTAGCTTCCCATGCCTATTACCCCTAAAAACGGGCAAAATTCAATACCAGGCTTCGACCATTTCTATATACAGATATACAGCTTCGACTACGCATGGAGAAATACATTTTCTAAACACATCCTAGTTGGCATACAAAATAAGGGGGTGTAAAAGCACATCAGAAGTTAGTTTGTAATAATTTTACAGTTTTAGATTTGAGTTAGAGTTTTGATGTACAGTTATCTTTATCTGCATGCACCTTTTTTGACACTTTCTTGTTCAGTGGCCAGCTAGTAGTCATATTTCCTAAGGCCCATGCTGAAGTGCTTTTTTCACATTTCACAGTAATTGTACAGATATTCCACTAGAGGGCAGTGCTGCAAGCGATTTCTGATCTAGAAGAATCACAGAAAATAAAAAAGCACAGCTCTGGATGCAAGCATTCAGATACCACTACCATTAAGGCTCATGCTGATCAACGTTGTTTTCCTGCATTTGAAACTTAAATCCTAGCAAAAACCATACAGTAAATAATTGAGTAGAACATGTGGCAGGTCAGAGGCTATGCTTAACCTGCTTTGCGTTGTGCTGCGTTTCTTTGAATACAGCTTGTAGTACAAAGGTGCATCTGAACTGCAGCCAAAGCAGGTCAAAAAATGTTAAATTTCCTATCAAATACTTACCGTAATTTTCCTTTCCTGATGGACTCCATGGCAGCATACGTATGGGAAATAACTAGCCATAAACACCCAGGTAGGCAATTGCAGAACCAAAGAAAAGGGTTTCATTGACACTGCACCGACAGGATTTGTAAACCAAAAATTAACAGAAGATAAAGAGGCCGGCTCTACACAATAATGAGCCATAAATGTATTGATCGAGGACCACAAGGTCGCCCTACTGATTACATTGGGAACCACATGCTGCAAAGCCGCCTGGTTGAGTGAGCGGTCACCATCCCCAAAGAAGCCAAGCCCTTGGCTTTGTGAGCCTGTCGGATGGCCCAGACAATCCATGCCACAATCGTCCTAAATGAGGCACGTTTCCCTTTGTCTTTTCCAGAAAAAAGGATGAACAGGCATTATGAAGCCTGAAGGAAGCTCTAGCTTGTAGATGTAACTTCACAATATCTGAGAGATTCCTAGAACCAAAGGAAGGCACTGCTGAGAGTCAAAGTCAGGATTCCCTGGTTACTAGACATGTGCTTTAACCGACTAAGCCACAGGGCGACCTCTCCCACGTCTAAAGGACACAAGTTAGTACCCCAAAGGTTGGCAGAACAATTTCTTGGTTCCCATGAAAGACTGATGTACCCATGGCAATTGAGTCAAACCTAGGTAAAAGCGCTGCTCGAATGTTAAGAAAAGTTCTCCATGACCAGTGAATCAACCTCTGAGTCTTTTTATGCCGACATGATAGCCAGGAGAAAGGTAAACATGACAGAGAGGCCTTTAACGGAGACAGTCCTAGAACTCTCCACTCCAATTCCCGAGAGGGAGTTGAGAACATGAAGGAGATTCCATTTGGAAAACCTCTGCTTACTCTGAGGTCTGAACCTAGTTACTCCCTTGAAGAATTGTTGGACACGAAAGATGCCTAGACCTGGAAACACCTGTGAAGGCTGATAAAGCTGACACTTGTACTCTGAAGGAGCTGATCGATAGAGCCAGATATAAACCTGAATGGAAGAAGCCCAGAATATTTTGAACTTCTAGATCAGTACATGATTTGTCAGTGTCAGGAAGGCTCTGGCAGAGGATGAGTTAAACCCACAGGCTAATCCTGGCTCCACCCTTCTCATCAAGGAAGAGCACTATTTAAGCTGGATCAGCACACAGGTTCAGTGCTGCTTTGTCTTCAGCCTTGGATACCTGTTACCTGCACCTTGTTCCTAGTTCCAGACCCGGCTTGTCCTGACGATTCTCTGATCTCCACCTGCACCGACCTTGGCTTGTCCCGTGACCACTCTTCCTGTCTGCTCCTACTGGCTTATACGTTACCGATTGGCTCCTGACCCGGCTTGTCTTACTACGCTTCTGTCATTCCCAGATCCGTCCATCCTGCCTGGGAAGCTCCTCCTGTTATCCAGGAAACCCTGCTTCCAACACCTGCTGCCTGCACAACACCCTGCTCATCGGACTTCTCTGGCAACCTTCACCAGTAGCCATCGTCCGCTTCAAGCAAAACTCCAGGCGCTCGTGCTACTCTACACTCCGGTGTCCCCTGTTTGCACTATCAGGGGTCCCGAGTCGGAGGCGCAAGGGAGGCCTTCCTCACAGTGTCAGGCTCATCTCCAGGTACGTGATAGTCAGCAGCAGACATGTATTGCACAGACTTTGACCAGATTCTCCCGTAAACTTTGTCTTCACTCTCCTATTCAAGGGAAAGCAAGATGACTCTGGGGGAGCAGCCGAGGACCTCCAATCTCAAGAACCAGACCGTCAGACGTAACTGTTCTGGACACGGACGTAGAAACGCACCCAGTGACAGAAGGTCTGGCCTGATGAAAGGGGGCACTGGGTTTCGGTAGTGGAACAGTGCTAGCAAGGGGAACCATGGCCTAATTGGCCAATAAGGCATCACTGCCAATACCTCCACAACTTCTGTTCAGGGTTTTCGTAGAAACCCGAGGATGACCAGAACTAAATGCATCTGTAGACACCATAGTGTCGATCATTTTAGACACTGAAGGGCATGCAGGTGGCAAGAAGACAGGGCCAGGAGTATTCTGTTCCAGAACATCGGGATCCAGAGACAAAGCAATGGTCCTCTTAAATATATCGAACTGAGCCCCGAGGCACACAAAAGACAGAGTAGGCTCCAGGTGTCTCTTTTCCAGAATCAGCCACCAGCTGAATTTTGAGGAGCAGCTGCCCTCTGTCTTGGGACAGTAGGAGAAGAACATCCAAGTAACCATGCAGGCGTTTTCTCCTTGCTTTGATAAAGACCATAACAACCAATAAGATCTTTAAAACACACAGGGTGATGTTGAAAGCCTGACTGGTAGACAAGCAAGCTGGAGATGGTCTTGACCTACAGCGAATCAAAGGAACTTGCGAAAGTCTTCTACAATGGGCACATGAAAGTAAGCATCTTTCGGTCTATTGGAAATGAGTCAGTCACCTGGCTGGACCCCCTATCTTTTGATGAAAATTGGTTTTAGGTACGCAAGGTCTAAAATCACCCCCTGAAAGCCGCTCCTCTTCATGACCATAAAGAGAGGCGAGTACATGCCCTAAAATCTCTTGCATCCCGGCACTGGCACAGAAGCACTTTGCGACACCAGTGACTTTACGTAATACAAGAGTATATGCTTCATTTTACCTCCGAGTGAGGCAAAATCTGTGGAAATGAATCCGAGATGAGGAGGACTTCTAATGGACCATGCGTGTACTGAAAAGACCGCATTGAAGTTCCAATAGTCTGAGGCTCAAACTCAGTAGCTTCTTGGATACCCGAGGTCAAGCTTTTAGCATACTTCTGGAGGGGATATCTGGCCTCTTCACCAGCTCTTCCTAAAATGCAGACCTGGTCTGTAAAAATGTGCGACCCTCGCACGCTCTAGACTGTCGTCTTCCGGCCTAGCAGGTGCCAGAGGCCACTATGCGGATGTTGTCAACTATGGAAACCGACACCAGCTCCGGCTCCTGAACTACCGAGCTCTTGAATACTGCTTCTGCATTCTCCTTCCACGTCTCCATCACTTTAAACATGGGCACAAGAGCCCAGGCTGACTTTCAGGCCATTCACTGCATCTTCCAAGGAAGAGCGACATGCTTGCTTGCCTAATTAAGGCCTCAACGACTAGAGAGGCAGCCTTTAGATGCTTCACATCCTTATCTCTGAATGGATAGAGCTTGACCATCTTGCTCAGAAGGGAGTTATATCTAGCAACCTTGCTTAACTCATCCAAAATTATGTCCCTTATTTTCATTAGGAATGGCAAATTAGAACGCTCTCTCTAGAAGTGCTCTTCTCTCTAGAGAAGAATTTCCCCTTGCTTTGCAGGAGACTATAGGTTCTACTCGTGTAAATGCCCTCCTCATTGCCTTGACCAAGGTTGTCACAAGGGCAAAGGGACCTCTCTCGCTCTGCCTCACTTTCTGAGGTCTTCATAGATAGATGGTTTCATTAGGACGATTCCAGTTCTTCCTGGCCATCCCTTGTGGGAGAACACACCGTAACAGCTGTTGGACTTTGCTTGTGGCTTGTACCCCACTCTTTAAGGGTTTTCTGCACTACGCGCCTCACCAGAGATTCCATTTGCTGGAAATCACCATCCCCTTTTCCAAACGCCTGGGCTTAGTATGGCTTACACAGAGACTTGCCCTCTGGGACCTAAGTCCTGCATCCCCAGCAGGCTCCTTCCTTGGAGTGGCTGACATGGCGGTGGATGTGGTGCTTAAAGGAGGATTCAAAGCTTCTGCTATGAAGGCTGGTCCTTGACGGTGACTAATGATGACTAAATCTGGAAGAAGGGTGTTGATGTAGTGACCTAATGAGGTCTTTATCATCTTGTGCCGTTTATTGTCAATCTGAACTAGAAGGAGTTAAAAACCTAAAAAGAAAACAAAATAGGGTAAAAAGGAAAAATGGTTAAAAACCCAAAAGGAAAGAGAAAAGGAAAGGGTTAAACACACCCTCTCTTTTCCGCTACACAAGGGCTGGCCGCCGGGGGAGGCAGTGATACATCTGCAGTCTGGAGACTGCACAGACAGCCAACCTGCACAGGTGATAGAACCATCAGGATCACACACACACAGCCAAAAATGAAAATGAATGAATGAATTCTCCTGATTTTTGTAACGGGACCAAAAATCTCACTACTGAATTCCATCAAACAGGGTTTGTCATTGATGTCTGAAATACTGTGCAAGACAGAGCAAGCAGCATTTTCAGAGCATGTTATCCGCAAGGACTATCACTACAAATGTTACATTAAAAGCAGAATTTCACATAAATCATACACACAGGGCAGCCATAAGAAATTTTGGGGCCGCTTACAAAGCTTTAGGCCTGGGCCCCCCGATGCCCGACCACCAACATTCCCCATGGCCCACCATGTATCACGGCGGCTCTCTCCCACAACCCCCCCCCCCCCCACATAAACACCAGAACCAACACACGGTGGGCTGTAGCTGGCAGTGAAATGAATCCTGGCGGGTAGGGTCGGGGTCGGGCCCCATTGAAGGCTCTGGCCCCTTACAACTGTACTGCCTGTACCCACCTGATGGTGGCCCTGCAGTTCAGAGAACACATCTGATTATTCATGTATATGGATGAACTTTGTTCCAAGGAAGTATAACAGTAGATGTGAAGATGTGGATTTACAGTAATGTGTATACACATAGAAAATGTCTGAATTTAGGAGACTTTTTTCTAACATTGAACTTGCGATTTCAGCTAACAAAACAATAAAAAGCCTCAAGAATGGAGCTACAGGTGGGACTTAACTTCTTGTTTTAACAATGCCATAATTTGCAATACATTTGGGGCAGTTAAAAAAAAAAGCTAATCTTGGGCTAATTTGCATGTAAACAGAAAACACCTTGATTGCTATTGTCATTGTGTTGCTTACATCTGCTAAATGGTCATCTGGTATGAACAGCTAGCCTAGAGCTATATGGGGGATTTTGTTGCAGTACTAAAATCTCATTCAATAAATCTTTTCGTCTGTATTGCATTACTTTTAACGTAAGCTGCTATATGTATATATTCTTCAGTATATCGCATATGTACTAATATTCATTCAGGCTGGGTTCACACTTAGTGCGGACGCGGCTGACAGCAGGGGTCCGGTGCGTCCCTGTTCTCCATTTCAGAGATGAATCGGGCCTGAAGTTTTGATGGAATTCGGACCTGAAACTGAGCCAAAGACGCACAGGACCCTTGTGCAATGCGCTCCGTGGCCGCCCCGGAGATGTGTGAACCCGCTCCATTGAGGGTCAGTCACAGCCTCCTGTCATGCGAATTGGATGCGGGGAAACCCCTATCGAATTCCCATTAGTGTGAACCCAGCCTCAATCGTATCCAACCCTAGGCAGTTTATGGGCCAACTCTCTGGGAACCATGGCTGCTATCATGTCTGCTATCAAGGGTATCATGTATAATGCACTTGAAAATGCAGGATCATTATTAACCATTATTTTTCCTCAACCCTCCCTAATTGCTTAGGCTTGGGTCAAGAGATGAGCTTTGGTGTCCTCTGAACTCTAAACTCGCCATCTTTTTTTTTTTTTTTTTACTACAAGGAGCTGCAGGCTGGCCATTCTCACCTAACAGCCCATGAAAAAAAAGAGGCAGGCTGTGGGGTGGAATGACCCGGCCGGTAGGTCATTGGTGTAAAACAATTGTGCAACTTCAGGGTTTGACTAAAAGTTAGTTTGGAGGATGCCCAAGATTATCTGTACTTGAGACTGGCAAGCAGAATGTGATAACACATACAGTCCCCATTGTGCCACAGTGTTTTCACATAGCAGGAACCATTTGCAATTTATCACTTTTCTCCTTTTAGACTCTGATGGAAGCAGGAGATTAATCACTAAACAATCGCTCAATCTGGAAATTCTAGGCTAATTGTTTTCCTATTCAAGTTTAACCCATGAGATAAGACTTGGCTCCTAACACTTGCCCAAAAAACTTCTGCGGTATGACTTAAGTGGGGTACACACTAGTAGAAAATCTGCCGAAAATTCCCGTCCGAGGTAAAATCGTATGAATTTCAGCTAGTGTGTACACAACTTTCAGCAGCCGATGCCGACATTTTCAACAAAAAAAAAAAAACGGAGGGACAAACATCAAAATGTTTATTGTCAGTCCCCAGACGACCAATTTTTGTTTAATGTGTATGCAGTACGTCCGCGAAAAATGGGATACGAAAGACTGCGCATGATCTGAAGTTGCTGACGACCCGGAAGTCTAGGAACAAATGTCCCAAAAAAAAACATTGGACGAGAAATTTTGTGAACATTATGCACTGTCAACTAAACACGGTTATGACCACTGAGCATGAGAGAGAAAAATCGGAGGATATTTTGTCCGATTTCCGTCAAGTGTGTACGAGCCTTAAAGAGAGATTTTTTTCAATCTCTGGAATTGAAAAAAAAAAGAAAAGCTGGACACACATGGAGAGAAATTTGGCCAGTTTAGCAGGGACCGAACAAATCATAATTCATGTAAGGGGACAGTGGTTGTACAGAACCAATCAACTTCTGTACAACCAGCCTGCCTGATAAATGCCAATCGATTAGCGCCATCAGGCACATGATAGCTCAGCAAGGAGGATTCCCCTATGCACCTCGATTGTGTGGATAGGGGAATCTGACAGTAGGCAGGTTCAGTCTGTTTTCTCCACTGCAGGTGTAGCTCAACTGCAGCGGCATTGCAGTTGTAGGGGAAGTCAAGAGGAACATGGTTCCTCTAGGGTTTCCTGGGTCACTGGGGACGTTATCCCACTGGATGCTGCCACCCCACCTGACTGTTAGCCATCTTGGGTCAGGCAGAGCCTATGTAAGGCTTAATGGGCATTTCACCGTGTGAGTAGTGTAGGGACAGGTCACTCGTCACACAGGGACAGTGATTCGTGGCAGAGAGAGGTTCCAGATGAGTAGGGAAAGAATAAGGACATGCCATTTTTCCTGGAGACCCCCCTATTTGGGCAGGGACAGGCCAGTCAGCATTCCGTCCCTCAAGACAGACGCTGTCGGTACACCCGTGACCTGCTTTGTTACACATCACTGTGCATTCTGTGAGTGTTCCCAGTGAGGTGCCCTCCTGCCAGGCTTGTTATGAGTTACCAAACTTTAACTTTAATACAAATTCTGTTCCTGCAACTGGACACTGAGGCTGCATTCACACATGGGCATTTTTGAATCACGGGCAGAATGGTCATGATTCGGGCAGAATGGTCATGATTCTGGCACGATTTCCAAATGCCCCAGTGTGAATGACAAATCGCACAACGCACATTTCAGATGGCATTCGTTTGAATGGCACCTAAAAACGTGGTGCAGTTCTGCTGTGCAATTAATTGCTCTGCAATCATGGCAAACCGCATCGTGGGAAGGATGTCACCCAAAAGAAGCTCCTGGACTTTTTTTGGGCTACAATCTTCACGCAATGGGGTTTGGCATGGCTGCAGCACAATTTATCGTGCGACAATCGCGGAAGAACTGCACCGCATTTTTAGGTGCCATTCAAATTATTGGCATCTGAAATGTGCGTTTTGTCATTCACAGCTGGATGTTTGGTAATCACAAGCAGAATCCTGGCTATTCTGTATGCGATTCAAAATGCCCATGTGTGAATGCAGCCTGAGTGTTTACTGCCGCCGAACCACTCTACACCTCCCCACAGGGTTAGTTTAAACAAATACATTACAATACTGTAATTGTAAATACATACAATATTAAATCATCTCTGGGCTGCTTTGGGCTCAGTTCACATACTGTATATGCAATTTGGATATGTTTCTAACCGCATCCAATTCACATAACATGTGAATCAGACCGGAGCGTTTTGGGCGTTTTTGGGTCTGGTTCAGGTGCAATTTAGGGGAAAAAAATTTGCACCCAAATCGCACCTAAAACAGTGAACAGAACCGCACCGGACTACCACACTGAAACTGCAGCCGTATATGTGTGCATTGAGCCTCAGACTGTGTTGGCAGGAAAGCATTTCCCAGCTAGGCATTATATCAAGTATCTCAGAGAAACCCAAGTAAATATATAATTGTCATATTAATCAGGCCTATTCATATCTCTGCATGTGTTGGACGAGAAGGCCTGGCTCACAGTCTCTACTCTAATTCATCCCAAAGGTGTTCTATTGGGTTGAGGTCAGGGCTCTCCGCAGTCCATTCAAGTTCCTTCACCCCAAACTCGCTCATCGATGTCTTTATGGACCTTGCTTTGTGCACTGGTCCAAATCATTTAGTAGAGGGGGGGTTATGGTGTGGGGTTGTTTGTCAGGGGTTGGGCTTGGCCCCATAGTTCCAGTGAAAGGAACTTTTACGGCGTCAGCATACCAAGACATTTTGGACAGTTTCATGCTCCCAAATTTGTGGGAACAATTTGGGGATGGCCCTTCCAGTTCCAACATGACTGAGCACCAGTGCATAAAGCAAGGTCCATAAAGACATGGATGAACGAGTTTGGAGGGGAAGGAACTTGACTGGCCTGCACAGAGTCCTGACTTCAACTCGATAGAACACCTTTGGGATGAATTAGAGCCAGGTTTTCTCATCCAACATCAGTTCCTGATCTCACAAATGCGCTTCTGGAAGAATGGTCAAACATTCCCATAGACACACCCCTAAACCTTGTGGACAGCCTTCCCAGAAGAGTTGAAACTGTTATAGCTACAAAGGGTTGGCCAACTCAATATTGAACTCTACGGACTAAAGCCTCGTACACACGCAACGATTATCGGCCGACCGGTCGTCCGTCTTTTGTCCAGAGTGGTGTTTTGTTGGTTGGAATGTGCCTAGACTGCACACGAATTTTCTCGCCAGACAAAATTCTACTTCAGAAGTGATGTCATGTGTTGGATTGCTTTCTTTGTGTTCTTTCTTCTCTGAACATGCCCAGACTTGTTCATTAGATTTTTCCCTGTCGAAATCTGTACTGACTGCACGAAAATCGGCCGTGTTTTGACGGCGGACAAAAATTTTATAGCCTGCACACCAGATTTTTTTCGGCCGAAAAGTCGGAATCGGTTGTCGGAAGCATCATACTAACAAGCCGAAAATCGGCAGATCGGTCGTTGGACGAAAATTCCCGGCCGGTTTTCGACGCATGTGTACGAGGCTTAAGACTGGGATGCCATTAACCACTTGCCGACCGCCGCAAGTAAATTTACTGCGGCGGTCAGCCCCGGCCAGGCAGAGTGACATTAATTAACGTCACTAGCCTGAGCCGGTCTGGTGCGCGCGCGCGCTCCCGAGGTCCCGCCGATGACTCGATTGGGGTCAGAACCGATCAGTCATCAGGTCCAGGCCAATCAGATCACCCTCTAAGCCTGTGAAATGTAAACACAGGCTTAGAGGAGATGTGCCCTCCCCCCACAACGGTCTTTTTGGATCCAGCCTGAGAGGAGAGCACATCTAATTGTAAGTACAGCACAAAACACACACTTCTACACTTAGATAGGCACATTTCACCCCCGATCGCCCCCCCCGATTAACCCCTACAGTCCCTGACACAACACACACTGTATACAGCATATAGCATTTACCTATATACCTGTATACGTGTGATTTGTGGTCAGGTGTAGCGCTTGCGACCCCCCCTTTTCCACTCAAATTACCCCCCCACCCCCCCTAATAAAGATTTAACCCACTGATCCCCGCTGACCCCCCCCTGATCACCGCCGTTAACCCCTACACCCTCTGTCACATCAGCACTAATACAAACGCAATATACGGTGTTTTTGTATTTTTGTATTAGTGTGATTGTGATCAGAATTAGCGCAGGCGACTAAGTTTCTGTCCCAAGAAGGTTTAGGGTCCCCCCCACCCGCCCAATAAAGATTTAACCCCTGATCCCCCCCCTGATCACCCCTACACCCCCTGCCACAACACACTGTATACAGTATATAGAATTTTCTATATACCCGTATAAGTGTGACTTGTGACCAGGTTTAGCGCTTGCCACCGTTCCTTTTATCCTTAGGATACCCGCCAGCCCCTTCCAATAAAGATTTAAACCCCTGATCCCCCCTGATCACATCCCGTTAACCCCTACACCCTCTGTCACATTAGCACTAATACACACATAATATACTGTTTTTACTGTATTTTGTATTAGTGTCATTGTGACTTGAGGTTGCGCTAGCGAGCTAGTTTCTTTCCCAAAGGAGGTTTAGGGTCCCCGCCACCCCCCCCAGATCCCCGGCGCATAGTTTAGAAGTAACCCCTTGATTGCCACACACGCACGCACGCACGCACGCACATAACTTCCATTTCTAGTATAGTGTTTGAACAGATCAATATCTGATCTGATCAGAGCTATACTAGCGCCCCCATAGTTTAGGGTTCCCAAAACGCAGTGTTCGCACGGTCAGCACTGATTCCTGCCAGCACCTGAATTTAACCCTTTCACCCAGGTAAGTGTAGTAATCAATAGATTACTGTCACTTACAAAAAAACACAAGACACAAAACCGCTGTGTTAGCAGAGTCAGGCCTGATCCCTGCTAGCATTAGCAGTTTTTTTGGTAGCGCTTGAAAAAGTCTTCGACAACCAGGTGCTTTTATTACCTGTGAGTCGCATCACTGTACAGGTAAATTTAGTTACCAAAATGTCTAAACGTTCGTACAGTGATGAAGAGCTTCTCAGTTGTATGCTGACCGGGTCATCTGATAGCGAAGGGGAAGCTACAATGACCGAATTAGTGTCAGTATATGAACCTGATGACAGCAGCGGCTCCCTGACAGACAGCTCTGACGACAGATGGGTCCCTGTTAGACCCAGGCGTACCCGACCCCATTCTGAAGTTGTTGAGATGCAGGAATCGCAGGGTGCTCGTATGGAGCAGAGTGTGTGTACTAGTGCCGCTCATTTTTCTGGCGACCTGGCAAGCGCCAGCGGCCTAGTACACCCTGGACCTAGTACAACCAGCACTGCAGTAAGACCTGGTGACGTGGCGAGTCCCCTAAGTGCAGTTGAAGCTGGTGCGGTGGCTAGCACGAGTAGTGGCCCGCAGCCACCGCGTATTCGAAGACAGGCCCGTAGAGCCCATAGTGCCCTCCCTGATGCGCTGGCATTTCCTAATTGGCAACCCACTGATTCTACAGCGCCAGTACTTCCCCCATTCACCGCCCAACCTGGAATCCACGTGGAGACAGCTGGTTTTACGCCCCTGAACTTTTTTGAGCTGTTCTTCACAGAAGATCTTTACAGATCTATTGTGGATCAATCAAATTTATATGCACAACAATTCATCGCCGCCAACCCAAATTCGCCCCTTGCCAGACAATTCGGCTGGAAACCTATAACGGTTTCCGAATTTAAGATCTTTCTGGGCCTTTCCCTCCACATGGGCATAACTAAACAGAGTGAATTGCGGCTATATTGGTCCACTAGCCCAGCTCACCATATGCGCATGTACTCTGCCTCCATGTCCAGGGGGAGATACGAGCAAATTCTGCGATTTATGCATTTCAGCGACAATGAAATCTGTCGTCCTCGGGGAGACCCTGAATACGATCGGCTCCACAAAATTCGGCCCCTCATAGACCACTTCAATCAGCGGTTTGCAGCCTTGTTTACCCCCGAACAAGTTGTCTGCGTTGACGAGTCCCTGATTAAATTTACTGGCCGCCTTGCTATGAAACAGTACCTCCCCAGCAAGCGTGCCAAGTACGGGGTCAAGCTGTACAAGCTCTGTGACAGGGCCACAGGCTATACAGTTAGTTTCCGGGTCTATGAGGGAAAAGATAGCTGTGTGGAGCCCCCCAACTGCCCAGACTACATAGGGAGCAGCGGTAAGATCGTTTGGGACTTGGTGTCACCCTTATCCAGAAAGGGGTACCATTTGTACGTGGACAACTTTTATACAAGCGTGCCACTATTTAGTCACCTGCTCGAATTACAAATTGGCGCATGTGGCACCGTGCGACCTAATCGCCGGGGCTTCCCCCAACGGCTTGTAAATTCCCGTCTTAGTCGGGGGGGCGAGAGCCTGCTTGAAAACGGACAAATTGCTTGCGGTGAAGTGGAAGGATACACGGGATGTTTATGTTCTGTCCTCCCTTCACGCAGACACGACAGTCCAAATCCCTATGGCAACTGGCGTTATGGAGAAACCCCTCTGTGTCCACGAATATAACCTTAACATGGGAGGGGTGGACCTTAACGACCAGCTTTTGGCGCCGTATTTAGTTGCCCGTAAAGCCAGACGCTGGTACAAAAAAGTGTCTGTTTACCTTTACCAATTGGCTATGCTGAACGCCTTTGTCCTATACAGGGCGTCAGGACGAACTGGATCCTTCCGGGAATTCCAGGAAGCGGTCATCCTTGCCTACCTGTACCCAGGAGGCATGCCTGCCCAACTTCCCCTTCCAGATGCAGTGAGCCGGCTGCATGAGAGGCATTTTCCTTATGCCATCCCGCGTACCCCTACCCAAAGATACCCCCAAAAAAGATGTCGTGTCTGTAGCAAGCACGGAGGTAGGAGTGACACCCGCCATTATTGTCCAAAATGTCCTGACCAACCTGGTCTCTGCATCGGGGAATGTTTCGAGCGCTACCATACACTAGTGGAGTATTAGCGTAGGGTACAGCACGACACAGTGTAGGGCACACAAACACAGGGTCTCGAAAGATGTTGGATGTCCATCGACATTTTGAGAGACCCAAGCTGGAAGAGAAGATCGCAGAAGATCGCAGTCCCAAATCAAGAAACAGTTAGAAAGAAAAATAAAAGGATCCAAAAACTGTTGTGGTGTCAGTAATTTTATATGTCCTTCTACTCCTTCCTACTGTACTTTTTTCAATGTCCTTTGTTTGTTTTTTCATTCTTTTGTGACCTGTTTCTCTTGCAGGTACTCGTCGGCTACCACGCATTGATTTTATATATTCTGACACAAACAGCGTTTGCGCTCAGCATACATGGATACCTTTGCTGATAGCAGCTGTGGTGATTTTCTGATTTCAGCACTGCAGTTAAAATCTTATTTTGGTATACGTGGATAGTGCCGTGTATACCCATCATTAAATTCAGTGGGTGGTTGTTTGGGCGGTTAATGATGAGAATCCAAAAACTTTTGTTGTGTCAGTCATTTTATATGTCCTACTCTTCCTATTGTACTTTTTTTAATGTACTTTTTTTTTCATTCTTTTGTGACCCGTTTCTCTTGCAGGTACTCGTCGGCTACCACGCATTGATTTTATATATTCTGACACAAACAGTGTTTGCGCTCAGCATATATGGATACCTTTGCTGATAGCAGCTGTGGTGATTTTCTGATTTCAGCACTGCAGTTAAAATCCTATTTTGGTATACGTGGATAGTGTCGTGTATACCCATCATTAAATTCAGTGGGTGGTTGTTTGGGCGGTTAATGATGAGTAATACTACGCATTATTCCTGTGCTGATTTCTGATAGGTTCTCTTTTTTTCCATTCAGCCCACAGGCTGCATGAAAAAAAAAAAAAAACCTATATGCCAAACAAGGACCAGCAATGTACTGGTACGTTGCTGGACTTTGAGCGGTTATACCAGGATGATGCCTGCAGATTTAGGCATCATCTTGGTATCGTTTTTTACAGCCAGCGGTCGGCTTACATGTAAAAGCAATCCTAGCAGGTAATTGGCCGCTAGACTGCTTTTACATGCAGTGGGAGGGGCCTCCCCCCCCCCACCGCCGCCTTCCGCAGCCTTCCGTGGTTTTTCTCGGGCTCTCCTGTCCCACCGGTTAACCCGAGAGTGCAGCCGGGGGTTCAATTGTCTAACCATAGTGCTAATTGGAGATGAGAATGGCTCCAATCATCTCTATGGCCTAAAATGCCGGAGGCTACGAGCATTTTATGACTTCCGTTTTGCCAGAAATAAGCCGGGCCATTGGGAAATTGGGAAAGTATTTTATCACACCAATTTTGGTGTGGTCAGATGCGTTAAGGTCAGAGGAGAGATCTAGAGTCTAAAAGACCCCAATTTTTTTAAAAAAGAGTACCTGTCACCACAGATTGCTATCATAGGGGATATTTAAATTAAAGGAAAGGTGTCAAAATAACATAAAAAAGCAAAAGTGTCATATGTAAACCGCAATTGCAGCATGCATGTGAGGTATCGCCACGATCGCCAGATCGAGTGCAGTAATTCTTGCAGTAGACCTCCTCTGTAAGTCTTAAGTGGTAACCTGTAGAGACTTTTTAAGCTTTTTAAAAATGTACGTATGTTTTTGCCGCTGCGCAGGCATGCGCAATTTTTAAAGCATGTCATGTTAGGTGTCTATGAACTCGGCATAAGATCATCTTTTAAATTTTACCCAAAAAATTGGAATTATATAGTGTATTTGTGCAATAAATTAAAAAAAATGTATTTTTTTCGCAAAAATTGCGTTTGGAAAATCTGTGCGCAAATACCGTGTGACAAAAAAATTTGCAACATCCACCATTTTATTCTATAGGGCCTCTGCTTTAAAAAAATATATAATGTTTGGGGGTTCAAAGTAATATTTTTTCATGTAAACAAAAAGGCACAGAAAAGGCTTGGTTTTCAAGTGGTTAGAAGAGTGGGTGATGTGTGGCTAAGATTGAACATAAAATGCCGGGACAGTTCAAACACCCCCCAAATGACCCCTTTTTGAAAAGTAGACACCCAAAGCTTTTTTCTGAGAGGCATGGTGAGTCCATGGAGTATTTTATATTTTGCCACAAGTTTCGGGAAAATTATAATTTTTTTTGTTGTTGTTTTTTTACAGAAAGTTGTCACTAAATGATATATTGCTCATGCATGCCATGGGAATATGTGAAATAACACCCCAAAATACATTCTGCTGCTTCTCCTGAGTACAGGGATACCACGTGTGAGACTTTTTGGGAGCCTAGCTGTGTACGCGACCCCGACAACCAGTCCACATCTTCAGGTTTTCTAATGGCGTAAATTGCTGATTTTACCCCTGACTACCTGTCACAGTTTCAGAGGCCCTGAAATTTCAAGATGGCACAAAACCCCCCCAAATGACCCCATTTTGCAAAGTAGACACTCCAAGCTACTGGCTGAGAAGCATGGTGAGTCCATGGAATAGTTTATATTTTGCCACAAGTTTCGGGAAAAAAATTTTTTTTTATTTTTTAATTTTTTTTTTTACACAAAGTTGTCAGTAAATGATATATTTCTCACATGCCATGGGTATATGTGAAATAACACCCCAAAATACATTCTGCTGCTTCTCCTGAGTACAATGATACCCCATGTGTGAGACTGTTTGCCAGTCTAGCCGCGTACAGGACCCGGAAAACCAATGCGCACCTTTTGGCTTTCCAAGGGCGTAAATTGTTGATCTCACTCCTTACTACCTATCACACTTTTGAAGTCCATAAAAAGCCAAGATGGCACAAACCCCCCCCAAATTACCCCATTTTGCAAAGTAGACACTCCAATCTATTTGCTGAGAGGCATGGTGAGTATTTTGCAGCTCTCATTTTTTTTTGAAAATGAAAAACATGCATTTTTTTTCTCCTCTTTTTTTCAATTTCCAAAGCTTTGTGACAAAAAGTGAGATCTGCAAAACACTCAACATGCCTCTCTGCAAATAGCTCAGGGTGTCTTCTTTCCGAAAAGGGGTCTTTTGGGGGGGGGGGGGGTTGTGCTGTCTTGGCATTTCATGGCCTCCAAAACTGTGATAGGTAGTCAGAAGTGAAATCAACAATTTACGCCCTTGGAAAGCCTGAAAGTGGGGACTGGATTTCGGGGTCCTGTACTCGGCTAGACTGCAAAAAAGTCTCACACATGTGGTATCCCTGTACTCAGGAGAAGCAGCAGAATGTATTTTGGGGTGTCAGTTCACATATACCCATGGCATGTGTGAGCAATATATCATTTACTGACAACTTTGTGTAAAAAAAAATAAAAAAAAATATATATATATATATATATATATATATATATTTCCCGGAACTTGTGGCAAAATATAAAATATTCCATGGACTCACCATGCCTCTCAGCAAATAGCTTGGGGTGTCTACTTTCCAAAATGGGGTCATTTGGGGGGGTTTTGTACTATCTTGGAATTTTAGGGCCTCCGAAACTGTGATAGGTAGTCAGGAGTGAAATCAACAATTTTCGCCCTTGGAAAGCCTGAAAGCGGGGACTGGTTTTCGGGGACCTGTACTCGGCTAGACTGGAAAAAAGTCTCACACATGGGGTATCCCTGTACTCAGGAGAAGCAGCAGGATGTATTTTGGGGTGTCATTCCACATATACCCATGTCATGTGTGAGAAATTTATCTTTTAGTGACAACGTTGTGTAAAAAAAAAAAAAAATTTAAAAAAATTTTTTTAATTTTCCCAAAACTTGTGGCAAAATATAAAATATTCCATGGACTCACCATGCCTCTCAGCAAACAGCTTGGGGTGTCTACTTTCCAAAATGGGGTCATTTGGGGGGGTTTTGTGGTATCTTGACATTTCAGGGCCTCCTAAACCGTTAGAGGTAGTGAGAAAATGCAATGAAAAATGTACGCCCTTTGAAATTCTGATGGTGGTGATTTGGTTTTGGGGACCCCTACACAGCTAGGCTCCCAAAAAGTCCCACATATGTGGTATCCCTGTACTCAGGAGAAGCAGCAGAATATATTTTGGGGTGTAATTACACATATACCCATGGCATGTGTGAGCAATATATCATTTCATTGACAACTTTGTGTAAAAAAAAAATAAAAATTTTTTTTAGTCATTTTTCAAACACCTGTGACAAAAAAATGAAATATTCAATGAGCTCAAAATGCCTGTCAGGACATTCCTTAGGATGTCTACTTTCCAAAAAGTGGTAGTTTGGGGGGGGTTTGTACTGCCCCGCCATTTTAGCACTTCATGAAATGAGATAGGCAGTCAGAAATTAAAGCTGCGTAAATTTCACTATTTACACCATAGTTTGTAGACGCTATAACTTTTGCGCAAACCAATAAAAATACGCTCATTGATTTTTTTTTTGTCAAAGACATGTAGCTAAATATATTTTGGCAAAAAAAAATGACATAAATTGAGTATATTGGATATTTTTTAAAAGACAAAGTTGAAAATGTCATTTTTTTGCAAAATTTTCGCTCTTTTTTTATTAATATCGCAAAAAATAAAAAGCGCAGAGGTGATCAAATACCACCAAAAGAAAGCTCTGTTTGTGGGAAAAAAAGGACGTAAATTTCGTTTAGGTACAGCATTGCATGACCGAGCAATTATCAGTTAAAGTCACGAAGTGCCAAGTTGAAAAAAGGGGTCTGGTCTTTAAGCTGCAAAATCCTCCGGTAGGAAAGTGGTTAAAGTTCATGTGCGTGTAAAGGCAGGCATCCCAATACTTTTCGTAATATAGTGTACCTCTGACATGAATATTACTTTTGTTGTGTATTTTTGGAAATGTAAAAAGTAATGGCAGAGTGGTAATAAATTTGCACATGTATGTAGTAAGCATTTCCTGTGTTTTAAAACCATATGACCACCAAACAGGGTTTTTTTTTTTCTTCAAACAATATTATATAAAACTTGAGCCAAAGAAATGTTTCATTGTGCAAATGACACAATGCATGCCAAAGTACAAAATTACATGCCCAATGTGGATTAAAACCAAATAAAGCTACATGCATTTTTCACCTGTGTGGATCCAGCCATTAAGCATAACTCCAGGTTCCTTAAAATAGTCCATTTGAACCAAGCAGGTCCAAACAAACTAAAGACCGTGGAGGGAGGCTTTAAACTGCAGATAGTCCATTAACACCCACTGAAGCTGGACACAAGTACTTGTAATTAAGAGCTGATTAGACTTCAAATAGGTTAGCTGAAAAACTCCACTTGTTAGTTCTGGGTACAGATTACAAGGATGCTGTGGCTTAGGCTATGGATTTTACTTTGTCTTTTTGTTCCAGTGACAATGGATTCTGAAATGAAACTCAGAGAAAGCATGCTTCTAAGAAGCATGGGTTTTCCATTTAGGCCAAACCCTGTCTCTCCCCCTCCTGTACCTTCTATATTATGGAAGATCTTCAATCAGAGGATGGGTCACTCTGCCCCAAAAAAGAATGCCAATTTGTGTTTTGTGGAGGACTTTAATGTCCCTGGTAGCATCATCAGGGTATTTCCTGACCAAGGTAAGCGCAGGATATAGGGTTAGAACATGCGTTCGGGCTTGCTTACTAAACAAGAGCAAGCTGTTCTCAAAAGTGAATTTTCACTGATGACGTTTTAAAGTTGGCACAGGTTAATCCTGTTTATGAACATTCACTTTGCAAAGTCTCTATTGCTCTAGATCATCATCCTGACAGTTGCCTGTGCAACTTTTGGGGTCCATACACACTTGATGTAAAAAATGCTTCTTCTAGTAAAAAATGCTTCTTCTAGTGTGTGTGTGTGGTGGTTCCCCACAGCTCAGTGTTCTCCTCCTCCTATGTGCCCATGCTTAGTAGCGTTTAATTTTTATACATATATATATATATATATATATATATATATATATATATATATATATATATATATATATATATATATATATATATATAATCTTTTTTTTTCTGTGGGGAATACCGCTTTCTTAACTCTACCAAAACATTAAATGCTAGTAACTGCTTCCCCCCCCCCCCCCAAAAAAAAAAAAAAAGCTAGTGTGCATGGAACTTTAAAAGCTCAAGCTTCACATTTCAAAACGATTGGGGTTTTTCAAGTGTATATTGACAAATGAGCATAGGGGAAGGATTTTGGGGTGGGGGGGCGAAAAAAAGCAAATGCTCAAACTCTCCTAAACCCTTTTGCAATGCAAACTACTATGAGCATTTTCTAAGCTGCTTTTTCTACCAGAGGTTTTGGCTGCACTTAGTGTGCATGGACCCTTAAGCCCCGTACACACGCACAGATTGTTGGCCAACCGATCGTTCGTCTTTTGTCCAGTGTTGTTTGTTGGTTGAAATGTGCTCTAGACTTGCACTGGACTTTTGTTGGCCAACAAAAACCAACTTCAGAAGTGATGTCACGTGATGGTTTACTTTCCGTGTGTTTTTTCTTCTCTGAGCATGCCCAGTCTTGCTCATCTGATTTTTGTCTGCCGAAATCTGTACTGACTGACGAACAATCGGCCGTTCTTTGTTGGCCAACAAAAATTTTATAGCATGCACACCAGATTTTTTTTCGGCCGAAAATTCACAGTTGGTTGTCGGAAGCATCATACTAACAAGCCTACAATCGGACGTTGGCCGACAATTTATGGCCAACAATCTGTGCGTGTGTACGGGGCTTTAGGCTCCATTCACACTGAGGTGTTTTTTTTTTTGTCCAGTAGACTTCAATGGCGACGCTGCAGAAAAGCATGTAGTGTGTGTGTGTGTGTGTGTGTGTGTGTGTGTGTGTGTGTATATATATATATATATATATATATATATATATATATATATATATATATATATATATATATATATATATATATATATATATATATATATATATATATATATATATATATATAATTTTAGTAGTGGAGGGTTGTGTGGGCTGCATGTGTGTGTTTTTTTTTTTTTTTTTTTCTCCATCTGAATCCCATTGAGGAAGATTTTCCTCCTGCCCCAAAGCCAAAACAAGGGCGTGATAGGAATTTCCTTCAAAGTTTTGGAATCCCTGGTTGCTATCCAGAACTGGTGTAACCATTGAAAAACTCTCCTCCTAGCATCCCTATGGCCCCATTCACACACTGCGTTTAGCAACTTTTTCATAACATACGGTTTTGTGCATTTAACAAAAATCAAGTTGACAGGATCCAGGAGCGGTGTACCGCAGCGATCTGTATATAAAACGCAGTTAATCGCAGTACAAAGAAAAAAATAAGGTAAACAATTGCTATACAAAAGGCAAGCATTTACTCCCACAGGTAAACGCAGCCAAAATAAACGCAGTGTACCAATTGTGAGTAATCTTTGTGCCAGGAATGTTGGAATTTCAAAATCACAAAACCTGCTTTTAACAGCGGCAGAACATCCGCCTGAGTGAAAGGGGCCTAACTGTTCTGGGGACAACCCAGAATTTTGTGATTCCTTTGTTAACCACAAATATGACAAATTGAGAGGGTAAAGGGCACAGACCACATTATAAACTTGACTGGTTCTAATCCCTCTCCAATCTAAACAACTAAAAGTTTTTGCCTACTATAAATTTAATGGGACCCAGATCATATTTTATCTATTTGTGGGTTCCTGAATGCGAATTAAATCACACAGCGGGAAGATATGCGAACATAGGTCCAGGTACAACAAATTATCGCTAAGTGTTTAGCAGAACATAGGCATTTTTGGATGGCATACTTTTTTTTTTTTTTTTTTTTTTTTTCCCTAGCGCTGTACACTAAAACATCTGCATGTATAAGATCCATTTGTACAGCAATTGTTTGCCAGGCATTAATCTTCTTTCCTCTGCTTTACACTAGCCTTCAGATTAGGAATGGTGAAGCACAACTCCTTGTGAAATGTTCTGTCACTTAACATGCAAAATATTATTACAGGTACTTCACATAGCGTTGTTTTATGTGTGTGTGTGTATGTATGTGTATACACACACACACACACACACACACACACACAGGTCCCTGCCCTCAAGGAGCTTAGTCTATAATCCCTAACTCTCATTTATACATACTCCAACTAGGGCCAATTATGGGATGGTAGGAAGGAGTGATGCTTGCCTTAAATTTTCTTTATTTTTTTTTTAAAAAAACACCCAATTCAATAAAGAATTAACCTTATATCACATATATATTATATCCCCCTTTTTTTTTTTTTTTTTTCCTTTTTTTTTTTTTTTTTTTTTTTTTTTTTGAAAAAGGCACTCGGACTCCAAATTGGATAAAACGGCCGCGGCTTGCTTTATTAACTGGTAACCAGATTAACATCAATCACCATATTTCATAAATATATATAAACCAACAGACCAACCCAGTCATAAACAACTCGGGTTGTCACTTACAGTAGATCATAACAAATTGATCAACATCCACCATAAAACATATCAAAACACGAAATAATCACATAAAAAATACACGTCCCCCTCTGAAACAGAGGTGACCCAAACCACTTAATTTTTGTGAAGCCGCGACAAACCAGGGGAGGGAGGGAGAGAGGGGAAAACAGGTGAGAAGGTATGCTGAAGATTGAGCCCCGGGGGCTCGGGAAGCTGCTTAAATATAGCTCTCCCTGAGGACACCTCCACCTCATAGGCTGAGGAGAGCGGGCGGAGAAAGGGGCTCATTCGCTGAATCCCATCTAGAAAAAACCTAAACTGCCTCGTGACCCCCACTAAACTGCTTAGTAACCCAGAATGGCGGGATAACCATAACTGAGAGAAATGTGGGCCTCATTAAGTACATATTTTAACCCTTTCTTATCTTACTATCCCTTCCCCCATCCCATATGAAAGAGGGGCTTAAAATGGCCCCCTTTCTAATATTCTACTAGCATGTCTTTGGGGTGTGGGAGGTAACTGGAGTACCCCCCCCCCCCCCACAGGCACAGGTCCTGCCGTGGTTGGGAATCCAACTGACGACCCTATGCTGCTAGGTACTAACCACTTTGCTGGCCCAAACTAATATATAAAATAATCAATATACCGGTCTAGGACTTTTTATACTTTTTTCATGCTTTCTGTCCTGAATAAGGCCATAAGATTTTATAAAAGATATGAAATTTAAATACATTTATTTATACATAGCCTGAGAACCTTTTTTTTTTTTTTCTTCTTTGTGGCTTCCCTCTTTCACTTCATGTTACCCGAGTGGGAAACCACTTGGGCAGAAGTAATTATGTCCCAGGTTATGAATGACATAGGAAATTATAGAGGAAGTGCCCCTTGCAATCAGATTTCCACCCAATTTTTCTACCACTAGTTACTTAAAAGAAAGGAAATGTTTTATATGTGCCAAGTGGTTTCAGATGCCACTTCACACTTTCTTTTCCGCCAGTGTTTATAAATGATTTCAACTTCCCTCTACTGGTAAGATTTGCAAACACAGATTGCTCGAGTTCATGAAAAAGGTACACTATATGATCAAAGATTTGGGCACTCAGCCATCACACCTACAACTATACAGCTAAGCGTGGACACCCCTCCAAACTAAATTCAGGTGTTTCCAGTAAAGGTACAGCAGCTTTAGTATGCATAGACATGTTATACAACTGGGTGCTCCAAACCATGGCGTAACAGTTTTGAGAAGGTCTTTTACTTTAGCATGACCACATTGCTGTGCACAAAGCAAGGCCCAAAAAAGACCCGGTTTGGTGTGGAGAAACTTGAGTTGTCGTGCCCATTCAGACAAGGCTCTGGGCAAACTGCGCACAAGACTCCTCAAAATCTTGTGGAAAGCCTTCCAGAAAAGTTTCTACTCTAGGTGAAGGCTGCAAAGGAGAGGGGGCTAAATCTAGATTAATGCCCATGAATTTGAGGGTAGGTTCCACAAGCTGATGAAAGGTGTAATGGCCAGGTGTCCACAAAATGTTGGCCATATAATGTAGATTGTACATAAAGGGTGGGAAATCAGTAGATTAAGAAGGGGTATAAACAATGTTGTGAACTCCTTTCTGTTCCAGTGACAACTGCCCCCCCCCCAACCTTATTGCAGGGAGGGAAAACCTTTCCCAATGGGGAGGGGGGGGGGTACTGATTGGAATTGACTCATCCCTATTTTATTAAATTCTCTACACTATGCTGGGCTGCTGTTCTCTGTTTTATTCAAGCCTTACTGCTGCTTGAAAAATGTTAACTGACACATATGGGGGTATAAGATGCTTGGTTCTCTGCTGTACTTTGTGGCTTTCCACCAACCCAAGCATTGCTACAGTACACAGTAGTATTGTAGGGTGTGGAGGTTGCTTAAGATTGTTCAGTTAATGCTATTTCTTTAACCGCTTGCCGACCGCCGCAAGTAAATTTACTGCGGCGGTCAGCCCCTCACAGGCAAAGTGACGTTAATTAACATCACTAGCCTGGGAGGGTCTGGGGAGCGAGCACGCGCCGCCGGAGGCACGCTCCCGCGCGGTCACGGACCCCCCCGCGCGTGTGACCGGCGGACCCGATGTCCGCCGGTCACTCGGCGATCGTCGGGGGAGAGGGAGAAAGTCAGGCAGCTTGTGTAAACAAGGTGCCTGTCATTCTCCTCGGTGTAAAAACACCCATCACACGGTTCTACTATGTAGAACCGTTGATCAGTGTCCTTACACCTCAAGTCACAGCCAATCACAGTAAGAATCACGCCCCTAGGGACACACACAGCCCCTCCCGCTCAAATAAAGTTAACCCCTTCACTACCAGTGTATTTTTACAGTAACAGTGCATATGTATAGCACTGATTACTGTAGAAATGTCACTGGTAACCCCAAAAGTGTCAAAAATGTCAGTCAAGGGTCCGATCTGTCCGCCCCAATGTCGCAGTACCGCAAAAAAAATCGCAGATCGCCGCCATTACGCGTTAAAAAAAAAAAAAACAACAAAAATGACAAATCTTTCCCTTTGTTAGTAAATGCGATAATTTTTGCGCAAACCAATAAAAATAAGCTTTTTGCGATTTTTTTTTTTTTTTTTTTTTTTTTTTTTTTTTTTTTTTTTTTTTTTTTTTTTAACATATGTAGCATAAAAAAAATTGGCCGAAAATGTTAAATTTTGATTTTTACATTTTTTTTTTTTTTTTTTTTTGTTTATAGCACAAAAAGTAAAAAGCGCACAGGTGATCAAATACCATCAAAAGAAAGCTCTGTTTGTGGGAAAAAAAGGACGTCAAATTTGTTTAGGTACAGCGTCGCACGACCGCACAATTGTCCGTTAAAGTCACGCAGTGCCGAATTGCAAAATACCCCCTGGTCGTTTAGCAGCCAAATCCTCCGGGGCTTAAGTGGTTAACCAGTTATGGAAATTGGACTACATGCCCTATGCATCACAAAAATGCACACGCATAAGGATCGTTGGGCTGGGACTCCAGGGAACCCTGCAAGACAGCACAGCAACTCTACAGGAGGACACGAAGGGGGGGGGGGGGGGGGGGAGAATATAAAAAAATGTTACTAGTTGCATTTAAAAATAATTTTGAGCAATGTAGTATAAGACTAGGTTTACACATGTCAGGGTGTGGTTTGCAGTAATTTTTTTTTTTTTTTTCTGGGGTCCGGTGTAAATATGTTTTACTAGTTCAGGTGCAAAAGGCACACCTAAGCCAGACCAAAAATCGCACAGGACTTCATCTTCTTCTTTTTTTTTTTTTTTTTCTTTTTGCTGCTTCAGGCATGCGTGAACCAGCTCCATTGCAAACTGGTCAGGTTCACATGTTATGTAAATCGGATGTAGTTCAAAATGCATCCAATTTGTATAAATGTAAACCAAGCCTTGGATATACTGGTGTTTTTATCTTGTTATACCAGAATGGTTTGATATCACTTTCAGGACAAAGTTTTAATGGAATCAGGAGGTCCATAACTAATACTTACAATTTTTTGCTCTGGTCCATAAGGGGTATATAGATGTAAAGTTGCACTGGTTAATACAACAGATAACAGGGATGCGGGGAGCAGAACTCTTTACCATGCAGCTTTTTTTTTTTTTTTTTTTTTTTTTAATTATTACATGGCAATAGGGTGAAGTTAACCCTTCCTGCCCTGCTAGTTCTACTGTAAGCCCCTACTACAGACCTCAGATGAGTGGGCAAGCCATAGTCTACAACAAGCTGGTTGGTTATCCCATCATCCACCAAGCTGGTAGATTGTGCACCCTGATGTGCTTGGCCTTTCTCATAGACCCTAATGCTGCTTTGTTGCTTGTGGATCAAAATGTAGAACTGCTTAAACAATATAGAATGATCTGCATAGTTACTGATTGAATTCCTATTCTGTCCCTTTTTTTTTTTTTTTTCGCCAGGTCGATTTGTTAACCCTCATCCTACTAACCCTCCTACTACAGTTTGCCTGGAAAAGAGACTATATTTCAATATATCAATAATGGAGAAACAGGAGAAGGTAACCATGGGACGATTGGAAGTCAGATTCAGCCACAATACCTACTATGGACGGCTATTTGATCTGCGACTCTACAGAATTACACAACTGTCACTAAAAGGGATGGGAAACCAGAAAACGAGCAGAAAACTCTTGACTGCCCAAACATTCCGTTTGCTTCACAAATCCCTCTACTTTAATTTAACAGAGATTTGCCAGAGTTGGCGGGACCCTCATAAGAACCTGGGTTTGACCTTGGAGATCTCTCCAAGGAAAGAAGGGAGCTTGTTAGCTGGCAAATTGGATGAGTGTCAAGGGATACAAACCTTTCTCTTTACCTCTCTACTAGCTGTGACTCTTGATCCTCTGCAGTGTAAGACATCACGAACAAAAAGAAGTTATGGCAGGCTTCCATTCCTTCCCAGCAATATCTGTAAAAGGAGACGCTTCTATGTTGAATTTAGGGATGTTGGGTGGCAGAAATGGATCCTTGCCCCTCGGGGATACTTTGCTAACTACTGCCATGGTGAATGCCCTTACCCATTAACAGATGTGCTGAATGGATCCAATCATGCCATCCTTCAGACTCTTGCCCACTCCTATGAGCCTGATGACGTTCCCCTACCCTGTTGTGTACCTATAAAGATGTCGCCTATATCAATGCTATTTTTTGACAATAGTGACAATGTGGTGTTGAAACATTATGAAAATATGTCTGTGGACGAGTGTGGCTGTAGGTAATAACTAGCTGGATTTTTAGGTCAAACTAATTGTATTGATATTCTGTTTTCTATTATTTTCTCATGTATTGTACATTTTTATGCTATATATTCCTTGCATTTTTATAGATGAATTGTTTCATGTGTTTTTGTTCAATATTTAAATTACTGCACTAATGCTAAATAAAATGGTTTCTACATAAAAGGTAGTCTTATCTTTTGCTTGTCTACTTTGCCACTTTTCTGACATAGGAAACTTTGTATGTAAAAAATCATCATTTTTTTTTTTTTTTTTTTATGTTTTTAATCAAATTTTGCTTGTAGTCCTAATACTGTTGACTCCTCTGTTCAAATGTCTTGGAATTTGTCCTTGCTTTTTTTTTTTGAGTGGTTTAAAAGGGATGATCCTCCCTAACCATAGGGTTGACAGCTTTTATATCAGTGACTCTCCACCTTAATGCGTGGGCAATGAAATTGTTATGCAGGAAATGGAACACAGTACTGACTGTATAATCAATTTTATTAAATTCCAGCATGGTGGAAAACACTAGATGTAATGTAACTCATGTATCACTTTAAGCCAGTTTCACACTGATGTAATTCACCAACATGCAAAACTCTAGTAGTAAATATTGGACTAGCACAAGTAAGGGTCAAGTAAAGCTCATGGTCCAAAGCAAATTTATGTGGTGTCTTCTATCTCCTTAGGTGTTCTCCTTTTTAGGCTCCAAGATAGTATTCCCAAAATGAAAAAATGACTGTAGTGTAATGTGTGTGTATATGTGTATATGTGTGTGTGTGTATATATATATATATATATATATATATATATATATATATATATATATATATATATATATATATATATATATATATATATATATATATATTCAAAGAAAAGAAGGCACAGCTCTATTGCTACTATGCTACATTGGTGTACTCTCACTAATATTCCCCTCCATATTCACCCTACAATCAATACCTCTTATAGTAATATGCCCACATGTGCCAATTGTTTCCCAGATTGGTATGTCAAAATATCCTTGTCAAACTAATACATTCTAGAATTCATCCATCTTCCCCTCTCGATCCAGATGTGCTCCTAATTGCTTCAATCCTCACAAGTTGTCAATCAAAAACAAAATGATGTAGTGTAATCCTTGTTTCAAAAAATGGGACATGTATATAAAATGTGCTCCCAACATGTTAAATTAATTCAGCATGTGCATTCTCATCCTCATGCCTCAATCCACATGCCCGATATACATTACCAGAGTCTATGCCCACATGTCACTGGACTTGCTCTTATTAACGGCATAATATCCCCAAATGAGGTATTCTCATTAGAATGCTGAATGACTATGTAAATAAAACAAACACCAATCCTAGTGCAGCCACATACAGTAAACCTTTTATTCCATGCTAAAATGCTCACATGTATAGAAATGACCAGAAACCAATATCTTGTCACTTCCTGTCTAGTTTCATCACCTGTCTTTCTCAAAGGATGTTCTGAACACATCAAAAGAGTTATTGATTGTCTGGTGTATGTGGACATGGTATACTATATAGCTGTTTTTGGGGACACTATCTTGGAGCATTAAGGCTGGGTGACACTGCCACATGGAGCAGCTCACAGCAGGGGTGTGTAGCGTCCCTGTTCACCATTTCAAGCTGAATTCGGACCTTAAACAGACCAGAAGACGCACAGGACTCCTGTGCAATTCGCACCGGAGCCACTCTGGAGATATGTGAACTGGCTTCATAGAGAGTCTGTCACAATCTCCTGACATGCAAATTGGATGCAGGTTTCTCCGCATCCGTGATAAGCATAATAGTGTCAAAGCTTTTCTAGGAGACTTGTGAGTAAAATGTGCTAAAATACAATGCCAAGTGCTGCTGAATCAATTTTTCTCATTTCATCACCATTTTCTTTTCATTCTTTTGCGTCATGTTCATGCCTGGGTTGCCCTTTTCTCTGCGCCCCCACAGCTCCCAGTAAGGCTTGGTTCTTTGGCAGGTCCCAGCATTACACACCAACGTGATTTGCAATGATCTTGACTACACTGTGAGTAGACATGGACTGTTTTTTTTTTCTCTTTTTCTTTTACCATTTTTTTATTTTTTGGGATATTTCCTTATATAAGTTTTTTTTTGCAGATTCACAGTGTACTCTCCTGATGAAGTGGAACAGAGTCCACAGAAACGTCAAGCTCATTGATGTCGATCATCATTGTTATCTTGGGTTACTGCTGTGTACCATACCTGTTCAATGCTGTGTGTTTCATTACACAACCTTGGTGTTTATCATGTCCATACTCTTTTTACCAATATACCTCATTTTACATTTATATATCTCAACGTTATATGTTTATATGCATTCTTACATTAAATGTATTATTATGGTTTGATCTCAGTGGCCTTGTCACGCGTCTCATTTAAAGTCTCAACTCTCTCCCCCTTGTCTTTGGGAAATAGACGTATGAGTGCTGCCAACATTGCTGTCATTACTACCAGTGCTCAGACCATACACTGCATCAAATTGGCTGTTGTCCCAGAAGGAAGCCTCTTCTAAAGATGATGCACAAGAAAGCCTATAAATCGTTTGCTGAAGACAAGCAGACTAAGGACATGGATTACTGGAACCATGTCCTGTGGTCTGATGAGATCAAGATAAACTTATTTGGGTCGGAATGATGTCAGGTGTACATGGCGCAAACCAGGCGAGGAGTACAAAGACAAGTGTCTTGCCTACAGTCAAGCATGGTGGTGGGAGTGTCATGGTCTGGGGCTGCATGAGTGCTGCCAGCACTGGGGAGCTACAGTTCATTGAGGGAACCATGAATGTCAACATGTACTGTGACATACAGTACTGAAGCAGAGCATGAACCCCCCTCCCTTTGGAGACTGGGCCGCAAGGCAGTATTCCAACATAATGACCCCAAACACACCCTCAAGATGGCCACTGCCTTGCTAAAGAAGCTGAGGGTAAAGGTGATGGACTGGCCAAGCATGTCTCCAGACCTAAACCCCATTGAGCATCTGTGGGGCATCCTCAAATGAATGGTGGGGGAGTGCAAGGTCTCTAACATCCACCAGCTCCGTGATGTTGTCATGGGGGAGTGGAAGAGGGCTCCAGTGACAACCTGTGAACTCTGGTGAACTCCATGCCCAAGAGGGTTTAGGCAGTGCTGGAAAATAATGGTGGCCACTATTGACACTTTGGGCCCAATTTGGACATTATCACTTAGGCAGACATCCCAACCTGCAAAAACTCATTTCAGGGAGGTGGCAAAGTCATTTCAGGGAGGTGAGGCCCCCCCCCCCACACGCCGCCGCTGCCCCCCCCCCCCCACGCACGCCTGCGCCGCACCCCCCCTTTCCAATTTAACACTACCAGAGAATAATGAAATGTAATCAGTATACCTGGTCACTGGTGCTGGTCACTGATGCTGGTACTATTCACTGGTGCTTGTACTGTACTGGTCTGGTAACTGGTGCTGGTACTGGACACTGGTACCAGCCACTGGTGCTGGTACTGGTCACTGGTGCTGGTACTGGTCACTGGTGCTGGCCTGGTCACTGGTGCTGGTACTGGCCTGGTCACTGGTGCTGGTACTGGCCTGGACACTGGCCTGGTCATTGGTACTGGTGCTGGTACTGGTGCTGGTCGCTGGTACTGGTACTGGCCTGGTCACTGGTGCTGGTACTGGCCTGGTCACTGGTGCTGGTACTGGTGCTGGTACTGGCCTGGTCACTGGTGCTGGTACTGGCCTGGTCACTGGTGCTGGTACTGGTCACTGGTGCTGGTACTGGCCTGGTCACTGGTGCTGGTACTGGTCACTGGTGCCTGTACTGGCCTGGTCACTGGTGTTGGTACTGGTCACTGGTGCTGGTACTGGCCTGGTCACTGGTCACTGGTTCTGGTACTGGCCTGGTCACTGGTGCTGGTACTGGTCACTGGTGCTGGTACTGGCCTGGTCACTGGTGCTGGTACTGGCCTCTTCACTGGTGCTGGTACTGGTGCTGGTACTGGTGCTGGTACTGGTCACTGGTGCTGGTACTGGCCTGGTCACTGGTGTTGGTACTGGTCACTGGTGCTGGTACTGGCCTGGTCACTGGTGTTGGTACTGGTCACTGGTGCTGGCCTGGTCACTGGTGTTGGTACTGGTCACTGGTGCTGGTACTGGCCTGGTCACTGGTGCTGGTACTGGCCTGGTCACTGGTGCTGGTACTGGTCACTGGTGCTGGTACTGGCCTGGTCACTGGTGTTGGTACTGGTCACTGGTGCTGGTACTGACCTGGTCACTGGTGCTGGTACTGGCCTGGTCACTGGTGCTGGTGCTGGTACTGGCCTCTTCACTGGTGCTGGTACTGGCCTCTTCGCTGGTACTGGCCTGGTCACTGGTGCCTGTACTGGTCACTGGTGCCTGTACTGGCCTGGTCACTGGTGCTGGTACTGGCCTGGTCACTGGTGCTGGTACTGGTCACTGGTGCTGGTACTGGCCTGGTCACTGGTGCTGGTACTGGCCTGGTCACTGGTGTTGGTACTGGTCACTGGTGTTGGTACTGGTCACTGGTGCTGGTACTGGCCTGGTCACCGGTGCTGGTACTGGCCTGGTCACTGGTGCTGGTACTGGTGCTGGTACTGGCCTGGTCACTGGTGCTGGTACTGGTCACTGGTGCTGGTACTGGCCTGGTCACTGGTGTTGGTACTGGTCACTGGTGCTGGTACTGGCCTGGTCACTGGTGTTGGTACTGGTGCTGGTACTGGCCTGGTCACTGGTGCTGGTACTGGCCTGGTCACTGGTGCTGGTATTGGCCTGGTCACTGGTGCTGGTACTGGCCTGGTCACTGGTGCTGGTACTGGCCTGGTCACTGGTGCTGGTCACTGGTGCTGGTACTGGTCTCAGGTGCTGGCTCTCTGGTGCTGCTCTCAGGTTAGGTCACTGTGTCTGTCACAGAGTGGGGTGTCACGATGATCGGTCCCGCGCGCCAAAATGCCTCCTGCAGTAGACGATGGGGCTGTAGTAGAGAGCATAGCCGCTGCTTGCTCTCTGCAGCTCCTCCCACAGGCGGAGTGCATGACTCATATCACTCCGCCTGTGAGCCGGATCTACTTCGGCTCCGACATGATTTCTCTGTGCTCAGCTTGCTGACAGCTGACACACTCCTGCCTGCATCGATGAGTCATCTCATCTGACTCACAGTGACTGACTCACACACACAGCCGGGATATTGCCCTGAGCTCGCGGGTGTCCGTGAGCTCAGGGCGGAAAGCGGGAGTCTCCCGCGACTTGCGGGAGACTTGAGATGTCTGCTTAGGGGTGTACTCACTTTTGTTGCCAGCAGTTAAGACATTAATGGCTGTGTGTTGAGTTATTTTGAGTGGACAGCAAATTTACACAGTTATACAAGCTGTACACTCACTACTTTACATTATAGCAAAGTGTCATTTCTTCAGTGTTGTCTGTGTCTGTGTGTGTGTGTGTGTGTGTGTGTGTGTGTGTGTGTGTGTGTGTATATATTCTCAAAATGTTTAAAAGTAATTTCACATAGAATGATAGGAGTTGGGCTGGCCATACATGTTCAATTCTCTTGTACAATTTCCCTTTAGCTTTACCAAAAACCACATACCATGAGGTCAAAACTAAACAACTTTCAATTGTATCCAATCAGGCAGGCCCTTCCACTGCATAGTTTAAGGTAAATCTAAAGGAAAATTGTATAAGAAAATTGAACCTGTATGGCCAGCCTTATGCTTCATATCTTCTATGATCAGAACCTCTCCCCCCCCACTGCAAACACAGGCAATTTTAGCAAAGTATCACATACCAGGTATGGCTGTTCAAATGCTGCCACTCCTGTGTGAGGTGACACTTACAGATTTTCTGCAAGTGTCATTGAATAAATACAATGTAACAATTCTAATGAAAATTGCACCACATATTGTAGGCAATGCCACACACCCTGCCATGAGAGCAGTGATTCTAGGGCCATCAATCATTTTGTTCTAAAATTATAAACTGTACGAAGCTTATAAAATGTCACCTATAAACAATTTTGGGTACCATAGATTTTTGCCATCTTCATGGGTGCACACAATTTTGTCTGCTCCTGAAGTCCAATTGTGATGAAATTGCATAGGACCGAGCCAATGCATGGGGACGTCATCAAGTACTGTAGGGATAAGTGTGCTGTTCCCGTAGAAAGTGTGTGTCTGCGTACCCTCATTGCTGGTTGAAGCGCTGTTTTTGTGTGCTCTGATTTTTGCCTTTTGATTTTATCTCCTGTTAAGAAAGTGTTGCCTTGTGATCTGTTTTTCTTGACTGGTTTGTTTCTTGAGGAATGATTTACGCTAAAACCTGTGATACAAAATGATTCAATTAGCTTTTCAGCCAGCTCATTCCATTAATTGGTTGCATCAGTCTGTTTCTGTAGGGGTGACCTCTGGTGGTGGAAAAAAATGATGCCTTAAACACTTTTTATGCTGCTCATTCACTTAATTGAAGATTGCCTGTTTTCAGTTCTATTAATTTTTTGGGGCACTTTGAAATTAAAGACTGATTTGCACTTAGTGGCACGCGCTCGCCCCAAGCGGGTTACGTCGGTTCGCACCGGCCTGCCGCAGTAAATGTGCAGTGGGTGGTCAGTAAGCAGTTAAAGGAACATTTTAAATGTTAAAATTGCATTAACAGTCTTTAAAATCTACATTTTAAAGCAGAAATCAACTATCTGGGGACTTGCCCATCCATCCATCCATGTCTCCAAGTTTTATTTTCTTGAGAAATCACTTTAAAATACACACCCTAGCATTTCTAGCCATGGCCATCTTGAATAAAGTCAAATAATTCATGTAGTATTTACTTCCTAGAATCCATCTGCCCTTAGATCAGGCAGGATGGTGTGCTTAGCTGAGAGAGCCTCTCCTCTCCTCCCCTTCTCTAGATGAAAGGGAAAAAAAATACCCTTGAAGACTCCTGGGATGTATGACATCATTTTGGCCTAGGCCACAAACCAGGAAGCAACTGAAGAAATGTAAGAATTTTTTTTAAAACGAGTGAATATAATATACCTTCCTATCTATTTACTAATGATAGTAGCATAAGGATTAAAAATAGTTAATGTTGATTGAGAATGTTTTCTTAGTTCCACTGTCATACATTTTCTATAATAGCTGAACTCTTCCATGTCTACACACTCTTCTTCTGCAGTCTTAGCTGTATAGTTTCAGTGTGAGATCACCCAAGGCAGGGTTTTTCAACCGGGGTGCTGCAAAGAGTCCCCAGGGGTGCCACAGCAAAATGATATAAACCCCTGCACAGTGTGATAATGAAAGGGTTACTCTGTTAACTTTTGTGTACAGAGAGGAGGGAGAGAGGGCATCCTACACCTCCTCCCAGCTCTCCCCTCCTCTATGCTGTTACCTGTACTCTTTCCAGACTTGTATAAAGTACTCGAAACCCATACTTGAGTAAAAGTACAAGTGCTCGATCAAAAAGTGACTTGAGTAGAAGTGGAAGTGCTCGATCAAAAAGTGACGAGTAGAAGTACTAAAGTATTCAACATTTTTTGTACTTAAGTATTGCAAGTAGTTTTTTTTAAACATTTTGCTACTCAAGTACTGAAAGTAAAAGTACAAGTACTGTGTTATGTAGTTATTAAAGAAAGAAGTCAAAAGTTTGAACATCATATTGGTTTTATTATTTCAAATGCAGCTTTTATTTATACATACAGTAGCTTTTATTTTCGTATGCACTGATAATACACGTGTTTTGAGCTTCATGAAACCTGCCATCTACTGTTCTGGCAGTGGTAATTTATATAATAGTAACGAGTAACTATGCAGCACAAAAAAAAATATCGGAGTAGAAGTATTGAAATCATCGAAAAAATGTAGTGAAGTAAAAGTGGAAGTAGGAGAAAAAAATTCTACTCTAGGAAAGTACAGATACCGCCTTTCAGTACTTAAGTACAGTAGTGAAGTAGTTCTACTTAGTTACTATACATCTCTGACTCTTTCCTGCAAAACTGAAAGCTGTGCAAGCCGTCTGTCTGCATCCTACCAACCAATTACGTCATCAGTTGCTAATGACTGGTCAGACGGCCCAAATAGCTATCAGTTTTGTGGAAAAGAGTACAGATAACTGCAAAGAGAAGGACAAACATGGGAGGAGGCGTGGGATGTGCTTTCTCCCTCCTCTCTCTGCACAGAAGTGAATAGATTAACCCTTTTATGATCAGACTGTACAGGGATTGATTACCTTCCACTATCTCCTCTCCAGGGATTCCCGGCAGCAGAAATTGAGGGTGGGGATGGTAATCAAAATTCTGCCCATTCCTGCAAAATTCCTATACTATGCTGATCAATGTCTCAGCACTTGTGTTCTGTAGCCTTAAAGCTGTGTGTTTTTTAAAGAATTGCTGCCTCTGCTAGGCTATCCCAGTATTGTGCTAAACAATGTTCTCCTTTTTGGAGAAAAATTTGTACCTGAGGACCTCCAGTGCAAGGATTTCTCTGCTGCTCTTTATTCTGTAGATCTGTTTCCACCACCTTTCCTGTTGCCTGTTGATCAGTCATTAGGTGGAGAAAGCTGTCATGAGGAAGCAAAGCCCTGCTCCTCTACCAAGAACGCTTCCTCCGCACAGATGGTAAAGAGCGAAGCATGGTAAATCAGTAAGGACTCTTTAACACAGGCATTTACATCAAGTCCACCTGTCAGTTTTTCAGGTGGACCTGACCAGAAGGTCCGTTCATCCTTATGGACACGCAGGTGTAAACTGACAAAGTTTAGTTCGGATACGCTAAACAAAAAAAAAAGGAAGGGGGACTATCCTTTTCCACTTAGGTGAATCGGATCGGAAGTAGTCAGGTGTAAATGGACTAGGGCTCTACCGATTATCGGTTTGGTCGATAATCGGAGGCCGATATCAATTTTTTGAAAGTATCGGTATCGGCCACAAACTTGGCCAATATGACTGATATTTTCTTAAGGTAGGGCCTATTGGGCTGCCTCCGGAGGGGAAGGGGGATTGGTATTAGAGCGCCGCCTGATTACACAGAGCAGGGTTCTTTTGCTTACCCAGAGCAGGAGTGGTCATACGAAGTCCCGCCTCCTGGACGGGCTCCTACCTGTGATAGACAGCACACTGGGGACATCTATCTTAGGAGCCGGTCCAGGAGGCGGGACTTCGTATGACAGCGCCTGCGCCAGGTAAGCAGAAGAACCCTGCTCTGTGTAATCAGGTGGCGCTCTAATACCCATGCACTGGTCACTCTGTATTTGATGGGGAACTGGTCAATCTGCATTGTTGGGGGGCACTGGTCACTCTACATTGGATGGGGGCACTGGTCTCTCCGCATTGTTGGGGGCATGGTCACTCTGCATTGGATGGGGGCACTGGTCACTCTGCATTGTTGGGAGCACTGGTCACTCCGCATTTTTGGGGGCATGTTCACTCTGCATTGGATGTGGGCACTGATCACTCTGCATTGGATGGGGGCACTGGTCACTCCGCATTGTTGGGGGCACTGGTCACTCTGCATTGATGGGGGCACTGGTCACTCTGCATTGGATGGGGGCACTGGTTACTCTGCATTGATGGGGGCACTGGTCACTCTGCATTGAATGTGTGATTGAATGTGCAGAATATCAGACCATATCGGCCAATACTGATACTTTGTGACCAAAATATTGGTATAGGTATCGGTCTATCCCTAAAATGGACATCAGAGTCCATTTACTTCCATCTGCCCATAGAGCAGAGCAGGCCCTTTCCTAGGCCACTTTGCAGAAGCTGAGTGAACACAGATGTGTCATCCGCCTGCTCTGCTCCAATCAGGGGGGGGGGGGGGATCTGTGAGCTAATCCCCTGCTGATTGCAAAGGAATCAGCCCCATGTGAAAGGGGCCTAATAGGAAATGATCAGCTGCAGAGAGTTCACCGGCAATACTGATGACTAGTTCTTTACCCTCTGACTGCATATTTGGGTATAACTTTCATAGTTTATTTCCTCTTTAAAAGCTCTTCTGTAACCTTGCTTCTAATTAAAGATTTAAGTAAACCTGTCATGAAAGAATATGGTGGCTTTCATTGTTGATCACCTTCTAAAAATCCAGAAAGTAAAAAAAAAAATTTTTTTTCAAAATTGTCAGTTGTTTTTTGATTATAACGCAAAAAAATATTTATTTGGGTATGGTGTCGTACGACCATGCAATTGGCAGTTAAAAATAACCCAGTACCGTATTGCAAAATATAGCCTGGTCAGGAAGGGGGTAAAACCTTCTGAAGGTGAAGTGGTTAAATCATAGTAAAATACAACTTTATTTACATAAAGAACACCAAGCTCTATCATACAAAAGGCTAAAAAGTCAAATTTCCCCTCTAGTTTTAGAACCATAAAAAAGCAAAAAGCTGTGAAAGCATTTTGGTATAAAAACAGCTTAGAATCTAATAGTTGTTAGTAGTCTTTTTCTACATTATTTGACAAAATAATACGCAATGACATGTATTTAAACAAAATATTTTTACATTTTATTTAAATATCGATGAAAATACAGTTTCAGAACTCTGGCTAATGCTAGCCAAGCCATTTACATTTGATGTAAATTTGATGGTTAAAAAAAAAGCTGAAATGCTCTAGACCCAACGCAATTTAGGACAGAGCATACAGCTGAACTCTGGGCAAACAGTCAAACACAAAGTTGCAATACAAATGTATAAAGTTTCAAATGTTGCACGATAAATCTTGTTATTCACACCTCTGCCACCGTGCTAGGTCGGTGATTTAGTACGTAGTTATTCGGTTCATCTTTTTAACTTCCAATGTCCCTTCTGTGCTCAGCCAGTTCATAACCCTTGTATGGTTCACTTTGCCCAAGTAGAAGGACAGCAAATGTCCAGAAGGGAGATCCAGTCAAATATTGTATTCCTGCTTAAAATCCATGCACGGTTCCTGCTGAGAACGGCACATTTGCATTACTCTCAGATGAGGTTCACATTTGAGAATTTGACAGGCGTCTGTTTTTTCATTCATAGGAACATCTCAAAATCAGTGTTATTTACCATAATAAGCCAGTGGTTGTAGGATTACTGGACAATATACTGTAGAATTGCACTAGATAATTTATAGATTTGTAACTCCAAATGCAGTATGAGAGTCTAGGTTAAAATAATAATCATCCAAAAAAGAAAAACACAAAAACCTACTTATTTGCACCCACAATCATCTACGACCATGTCCTCGTAATGCCTTAGCACAACATTGTCATTGTTATCATAATAAAGCATGGAGATGGGTGATAGCTTAGTTGGAGCACAACAAGGGAGTGGTGTGACATCTGGCTCTATAGAGTGCACCAATGTCTGTAGCACAGCATGGTTGGTACCCTTAAGCATCTCTGTCAGCGGGTAAGGGCACTCTCCATGACAGTAGTTGGCCATGTAGCCTCGTGGAGCAATAACCCAGTTTTGCCAGCCGACATCCTTGAAGTCAATGTAGAGACGCCTCTTTTTGCATAGGTTACTGGGAGTTGGCAATGAAGACTCTGCACTTCTTTTGGGTCTCGAGGCCTTGCAGCTAGTAGGATCAAGGGATACTGTGACCAGAGAGATGTGGACGAATGAATGGATTTGCTCACACAGTTGGGAGAATTTGTTAAGTGTTGTTTCTTCACCATCTGCAAATATTTCCAAAACTAGACCCATGTTGTTCTCAGAGGCTGTCCAGTCCTCTGCCACCTTTGTAAGATTGAAAGTGAGAGACTTGTGAAGTAGACGAAAGGACTGTGCAAAGAGAAGCTTCCTGCTTGTATGGTGGTTTCGCATTCCCTTTAAAGACATATGGACTGGACGGTATAACCGAAGCTGGAACTCACGTCCATGGTATGTGTTGTGCTTGAACTTGATCTCAAGTTGGCCAAAGGTCACCTGCTCCCTTTTCTCAATTACAGAAAGGTCAAAGAAGAGATGTTTCTTGAAGCACAATGATTTATGTGGTACTTCATTGGGGATGAAAGGTCCTATGGAAGAGAAAAGGATGGAAATTATTTGAATATGAACATGGCAAGTATCAAACAAGATTGGAGCTCATTTTTGGATTGAATAGGTAATGGTTAAAGCTATCCATACATTATACAATTTTCTTATTCAATTTCCTTTGGATTTACCTTCAATTATTTAGTGCAACGGCCTGCTGGATTTCATACGGATTGAAAATGTTAATATTTGACCTTATATTGTGTGGTTTTGCTAAATCTAAAGGAAAAATGTACAAGAGAATTGTATAGTGTATGGCCAGCCCAAGACCAAAAGTTATTTTTAGTTTTATCGTCAATTTTCTTGTCTATATCTTGTTAGGGAGATGTACCTTCACTTCCTCTATCAGGGACAAAACAGGAAGTGAGAGGAGATCTCTCCAAAGTGAGGGTAATTCTCCTTTTAGACCTCATTAACATGGGCATATCGATCGGTACACACGTGCAAAGGGGCAATCTTCACCTGTGTTAGCTACACAGGTCACAGGTGTCAGGTGCCTGGCTGCACGGATCTAGACGTGCATTCCAGAATGGACATCCATGCATCAGACACATATGGATGTACACTCTGGGATGCGTGTGGAGATTTAGATATTCATAGGCGATTTCTACTGCATAAATGGGCCATTGTAGAATCATCTTTTGCCCCTATTTTTCTCCTTCACATGCAGGCTTGGATTGCCAACGTGTGCCAAAGACCATATGTTAAAGGAAGAGAGGACAGGCGCCACTCAGTGAGACAATCAAGGTTTATTGCACAGTAATAATTACAAACTTACATTGAGGCAAGGTGAAGGCTTCTCCTACTAGCTCCTATACCCTTTCTTTGGCATGGCGCTTCCTCCTTTCGGCCGAACCAGCAGCTGGGAGATGACGCAACCTTAGGGGAGTCCAATGGAGGAGCAGGATCAAGCCAAGGACGGCGATGAGCCGCTTGTCGACTAATGATGACGTAACGCATTTCGGAGCGTGCGTACAACGCTCCTTCCTCAGACCTCAGGTCCTTCACCTTGCCTCAATGTAAGTGTGTAATTACTACTGTGCAATAAACCTTGATTGTCTCACTGAGTGGCGCCTGTCCTTTCTTCCTTTATGTGTCAGCGGGATTTTTTGGCTTCTGCCTGCCTACAGCGCTGCCCTCGGAGTCAACATTGGAACTTTGCACCATTTGGATTGTTTTCTCCCTATCCCATTTCTTCCTCACCCATACCCCTGTGCGGGTCCCACTTGTCGGCATAAGCGCCCAACACACCCTCCTTTTTTATTCAAAGACCATATGTTAAAGAAGGGATGTCAAAGTTAAATTAAACACATTGGAGGAGATATACCCAAAACCAAGCACTCAGAATCTGGTGCAGCCGTGCATGGTAGCCGATCAGCTTTTAACTTCAGCTTGTTCAATTAAGCTTTGAACATAAAAGCTGGAAGCTGATTGGTTTCTACGCAGAGCTGCACCAGATTTTGCACGCTCCAGTTTTAGTAAATCTCCCCCATTATGTTTACAGAGGATCACACTTCCATAATTCTACATGAAGATTTTAGCACTTTGGTAATTATTATTATACTGACAATTGCAGCATATTTTCTTTAAAGGGAAATGGGCCAGGAAACATTTATGAAAATATTCAGCTGTAAAAATGATGCAAGGAAGTGTAGATTTCTTAAACATTTTAACAGGTTAGCTCTTATTCAATTTAAAACATTAAATTGTCTCTGGGCCACATAGAGGATTTGGGCTGCATAGACCTAAAAACATCAGTTTGACATGCCTTGAATGAATAACAAAGAGAGAGGGTTGGGCAGCTGACAAAACTTTTGTCAGGGAAATCAGGAGCAATCAAAAATGGTTTTTCCAGCTGCTATTGTTTTTGATAAAGAGGAACTATTTTCTGTGAGTTCTCTGATGTAACTTTTGGTGATAGATAAGAGGTGGCAATTAGATCTAAGTTTATGATGCACAAACTTTTTACAAGGGCTATCAGCTTTCCCATCAGCTGTGCGTACATGGTTATTCCCTATAGGCCTTACAACAGGGAAACAATCCACTGGGAAAATAAAACAATCACTTTATTTTAACCCAAGTACATTCTGGCAAATAGAATGACAGATATGAGTACACTAAACTGAAACTGTAATAACAGAAGTATAGAAACTCTCATTGCTAACCTACTTGTGAAAAGGCTAGTTGCCTGGCTGTTTCTTGCTTCAATACTCTGAGACAATGACCTCAACAAGCTGGTAGATCAGAAATTCTAGTTAGAACTCAAAATGTGCATGCTTGTTCTGAGTTAGTGGGATTGATTTACTAAAGCCTCGTACACACGCACCGATTGTTGGTCGTAAATTTTCGGCCAACGTCCGATCGGCCGATTGTAGGCTTGTTAGTATGATGCTTCCGACAACCAACTGCGACTTTTCGGCCGAAAAAAAATCTGGTGTGCATGCTATAAAATTTTTGTTGGCCGTCAACAGAACGGCCGATTGTTAGTCAGTCAGTACAGATTTCGGCAGACAAAAATCAGATGAGCAAGACTGGGCATGCTCAGAGAAGAAAAAACACACGGAAAGTCAACCATCACGTGACATCACTTCTGAAGTTGGTTGTTGTTGGCTGAAAAATTTTGTGTGCAGTCTAGAGCACATTTCAACCAACACAACAACACTGGACAAAATACGGCCGATTGGTCGGCCAACAATCGGTGCGTGTGTACGAGGCTTTAGGCAAAGCAATTGTTCACTTAAGAAGTGAAGTTACATTGTGAAAGGGAATTCAACCCAAAGCTTAGTGAATGTGTTTGAAGCTCTTCTGACTTCCATCATCCAGGCACATGGAAGCAAAAATGCAATTTTTTTCTTTTAATTGGGAAATTTCACCACATTCGCCAAACTCTAGGGAAAATTCCCATTACAAAATGAAACTTCCTTTACAAACAGTTTATTTGTCATTAGTAAATCTATCACTGTGACTTAGAAAAAAAAAAGATCCACAAAGTCTTCATGCCTATTTAAGAAAGATTTCCAGACATTATTCTTACTATGCTAAAATAAAAAAATAAAAATATGCGGCTAGTTTCACATGAATTAAAATGTGTATAAGCAAGGGCATTTAGATCAATGTTAGTAAAACTGCAATTCAAATCGTGAATGTGTAGGCAAACCTCAAAACACTTGTTTTACACCAAAAACTAGAGATAAATACTCAAATTACTGACAATTATGAATGACTTCAGGGAATATACTTAAATTTACATAAATAAAAATTATATGGCTATCCTGTAAATGAAAATGGAAAGAAAAAAAGAAAAACACACAAAATCTAACATACATATTATATAACATAGACATCATTAAGCTGTTTTGTTTACCAACCTTGATCTCTGTAGGATCTCACAATGTTCCCTGGAACTTGAAAGCCATCCATCCTACAGGGATTCTCTGCATTTATCCCTTTTTCAAACATTTTCCAAAGTGCCTTTGGTACAGGACCAGGAGAGACTGGTTGCGGTCTTCCATTTAATCCCAAGGCTTTGAGAAGCATCCTCTCCTGAAAAGGTAGCTCAGTGCAGTCAGCCAGCAAAATGAGGGCTAGAAGAAAAGAGATGAATAGCACAGGGACATCCATGGTGCTGCTTCTTTGTCATCTGCCTTTCTGCTCCTGTGCCCTTTCTTAAGTACTAGCTCAAGCATCCAAAGTGTGAAATTTGTCAGCTTTCTGGAGTCGGGAGGGAGGCGTTAAAAAGTCATTATCCTGCTTTTTTAATGTAAACAATCACATTCCAAAGGTTAGCTTACCAATTTTCAGGTAACGATAATACAATTTATATGCCTTTAAGACATGTCTGCATTTTGTATCTAATTTCCATACTATCATTCTCTCAATCATCGTTCAAGGACAAAAGAATTACAAGGATCTGTGGTTAGGCCTAGGCTTTTGAAATACCTATGCAGATGCATAAAGTGTAAAGGGTGGATTCAGGCACAATCTAAGCACTTTAACACCTATCTCAGACATCTAGTTCCTAAAGCCTGGTATACAGAGGAAGTTTCTTTTTTATTCAACCCAACAGGCTGAGAGGGGTCACTGTATTAACTATGCAATGTAAGTACAGCGATCTCCCCCCACTGTGCTATCCTGTTCTGACGAAAAGACTGCCACCCCACCAGAACACACTAGTCAATCACTAGATCGGGTACCGATCGGCTGTTGGTTTTTCAGCATGCTCATTCCACAGAAGCTGGTCCTGAGACCAGCTTCTGTTGGACGAGGAGCTGTACACACGGGCCAAAAGTCGGCAGGTACTTGCTGAATTGACTGTTTTCTAGCGATTTTAAGCCCGTGTGTACCTAGAATAAGCAAGTCCTGGCTGACTTTTTGTGTGTATCTTAATGGGCCATACACACTATAAGATTTTCTGAAGACTTTTTCCTTCAGATTTACCAAAACCATATAATATATTTGGTCAAACCTAAACACTTTCAATTTGTATGCAATCTGGCAGGCCCTTGCACTACATAGAAAAGGTAAATCTGAAGGAAAAAGTCTTCAGAAAATCTTATAGTGTGTATGGCCCTTATGGAGCAGAACAGGCATGCTTCAGTCACCTCCAGGTAAAGCTTTTTAAAGGCAAAACATTAATGAGAAGAAGGTTGTCTAATGTGTCCTACCACTATAGCTTCTGTGAAGCCTCATCCAGCAATGGTTGCCTAATAGATATTATATCATTGCCTGATCCAGTCAAGAACAAGCAAATCTAGGGACTATTATCTAATGATACAAGCAAACAAGCAAATCTAGAGACTATTATCTAATGTCTATTATGCCAGCCATAGATATAAGCAGGTAATTAGAGGAGCAGTCTGACCACCCTCAGACATCACTCATGACCAGCATGCACATAAACACTTCACTCAACCGACTATGAGGATAGACTACGGCAAAAAATTCACCCAATAAGAATACAAAGGTTCAGATTAAATGACTATCAACACTTGTCTATGGGCAGCTTGATGTGTAATAAAATGGCAAATCTTCTCCGTTTTCCTATTATATAGCAGCACCATGTTCCTCAGCTGTATACGGACTATGAACGATTTACTCTAGTCCCTGTTCTAGTCATATAGACACATATAGGGCTCATTCACGCATGTTTTAATTATGAAGAGCAAAGCAATGCTCATTGACCTGCTTTGATGTGTTTTTATTGTGTTTTTGAAGTGGTGAAAAAGCAACAAGAAGGCTTGTTAAATGCCCATGAAAGTGTATGTAGAGGAAATTATCTGCTATGAGGCGTGATTAGGTTGTGGAGTGATAGGAGACATGTTTGTGAATTCTCTGACAGATGAATTTGTGTATTTTGATCTCTTTGACACTTGGCTTAAATCAACCCAAGATGTTCGCGGAAAGATTGTCCTGGTCACCTGCTGGTACTGGCTCTTGCTGGCATTGACAGTTTGCTGACACAAAAAGCTTTGCCACCGGCATTAATGCTCAGTGCCTCTGCTCCTGCCTGGCACTGTCAGTATTGCTGGTGGGTTAGTTCTTTTATATGGACATAGAAGCAAATGGCGTTACGACATGGCTGCTCTGTAACAGGAAATGGCTGGAGCTGCTATGTCCTAGCTCTATATTATTTCCCAGTGCATTCCGGGAATACAGAAACCTCCACTGCCAGCTAACGCTTCATAAATGCTTCAATACCATGCCATAAATGCTATAGGTGCGAGGCATTACCATTGAAATAATTGAAGCAACTAATAAGCACCTATGCCTAATGAAAGGGGCATGCTCCCTACTTTTTAAGACAACACCCCACGATGCTACCACTCCTATATGTACTGCACTGTGTGGTGCCCATTGTAATATTCATGGCAGACATTGAAGGGCGGTTATGAGGCTTTAAAAGTGCTGGTTAAATGCCCCCTAAACACAGGGTATTGATGCACATGCAAATGAGCCCATAGACACATTTGTGGGTTTACCTATGTTTCTGGACTATGGAAAAAAAGCATAGCATACATAAAAAAAATTAGCAATTATTTTTTTAATAACACATTGGAATAGCTATATAAATCCTGCATAATAACAACAATATTATTAATTATAATATCTGCTGTTCGCCTTCACTGCAAATTGTCACTTTACAGACATGTAGCAGCCACATTTGTTTTATAACAAATTTCAGAATTCCATTTTTAATACTGTACAATGTGTGCATGGTAGAAGAATTGTTTCCATTCTCTTTAAAACGAACTTTAAATTATTTTTATGTTCATAAAATGAAAATGTCCATCATACTCAAAGACAACTGCGACCAGTGTTTACTGACTCTCCCTTAGTAATTTTTTACTCATCACTAATGCACATATTGTAAGCAATGAAAGGGTTATTCTCAAATACTGACACTCTCTTAGCACAATAATATATAAAATAATACATATACAAGTGGGGGACCCTAGATTGTAAGCTCCTTGAGGGCAGGGAATGAGGTATATGTATATGTAAATGTATACATGTAAACATATAATACATATGTAAAGCGCTGCGTAAATTGACAGCGCTATATAATTACTTGAAATAAATAAAATTAAATAAACACTATTTTTGGTATAGATTTGTAAGGAAAACGTTAATTCATGAGCATAAATTATGAATGATATACAAGAAAATACAATTGTAACAGTAAATAACTCATAGTTCAGCTTCTTTTTAATGCATACAGTACATTTTCAATGCATTACATAGTAGTTACAACAATATTTTACCATCGTAGAACCATTGTGGCCATCCTCCCCCAATCCCTATTGCAACACATTGAATCCACATCACTATCCACATCCAGACGCCATGTTCTGCTTAGAGCTGCCAAAACACTGACAGAAACTTGACATTCCAGTTAGCTAGCATGGGTTCCTCTTGTAGCCCTTGGATCTAGATTTATTACATACATTAGAGGTTATTTGCAACTCCTCCCAGCTACTTTTTTTTTGTTTAAAACAAATCAAAACCAAAGAAAAAAAAAAGAACAAAACATTAGAATAATTACTGTAAATACAGGCTCTAAAACCAGGAAAAAAAACATCATCTTTCCAAAATCCCATACGATTCTGTACAATCACATAGTTAATAACATGCAACAAAGTATTCCTAAACCATATTTGCATGGCATACCTAGACAGGGGCTGACTGGTAACTTTCGGACTAGGGGGCAAGTACAGTCCAGAAGCCCATGGTGCAGCGACTCGGCCCCGCTCCCTCTTCCCGACCTCCTTCTGACCCCCATTCCAGGCTGAAGCTCCTCTCCATGTACTCTCTTCCCAACCTGGCCAGCAGGGCTGTTGGGGGGAGCTGGGACAGCTCAGTTTGGGCTGGCAAGGGGAGAGTCTCCAGTGGGGCATGGAACCGGCTTCTGCTCAGACACAGTTTACACCATCCATGCTGGGGGAGAGTCCTGTTCTCTGTCCTTGTCTTCATTCTGCACTCAGTAGGTCAACAGTGGGGACTTTTTACTTCTCTTCACCAGGAATCATTTAGGCATGTCTGTGGCAGAAGCAGTGCAGCCTTTTTACAGGGCATCAGAGCAGCCCAGGGGCAGGGCCGGCCCTACCATGGGTCCCAGTGGGACCATGGGACCCAGGCGGCACTTAGAGAGGGGCAGCCCCCGGCCGCCTCTTCTCTTCTTCGGCTATTACTCGATTAAAAAAAAAAAAAAAGATCCGCGGCCAGCCTGACATGCACACTGCGCATGCGCCGCCGCTCGGGAAAGCCCGTAAACGTTCGGCTATTTCCGGGAATAGCTGAACATGTAATGAACATGTAATGTTCCCGAATGGCGGCGGCGCATGCGCGGTGATGTGTTGGCACTGGGCGGTGCCATTTTTAAATCCTAAGGCGCCCTTAGGAACAGGTAAGTGAGACTGCTCCACAGCCACACTACCTGCCATTATGCGGGGCTGCAGGCATACTACAGAAGATGCAGTCCTGCGGACATGGTACATGCCCGCAGCACTGCATCTCCTGTAGTATGCCTGCAGCCCCACATTCTCTTGTACCATGCCCGCAGACCCTCATTTTCCTCTACCATGCCCGCAGCAGTGCATTCTCTTGCACCATGCCCGAAGCCCCGCGTTCTCTTGTACCATGCCCGCAGACCCTCATTCTCCTCTACCATGCCCACAGCACTGCATTCTCTTGCACCATGCCCGCAGCCCCGCATTCTCCTGCACCATGCCCACAGCCCCGCATTCTACTGCACCATGCCCGCAGCCCCGCATTCTCATGCACCATGCCCGCAGCCCCGCATTCTCATGCACCATGCCCACAGCCCTGCATTCTCATGCACCATGCCCGCAGCCCCGCATTCTCCTGTACCATGCCCACAGCCCCGCATTCTTCTGTACCATGCTCACAGCCCTGCATTCTCCTGCAACATGCCCGCAGCCCCGCATTCTCCTATACCATGCCTGCAGCCCCGCATTCTCCTGTACCATGCCCACAGCCCTGCATTCTCATGCACCATGCCCGCAGCCCCGCATTCTCATGCACCATGCCCGCAGCCCCGCATTCTCCTGTACCATGCCCGCAGCCCCGCATTCTCATGTACCATGCCTACAGCCCTGCATTCTTCTGTACCATGCCCGCAGCCCTGCATTCTCCTGTACCATGCCCGCAGCCCTGCATTCTCCTGTACCATGCCCGCAGCCCCGCATTCTCTTGTACCATGCCTACAGCCCTGCATTTTCCTGTACCATGCCTGCAGCCCTGCATTCTCCTGTACCATGCCCACAGCAACACATTCTCCTGTACCATGCCCACAGCCCCGCATTCTCCTGTACCATGCCCACAGTCCCGCATTCTCCTGTACCATGCCCACAGCCCGCATTCTCCTGTACCATGCCCGCAGCCCCGCATTCTCCTGTACCATGCCCGCAGCCCCGCATTCTCCTGTACCATGCCCGCAGCCCTGAATTCTCCTGTACCATGCCCACAGCCCTGCATTCTCCTGTACCATGCCCACAGCCCTGCATTCTCCTTTACCATGCCTACAGCCCTGCATTCTTCTGTATTATGCCCGCAGCACTGCATTCTCCTATACCATGCCTGCAGCACTGCATTCTCCTGTACCATGCCCGCAGCACTGCAGGGCACTGTGGCACTATAGACAGTAGAAAGCCTGGTGCGCTCATCTGCCCAGTGTCTACTGCTTTGTCCTGCTCCTGCTGTCACTCCGTACACACATTCACACCCCCCTGACTGCTTTCATAGTCCTATAGAATGTGGGGGCCTCTTGGAGGGCATGAATTTTTTTTTGGGGGGGGGGGCAGCATTTCATTCTTGGACCCAGGCAGCACAATGTCTTGGGCCAGCCCTGCCCAGGGGGCAATTTCCCCCTACCCCCTGGCCCAGTCCTCCCTACCTAGAAAAGTAGAAAGTGGGAGAAGAAGAAAAAATGTAAGCAGAGTTTAATCTACATAAAAAGAAGCATTTGTGTTTTATCTGCTCATTTGGTGCAAATAGATATATATCCAATTTCATAATGCTTTTCTGTTTCTTGCAGATCATGTGTTCTTTCTACACTACAGCTGGCCTTACACTGTGAAGCCACGTACACAAGGGCCAAAAATCAATTAAGTGCAAGGACACTAAAAAAAAAAAAATGAATTTTTGCATGCACTTTTTTGGATGATGGAAGGAAGCAGAGGTTCATCTTTTTCAGTAAGATCTGGGGAAAATTATCTTGCAAAGTTAACAGTCTATTTGGCTTTAGCAAATCCACCTCTTAGACCTAGTACACACTACTAGGTTTTTTTCGTTCAACCAAAAAATAACAAACAGCTCAGGTCGGAGCTGTTGTGCTAACAATTCAATGTTAATACAGCGATCTCACCTGCTGTGCTTTTGTGTTCTGACAGGGAGACGCCCCCGCCATTGGCCGAGAGCGCTGATCAGAAGATGGTCGGCATAAGGTTTTTGGTCATGATCCTTCGTCAGAAGCCAGCCGAACGGCCAGTTTCTATTGAACCAGCTGATGTCGCCCAACATTCACCCTGTGTGTACTAGGCATAAGACTCAAAGGTGAATTCACACAGTAGGACATTACAGGGCTTGAACAGAGTTGAATGTTTCTTTTCATACAAACTTATATTGGGAGGGGGAAGTGCAGTGTGGCTGCTTGAATAGTGAGAGCAACATTTAGGCCCCAGCGGCCTGTGTGTTACCTTGCTCCCTAGGCTGGAAAGCTTCCTTAAAAGCAGGAGCCCTAAATGTGAAAGACCGTAAATCCAGCTAGATGCCTGTGACCATTGACATAAGATTTTTGCCACGCAGTCCAGATGATCACTATGTCTATGGGTTTCAGCAGACACCCGTGCCTAATCAATCTTGAAGGAGTAGTCAAGTTGAACTTAATGGCCTAGTTTTAATACATTGAGGTGCTTGCAAACTCTCAATAGCATAACCAAGGTGCTCAGATAATTTAAATACATACAGTATGATGACCTGGTCTATTCAACTGGTGTTTTTGTAAGTAATCAACATGCTCTCTGCGCTTTAAACAGACCTCTGAGACTATCACAGTGCAGGTGCATTTATACGGAGACTTGATTACACACAGGTGGATTCTATTTATCATCATTAGTCATTTAGGTCAACATTGGATCATTCAGAGATCCTCACTGAACTTCTGGAGAGAGTTTGCTGCACTGAAAGTAAAGGGGCTGAATAATTTTGCACGCCCAATTTTTCAGTTTTTTATTTGTTAACAAAGTTTGAAATATCCAATAAATTTTGTTCCACTTCATGATTGTGTCCCACTTGTTGTTGATTCTTCACAAAAAATTACAGTTTTATATCTTTATGTTTGAAGCCTGAAATGTGGCAAAAGGTCGCAAAGGTCAAGGGGGGTGAATACTTTTGCAAGGCACTGTATAAACTGATCACCTATAACATTATAACCACCCAGCATAACCCGTCAAGGCATTGACTCCACTAGACCTATGAAGGTATGCTGTGATATCTGACACCGAGCTTTTTGTAGCAGATCCTTTATGTCCTGTAAGCTGCAAGGTGGAGCATCCATGGATCAGACTTGTTTTTCCAGCATATCCCATAGATGCTTGATTGGAATAAGATCTGGAGAATTAGGGGGCCAGGTCAACACCTCAAACTCAGTTGTGGTGTTCAAACCTTAAATTCATCAGACCAAGCCACCTTTTTCCATTACTCTATGGTCCAGTTCTGGTGCTCACATGCCCACTCTAGGTGCTTTGGCTGCCGACACAGTTCAGTACAGGCACCCTGACCGGTCTTTGGCTACACAGCCCCATACACAACAAACTGCGATGTACTCTGTGTTATGACACCTTTCTATCAGAACCAGCAATAACTTTTTCAGCTATTTGAGCTACAGTAGCTCTTCTATTGGATTAGACTACACAGCCCAGCCTTCGCTCCTCATCTGCATCAGTGAGCCTTGACCGCCCATGACCCTGTCACTGCTTGTCCTTCCTTGGACCACTTTTGCTAATTCCTGACCACTGCACACTAGGAATATCCTACAAAAGCTGACGTTTTGGAGATGCTCTGACCCAGTTATATAGCCATTCAAATTTGGACCTTGTAAAGTAATGCAAATGTTTAGTCTTGCCCATTTTTTCTGCTTTCAAAACATAATTTTTACTTGCTGCCTAATATATCCCGCCCACTTTTAGATGCTATTGTAACAAAATTATCAATTTTATTCACATAAATTGTCAGTGACCATAATTTTATGGCTAATTGATGTGTGTAGATACTGTATGTCTCCTCCTAGAGTTTTATTTTACATTTAGTACAAAGAGCAGTTCTGGGTGTACAGTTGGTCCCAAGAGTAGATAGAAGTGATTTACATGGCTTAAAGTATAACTAAAGGCAAAACTTTTTTTCAATTTTGGATAGAGTGGAGAGAGATTAGAACCCCTGCCAGTTTTTATTGCTGTCTGTGTCCCCGTTAGGAAGATTCACCGTTTCTAATTGTCCTGTTTACCATTATCATTGGAAGTGAAAGTAAAAGAAAATCCTACATTTTGGGTTGTCCCCAGAAAAGTAATAGGAGGGAAATGTTCCAATGGGGACACTAGTTATTGTACCTGGAGGTCCCCAAGGGATTCCCTTAATTTGCAGGGATTTCCTCTCACTTCCTGTTTGGCTATGGGACAGGAAGTGAAGGAAAATCGCAATGGGAAACGGATGGCAAAAAAAATCTGACAGGGGTTATAACTCTCCCTTAAGCCTCGTACACACGCAACGAATTTCCGCCGACCGGTCGTCCGTCTTTTGTCCAGAGTGGTGTCTGTTGGTTGGAATGTGCTCTAGACTGCACATGAATTTTCCTGAACGACAGAATTCTACTTCAGAAGTGATGTCATGTGTTGGATTGCTTTGTATGTGTTCTTTCTTCTCTGAGCATGCCTAGTCTTGCTCATTTTTCCCTGTCAAAATCCGTACTAATGAGACGAAAATCGGCCGTGTTTTGACGGAGGACAAAAATTTTAATGTCTGCACACCAGGATTTTTTTGGCCGAAAAGTCGGAGTCGGTTTTCGGAAGCACCATACTAACAAGCCGAAAATCGGCAGATCGGTCGTCGGACGAAATTTCCCAGACGAATTTCTACTCGTGTGTACGGGTCTTTAGTCTAGCCAAAATTAAAAGAAATTACCTATAGTTCTACTTTAACTTACTATTTAAAAATGAAGCATACATCTCGTATTTTTGAGGTTTGTGATGGAGTTGAGACATGTAGATACCTTCTGTTTTGAAAAAAGACCTGCTGTGTTATGTTCAATATATTAAGGCTGACACCTTACTCTTTATTCCATATACTGTATACTTGTTTGTAACCATAATAAAAGTAATGAAATATATACTCTGCCGCCAGCAGATCCAGCCAACATCCACCATCAGGATGGCAATTTAGCCTTGCCTTAGAAAAAAAAGGTAGGGCCACCCAACAAATAGCAACACAACAAATGGTTTATTTTTCAAAGATCAAGCACAACATGGAATGTCCTAAAATGCCTTAACACATTTGTTCACAAAAAAAAAAAAAAAAACTTACGATTAAGCATTTTTCTTGTTAAAAATGACTTGTTAAAAGATAGCACGTGAAAAAAGAAAAACTGATGTGTTGAAAGTGATGTTGATGGGATTATCAGTTTGTTTAGAATACGAATTTGATTAAGATAAAGGAGGTGTTAATCTGGCTGTTTGCAAAGAGCAATGCTAATTAATTTCCCAATTGCGTCTTTGTGGAGCAGCTGTTAGCATGTCACTTGTATTGAAACTCTCACTGTTTCTGAGCTCCACCAGATTAGACTACAGATTCACACCCGATAAGAGATGCTCAGTATTTCCAGAGGTGTCAGAACCCTGACCTCCCGCTGACACTCTCAGGCCTAGTTTACATGGCTAAGGAGCCCACTGATCTGTGAAACTAACACTTATGAATGTTGAGAACAATGTACATAGTCTCCATGTCTCTTAATGAGTCATTTTAGTTTTTTTGTTTTTTTTTTCACTAATGGTTATTATGTGCTTGTTCAGGTCCCCAAGCTTCCAGCTGACTCAATGGCCCTCAACTTACAGACTGGGCATTTCCAGGGCTTGGCACGTGCTATTTCAATTAGATTCATTATCATTAGGTGCATATTGCTGAATTTACAGCACAAGCAAGGCTTTAGAAAATACTGTGCAGTACAGAAAAAAATTTGCACGATTCCCCCATCAACACAGACAGTGCTGACAGTGGAATCCCTCCTACCGAGCAATTGTCTTCTCCCAGCATGGGGGGGTTGTAGCGGGGTAAGCTGTCCCTGCCAGGAGAATACAGAGATTATCGCAAGTGGCTGCTGTAGCAGCCACTAATAATGATAATAGTAAGAGAATCCGACAGGTTGGTTGTACCCAAGTTGATCGATTGATTGATCAACTTGGTACATTCAGCCTGCCCATTAACAAGTTTGAATCTCGGCCAGTTCCTGCTGAACTGACCAAGATTCAAACCATGTATGGCCAGCCTTATGCTCCTTTCACACGGGCGGACCGTATTTTCCTCCGCTCGGGTACTTTTTTTTTTTTTACACGGACACGAATGACACTCGGGAGTTCCCATTCCGTATGTCCATTTATCATCCCATCCATTTGCGGATGATAAACTGAGATATTGTATGTCAATGGGATTGCAGATGTCAGTGGATGACACCGCTGATATCCGTTTTTGCGTCCGTTCCGTTTTTTTTAAACGGAAGAAAAATAGGGTTCTCTTCCGTTCCAAAAAACGGAACAGATCGGAAAGGACGCAAATCAGATGTCAAGGTATGGTCATCCGCTGACATCCACAATCCCATTGACATGCATTATGTCAATTTTTCATCCACAATCGGATGGGATGAAAAACAGACATATGGACCACCCGTGTGAAAGGACCCTTAATGTCAAAGTGTTGCATTGCATTGGAAAAAAAAGTCCTGCATGCTTCATCTTAAGAGCGTTGATATGCATGCTGCATTTAATGAGTGTTGATGCCATTACAGTCAAACCAAGTGGAGCAATGCAACACGTGTCATTGCAAATATAACTCTTGCTTAGCTTGGAATGAGCCTTAACTACTTAACGACCGCTCGCCGCAGTTTTACTGCGGCAGGCAGCCCCTCTTGCGAGAACCAATGTAACTGTATGTAGGTCACGCGCCTGCGCCTTCCCCACTCTGCAGTGGGGACTGCGATTCACAGGGCAGGCGGCTCCGATTGCCGCCTGAAACCCGTGATCGTTCCCTGCTAAGAGAGAAGAACGGTCAGCTGTTGTAAACACCGCTGACCATTCTTCTCTCTGGAAGGATCACAGAGTGCCTGTGATCCTTCTATTTAGAAACACAGGTCTCTATGGTCATTCCATAAGCCCTGCCCCCATACAGTTGAAAAACACGCCCCTAGGTACACATTTAACGTCTTGATCACCCACTGTGTTAGCCCCTTCCCAGCCAGTGTCATTATTACAGTAGCAGTGCATATTTTTAGCACTGATTACTGTAGTAATGTGACTGGTCCCCCCAAAAGTATAAAAAATGTCAGTTAGGGGTCCGATCTGTCCGCCACAATGTCACAGTCCCGCTAAAAATTGCAGATCGCCGCCATTACTAGTAAAAAAAACCCCAATAAAATAACAAATCTTTCCCGTAGTTAGTAGACGTGATACACTTTTGCGCAAACCAAATCAAAATACGCTTATTGCAATTTTTTTTTTTACCAAAAATATGGAGCAGACAACAAATTGGCTTAAAATGTTAAAAAATTTTGATTTAGAAATTTTTTTTGGGGAATGTTACATAGCAGAATGTGAAAAATATTGTGTTTTTTTTTTTTTTTTCTTTTTTCAGAATTGTTGCTCTATTTTTGTTTATAGCACAAAAAATAAAAATAGCACAGGTGATCAAATACCACCAAAAGAAAGCTCTATTTGTGGGAAAAAAAAGAACATCAATTTTATTTAGTTACACGTCGCACGACGTGCAATTGTCCGTTAAAGTAACGCAGTGCCGAATCGCAAAAAATGCTCACTTGTTTTGGTGACAGTTGTCACAGGAACAAGTGTCCACAATGGAATACGTCTTCTCTATTTTTGTAGCAGTAACAGCTCATAATTTTTATTATATCCTCATTTTCTGTCCCAGTGACAATGGTCATCAGGATACATAGGAAGGGTGAATTTCCCCAATGGGGAAACAGATAGCAGTAGGAACCTGACAGAGATTCACTTCTGCAATGAAGTTGTGTTCAGCATATAAGCATAATTACACAATACACAATAGGTATCACATCAAGCATAATACACACGGCCACCAACAAAGTTATAGCACCAGCCTTCCTGCACTGGGCCTGGCCCTTCCCAGGGGGGCTTGGAGGCAAAGAGAGTTTTCCTAGCTTCTGGGCACTAATGAAGTATTCCCACACTCTGCAGCAATTAAATAAAAACTTCCCCAGGGCCCATTTGTTCAGCAGAAGGCCAGGGGCAGAAGGAGGACTAGTTAACGACTTTTGGTTTCAGGAGCAGAATATTGCCATGCTGCATTTCCCAATAATTAAATGAAAATCTCGGACTCTTCTCTTCGCCGGGGCAGCCTGGGACTGTAATTTCATTGTCGGAAAAAGCGGCGCAGCAGATTACTCCGCCTGCACCCAAAAATCATTAAATTGTCTCCTTTTTTCCATTGGCTCTCTGCTGAACAAATGGGACCCCAGGGAAATTTTTCTTGTAGTAGAGCTAGACCCTGGAGAAAAGAAGAGGAGGAAGGAGCCAATGTTTCAGGGGTTCCCTTTTCTCAAGAGTCTGGCTTCACTTTTCTTCTCATTATTCTATACTGGATACTGAATTCCTGTCTGTAGTTCTGAACATTAGCTGCTATATGAGTAGGTGATATTCACTTTACTAATGTACATGCATGCATTGTTTTGCGTTATAGTTTGGGATTAAAGTAGAGCCAACCTTTGCTGTATTATGCTTGATGTGCTTACAGTATATGCTGAATACAACCTTCCTGCAAAAGAATTTTTGTTACGTGGGATCGAGGCTGCTTACTATGTATATTTAAAATGATTGTACTAGCATGTAGATAGCCTGGGGAGGGGTTTAAAGCAGAAATACACTGCATCTGAACACCACAAAATAAAAATGCTATTACATTTATTTTTAATATTCAAAGCAAACATCCATCCATGTTTCCATGCTTTATTTTGCTGATAAATCACCATGAAAAACACCCCCTAGCATTTCTGATCATGGCCATCTTGAAAAAGGGCAGAAGATTCATGTAGCATTTTTACTTCCTGAAATCTATTTGCCCTTAGCTGAGGCATGCCTTCAGGAGGATGTGCTTAGCTGAGAACACCCCCATCTTCCCTCCTGAAGACTCCTGGGATGTATGACATCACTTACATAGGCCTGGAAATCAGAAGTAACTGAAGAAATGTATAAAAAAAAAAATGAAAACGAGTAAATATGATATACATTCCTATCTATTTACTAATGCTAGCAGCGAAGAATTACAAATAGTCAATGATGATGGAGTGAGTGTAGTACTGCTTTAAGAAGCTTGAAAATCTTTATTGTTGGTTGCTTCATAGTGCAGATAATAGTGGTGTGCAGACCATAACTGGCCATAAAGCCTCTAAGGCTTCTTTCACACGGCCGCTCCGGATTTCGTCTCCGCTCTGGTGCTTTTTTTTTTTTTCACGGAGCGGATGACATTTGTGTCACCTGCTCCGTGTGTCCTCATATCATCCCATCCGTTTGCGGATGATATGCGGACCTAATGTAAGTCTATGGCATTGCGGATGTCAGCGGATGACACCGCTGACATCCGATTTTCCTTCCTTTCCGTTTTTTGAACGGATGAAAAAATAGGGTTCTGTTCCGTTCCAAAAAACGGAACAGAACTGAAAGGAGGCAAATCGGATGTCAGCGGATGGTATTCCGCTGACATCCGCAATGCCATTGACTTACATTATGTCCGCAAATCATCCGCAAAAAAATAGGATGATTTGCGGACAAGCGGAGCGGCCGTGTAAAAGGACCCTTAGGCAGGGATCTCCAAGCTACGGCCCTCCAGCTGTTGCAGAACTACACATCCCATGAGGCATTGTAAAACTCTGACATTCACAAACATGACTAGGCATGATGGGAATTGTAGTTCCTGAAAAACTGGAGAGCCATAGTTTGGAGACCCCTGCTCTAAAGCCTAGTACACATGGGTAGAATGCCGGGCGACATCGGCAGGTTCAATAGAAATTGGCCGACCTTCGGCCCATGTGTATGGCAGCCATTTCGACAGAAGCTGGCCATTCAGCCGGGTTTTGAAAACCAGCAGCCGACTGGCTCCTGATCAGCACTCTCGGCCAATGGCTGAGAGTGCTGACCAGAGTGTTCTGGTGGGGGGCTGCCCCCCTGTCAGAACACAATAGCACAGCAGGGGAGATCACTGTACTAATATTGCATAGTTAGTAAGGCGGCTCCGACTGGAGCTTGTCAGTATTTTTTCCTTCAGCCCACTGAGTTGAACGAAAAAAAAACTAGTGGTATGTACTAGGCTTTACCCTTCCCCATCCTATCCAAATCAGAGACATAAACTTGGCTTTAGAAACTGTAATGACATTAAGAGTAGAGGTAATTCAAATGTGCAAACACAGTTGGACCACCATCAGGTATCTGTACTGGCCACTGGGCCCTTAATAATGAAAGGTTAGTCATGAGCAAGATGACCTTTCAATGGAAAATATGTTGGACCACATTAAATAATTCTTTACACTGTCTGGGCACTGAGGAGTTTGAACTGTTTGACTACAATCAGCCATTATAAAGTTGGTAGGCAATCAATAAGCTGCTCTCGGCAAGGCTTACGCTTAGTTGCATTTCTAAACTACTGTGCCTCTCAAAAGCGATCTGCTTTAGAATTCCTTTTCAGAGACATTTGATAGGCGGTGAGGAAGCAATATGATGCCTTCTCACCACCTGTTTTAACCTAGTAAAAGCCAGACCAACGCTGTGCTACTGTGTGCATTGCACACAGTATCTAGGCATTTCTGGCGCTTCCCCATTTGCTTGAATAGGTCATGCTTGGCAGATGTGCTTCCTGACAAACATGACAGGGGGAAAACATTTTTGCAAGTCTAAATAAGCCCCAAAATTGTTAGTTATTAAACTATAAGTAGTCTTTTTCACTACTTAAAGGGAATTGGTTTTGTATATATTTTCTTTATTTATTTATTATTGTCAGGACTATAAAATAAAATATTTTTATATATATTTTTATATAGCTAAACATGAAATATTATATGGTAGTTTTGTATCCAGCTGCCAGGTGGAGTTTAAAATACTTCTAAACTTTACACAAGTACAAATTAAAACTGACTATGAAACCAATATAGTTCCCTTTTACTTCAAGAAAGCCCTAGTCATTAGATACATTTTTTTTTAAATAGCTAAGCATGAAAAATTAATATATTGGTTGTTTTCTATCCAGCTGCCAGGTGGAGTATAAAATACTTCAAAACTTTAATCAAGTACAAATAAAAACTAACTATGAAACCAATATAGTTCCCTTTCACTTTTGGAAAGCCTTAGGCCCTGTTCACACCTGAGCATATTTCAGCTCGTAAAACGCTCATCTCAAAACGCCCAACAAGCAAAATCCCATTCATTTCAATAGCCTTTGTTCACATCTGAGCGTTTTGTCACCTGAAAAAAAATGCCTGAAACCGATACGCTCAGGTGTGAATGGAGCCTTAGTCATTAGATACATTTTTATTTTTACAGTCAGGTCCATAAATATTGGGACATCGACACAATTCTAATCTTTTTGGCTATATACACCACCACAATGGATTTGAAATGAAACAAACAAGATGCGCTTTAACTTTAGACTTTCAGCTTTAATTCAAGGGTATTTACATCCAGGTCAGGTGAACAGTGTAGGAATTACAACAGTTTGTATACGTGCCTCCCACTTTTTAAGGGACCAAAAGTAATGGGACAGATTAACCACTTCCCGCCCGCCCTATAACAGATTGACGGCGGGAATGTGGTTGTATTATCCTGACCGTACGTCATATGACGGCGGCAGGATAATACAGCTCTGCGCGCCCCCTGGGGGCGCGCAGAGCGGCGATCGGTGATGCGAGGTGTCAGCCTGACACCCTGCATCTCCGATCTCGGTAAAGAGCCTCTGACGTAGGCTCTTTACCATGTGATCAGCCGTGTCCAATCACGGCTGGTCACATAGTAAACAGGAACAGCCGTTGAACCACAAGACTTCAGACTGTAATTGACTGCAAAGGATTTGCAACCAAGTATTAAAAAGTGAAAGTTTGATCTATGATTGTTAATCTGTCCCATTACTTTTGGTCCCTTGAAAAGTGTGAGGCACATATGCAAACTTGTAATTCCTACACCGTTCACCTAATTTGGTAAATGTGAATGTAAATACCCTCAATTTAAAGCTGAAAGTCTGCAGTTAAAGCACACCTTGTTTGTTTCATTTCAAATCCATTGTGGTGGTGTATAGAGCCAAGAAGATTAGAATTGTGTCGATGTCCCAATATTTATGGACCTAACTGTATATAGCTAAGCATGAAATAATATATTGGTCATTTTCTATCCAGCTGCCAGGACGAGTATAAAATACTTCTGTGCTTTAAACAAGTACAAATTAAAACTACCGTAACTATGAAACCAATATAGTTCCCTTTCACTTTAGGAAAGCCTTAGTCATTAGATAGTTTTTTTTTTTAATATTAATATATTGGTCATTTTCTATCCAGATGCCAAGAGGAGTATAAAAATACTTCTAAACCTTAAACAAGTAAAAATTAACACTAACTATGAAACCAATATAATTCCATTTTACTTTAAGAAAGCCCTAGTCATTAGATGTTGAATATGGGAGTTTGATCTGAACATCAAAAGATCATTGCAATGTTTTTTATTGAGAAAATAAACTATTGCAAGATCATATATATATATATATATATATATATATATATATATATATATATATATATATATATATATTTTTTTTTTTTTTTTTTCAAAATAGATGATCTTAGTAAAAACATGTACAATCAAATTGCCTGAACATGCATGTTTATTTCTAGAGAAATAAAAAGGGACAGCCACCAGACACACCTAGAAAAAAAACAAAAGCAGGTTTGTTTCATTATACATTCATTGTTTGATTCATCATTCACCTCTTAGTGTTTTGTCCCCACCTCCCTCCTGTAGTGCAGTTCTCTCCACCCTTCCACCATAATGCCCTAGACTCTATTCCTTCTAAATGTGTATTGCTGATGTGTTTCATATTATAATTTTTTCATCTGTCTGGGTTCTCACTGTCTCAAGATCTTTACAGCAATAGCCTTCTCAAGGATTTTCATTCTTAAGGAGTCACGATTCTCCCAACACTACTGAGGTTCTGAGTTATTGCTATCTTGCTACAGTTTCATGAATTATAAGTGCCGGTTCACACTACTCCGACTTGTCAGGCGACTTGGTCGCCTGACAAGTCGTGCTCCATTCTGTGCAATGGGAACTGTTCTAATAGGAGCAACTCACGTCACTCCGACTTAGAAAAAGGTTCCTGCATTACTTTTGGCCGAAGTCGGAGCGACTTGCATTGATTTCCATTATGTGAAGTCAATGCAAGCCGCGCTGAAGTCGCGGTGCACGGCGACTTGTTCAAGTCACCCCGAACTCGTGTCGCCATAGTGTGAACCGACTCTTAAGATCACACTTTCAATGCTTAAACTGGCCACACATGGATAGAAATGTGTCTGGTTCAGCAGGGACCTATCAAATTTTGATCCGTGTGTGGCCATACCTGCTTAACAGAAGTCAGTCATCACATTGTTGGAAGTTGGAAAACTCTTGTAGATCAACAGGTGCAGCCAAACACACGAAAAAAGTAGCATATTCTATATGAATGCACTAAGCTGCAGTACATAGAGGTGAACTAGCAACATAGTCATGAAGGAGATTTTTTCCTTGAAATGCATTTTATTGCAGTACAATTCATGCATCGGAAGATAGGTGCAGAGATGTATAGTAACGAAGTAGAACTACTTAAGTACTGTACTTAAGTACCGAAATGCGGTATCTGTAATTTCCTAGAGTAGAATTTTTTTCTCCTACTTCTACTTTTACTTCACTACATTTTTACGATGATTTCGATACTTCTACTCCGATATTTTTTTTTTTTTGTGCTGCATCGTTACTAGTTACTTTTAAAAAAATTACCACTGCCAGAACAGTAGATGGCAGGTTGCATAAAGCTCAAAAAAATGTGTATAATGTCATTTGTAAATCAACGCATACGAAAATAAAGGCTGTGTATAATAAAAGCTGCTATACCAAATCTTTCCAATAAAAAGAAAATATGAAACAAACAAATAAATGGTGCTACAGCGCTTAAAGTGCATCAAGAAACTACTAACAAACACAGGTTAATCATTTGAATAAATCATTTGAAATAATAAAAAACAATATGATGTTCAAACTTTTGACTTCTTTCTTTAATAACTACATAACACAGTACTTGTACTTCTACTTTCAGTACTTGAGTAGATTTTTTTTTTCAAAACTACTGGTACTTTTTACTTTTAGTACTTAAGTAGCAATTTTTTTGAAAAAACTACTTGCAATACTTAAGTAAAAAAAATGTTGAATACTTTAGTACTTCTACTTAAGTAACTTTTTCTGCGAGCACTTCCACTTCTACTCAAGTCACTTTTTGATCGAGCACTTGTACTTTTACTCAAGTAGAAATTTTGAGTACTTTATACAAGTCTGGATAGGTGTAAACGACTCCCTTGTCTCTGTGCATCTTACTATTTTCTGGCCTCATTATAATGTATTTTGGAGCATTTTACAAGCCCCATGAAATACACATATGCAAAGCACACTAGTCTTCTTTATAAACCTACACACACACAAAAAAGCGAGACAGAAGTGCTGTACCAAAATAGGACCATTTAGCGGAGCTTCCTGGGCATACATAGACCTCAATAAAGACAAAATATTAAGTAATGAAATAAAAATCTTTAATCAATCACATAAATATGATAATATAACCAAACACCTTCCACCACCATAAAAAGACAATGTTGTCTTAATACCAAATAGTACATCTAGACGTCATATACATCCACACAGTCCATTGAATCTGTACAAAACATAATAATCAATCAAAAAAACAGGACTGAATGTGTCCTCTACCATCAGGTGTCCCGTCCCAAGAAAGAGGCTCAAACACAGGGCAGCCCATCTAATATAGCATAACTGTGCTGGTGGTATCAAACCATTCCTGCACAGTAACCATAGCAACACTGATGTTGAAAGCATTCGAACAATAGGGACAACTGAATATAAAGTACACAGGTAAGTTTACCGAAAATCTAAGGTGAAAATACCGGTAATGAGAAAAATGCAATGAGGTGATGGGATTATACATGAACATTATGCCCCTACTTGCTTGCATTTTACATTTGTTACTGCAACTGTATGCTTTTTTTCTGGTAATCATTGATTTACATAGGTTTTGAGATTTCTCCCTCCCACTTTCAGGACAGTTTCAGCAATATGCCATGATTTGCTAGCAATTTATGATCACATTGCCGCTGTATTTTTCTAGTCTCATGGCATTTTTTTATTACTGGTATTTTCACCTTATATTTTCGGTAGACTTACCTGTGTACTTTATTTTCAGTTGTCCCTATTGTTTGAGTTCTTTCAACATTAGTGCTGTAATGGTTACTGTGCAGGAATGCTTTAATACCACCAGCACACTTATGCTATATTAGATGGGCTGCCCTTTGTTTGAGCCTCTTTCTTTGATACACCTGATGGCAGAGGACACATTCAGTCCTTTTTGTTGTTTGATTACTAAAGGCTCGTACACACTATAAGAAAATCGGGAGAACATTTTCCAAAGAATTTTCGTACGATTTTTGCTTAGTGTGTACAGAACTACAGACGATTCAGAATTTTTGTACGAAAATTCTCGAAGGGACAAACTCCCAAATTTTTCTCGTACGGAAAAAACAAACGATTTTCGTTTAATGTGTACTGTTCTCGTACGATTTGCTGTGAAACAACGAGAAAAATCGGACGCCCGATTTTCTTATAGGGTGTACCCCACTTAAGTGTTGTACAGATTCAATGGACTTTGTGGATGTGCTAATGAAGTCTAGATGTACTATTTCATATTAGGACAACATTTTCTTTTTATGGTGGTGGAAGGTGTTTGGTTTTATGTAATGCATTACCATCTTTTTTGTGATTTTAATATTGATTTTTGTATTTTAATTACTTATTGTTTTGTCTTTAATGAGGTCCATGTATGCCCCAGAGGCTCAGCTCTATGGTCCTAGAACACTTTTTTTTTGTGTATGCTTACTGTCCCCTTACGGAGTCGGCTGCTTACTGTTCCACGCTGCTTTGGACACCCGCGGGACGCCGCAACTTGATCCACGAACAGCCTACTTTTTATGCCTGTTATATGCCTTCATATTGTGAGTAGTTCTTTTAAATAAATTTTACCTATATGTGTTACGGGATTACGCTATGGGCCTCTATTTCTTTCTACATATTCATTTATGAATGACGGAGTAACTAAGAAGTGCCTGAGTTTGACATCCACTGACTACACTGGTTTAACAACTTGCTGGGAGAGGCTGTCTCATTTATTTGAATAGCCACGGAGTTCTGAAGTGCCTGAGTTTGACATCCACTGACTACACTGGTTTAACAACTTGCTGGGAGAGGCTGTCTCATTTATTTGAGTAGCCACGGAGTTCTGAAGTGCCTGAGTTTGACATCCACTGACTACACTGGTTTAACAACTTGCTGGGAGAGGCTGTCTCATTTATTTGAGTAGCCACGGAGTTCTGGTAAGCTGCCATACTTGTGCACAGAGGTGTCCCCATTTTGCACTTTTCCCTGGTGTCACCGGAAAAGTGTTCTTCCCAACATCCTGCATGTGGATTTATTTTATTTACACCACTTTTTGGGACTTTATTCATTATTTTGGACACTACCCCTTTTACGGCTTTTGTGGTTTTTCCACTTGTTTCACAAATATTTAGATTTTTTTTACTTATTTGTAGCGCTGCACTTTTTGGAAATATTATGCTGCTGTTTGACCAAATAGCCCTAACTGTTTATTATCATGCAGTGAGTGGGCAATTGACTGTGGAGATTTAGTCATTACCCAATCATATTTACCCCTTTCTTAATATTTTTTTATATGCTTTATAAATCTGTCCTACTCTTTTATTTTAAAGCAGTGGTATGGCCACAGTAAGGCCATACTGCTGCTTTTTAAATGAACCCCTAAAAGTTTTACTGAGACAGGAACATAGTTGAGTGGCATTAGATAAATATGAACAACTTTATGTTGGCATGTACACAAGGGCTGCTTTTACTTCCAGTCTGAACCTGTACATTAGTTCATCTTAAACTGTATTACCAAAGCAACCCAAAACTATGTTTGAAGTGAATTAAACAAAACTGGTTTCATAATTAATCATAATTAGGAGCATGCAGTTGCAATTAACCGACACAACTGAACTATGGCTGGTGTGTGGTTAGTTGCAACTGCTGAACAAAACAGAACGTTTTGTCTTTTATTAATAATTTAAACAATTTGATATAGTTCTTCATATACTATACTAAACTACTTGTAGCATGTGGATTTCAAAGGCATTATTTACCTTTTTAACAGTTAATTAATTTTGAGGTTCCATGGCCATCTTATAAAAGTTCTTCCTACAAACATGCATGATCTATGAAGGAGGGAGAAAAAAAAAACACCTTGGCACCAACTTATCTTTCATAAAAGTTACTGGCAGGCAAACTGTATTCTGGATAGTTGCTTTGTCGCCCAAATGTTTGGCCAGGAGTTGTCTGCCAGGATCAGGTAGGGCATAAAAAGATCATTAAACCAATAAATCGCTTTTAAAGTGACATAAAATATATATTGTAAATTAATAGACACTGTGCTTAAAAAGTCCCATAAATAATTTGTGAGTATGATCCAGACAAGTGTTAAATCTCCAAAATTGTCCACTCGTACAACACCACCAGTGAATAAACGTGTGAATCCCATCTCCACCAACATTTAGATTTTCAGAGCACTCACCAGAAGTGTTTGACCCCCATTACAGGTAGTCAAACCCAGCATTAACAATATTCTGTGGGCCTCTGGAAAATGTTATCTTTAACAGTACAGAGTCTCAAGGTGCAATGCGGGTAAAGAGAAAGATATGCTTCTCATGGTGCAGCATATCCAAACAATTTTATTAAAAGGTTTAAAAGTTACACTTACAGAAAGTTGACTGTTTTCAGGCATGTAAAAAACAGGGGACGCCGTTCCGCGTTCCACCTGCGTTCCAAATAGCGGAAGTGGTGTGTGCGTCTAGGCCCCCCCCCCCCACGTACAAACCACATTTTAACATTAGAAAAATTAGGGTGATAACCGCGCTAAGCTCCTAAACAGTAAGCAGCAACTTAAAGTGTGACAAACACATAAACAAAATAATATAAAAGTAAGCTGCGCTAAGCAGTGAATATTAAATTACTAATATGAAATCAATGAAAAAAAAGTTACACTAAATGTGA